>NC_069658.1:13469687-13773593 GCF_027244095.1 Hemicordylus capensis | reverse complement strand
ACAAAATACACTCTGGCTTCTAGCATATCAAACGGATCCAGGTTTAGAGCTGCAGCATATCCACCGACCGTAATAAATTTGCTTTGTATACCGTATGTAATTAAGCACGCTTGGGCTCTCTTCAAAGCCCTCTGGCCAACGCATTAACAAGGAGAGCAACGATCAGGAACGAACACTCGCCTCTGACCAAGCGACGTGGTGGCGGCCTGCGTGCGCCATCCACATCTCTTGGAGCCGCAGGGCATTCGCAGCAAAGGCGGAGGTGTTAGGACACGGAAGTCATCCTGCACAAAGCCCGGGATGCAGGTCCAGGTCATGTGGCTCCAGGGAAGACCTTTGGCAGGCCAAGGTAACCCCCCTTTCAAAAACCATGCCAAGAAGAGGAGTTTTGATCCTGCATGCAGACCCACCGCTGGCTTGCAGAATACATTCCAGAGCAAGCAGCCAAGCAAAACAGAAGCACTGCCTGAGTGCATGTCTCTTGATATGCATACCAGGGAGACAAAAATAGGCTATGACAGCAGTGCAAAAGATCCCAGTTACATACTGCATGGCTTTGCATTGTCTCCACCTTCCCAGGTTTCTCTGTAGAAGGGGTATAGCTTGCTTTTCTGCATCAATGCTTGCATCAGAATATCTCCTATACAAATCTCCGATTTCATGACTGCAAGCCAAAAAAAGCAGGAGAATAAACCAAAATGGTCAGGTGTCAATCAAAATATTTCCTTTAAAAATACAAAAAATATACATATCT
This sequence comes from Hemicordylus capensis, assembly GCF_027244095.1. Taxonomy (NCBI): domain Eukaryota; kingdom Metazoa; phylum Chordata; class Lepidosauria; order Squamata; family Cordylidae; genus Hemicordylus; species Hemicordylus capensis. The sequence goes on along the minus strand of NC_069658.1, from coordinate 13,772,839 downwards.
TCCCCAAACAGTTTTCCAAGCCAGATGCTATTTTTACAAACCCGGGAATTCTGGCTGGTGTCCATTAGATACTTCGAATGCCATTTTTCAATGACAGCAAAAACACAGCCTGATGTTGTTTGGTGGAAAGCAGGGGTGTGCACGAACAGTTCGCTCTCGAACCAAGCAGGTTCGGCAGTTTGGTCCGCGATCAAACTGAACCAAGCCCGGTTCGGGTGGATCGGTTTACAATCGAAAGGGCGGCCTTGGGGGTGGTGGGAGAAGTAGTTTAAGGTTTTTCCTGGCCCGGCAGTGGAGGACCCTGCCGCTTGCAACCCGAGCATGTGGCAGCAGCATGGCACAGCCCAAGCAACCCCTGGGGCAGCCCTAGAGTGTGGTGGCAACACAGTTCCGGCCACCGTGGATGCCGGAAACGTGCTGCTGCCATGCTGGTAAGAACCTTGAACTACTTATCTCGCTGCCCCCATCGCCGGGGCACTCTTAAGAACACTATGCAGGGATTCTGCCACCCCTTTGCTTGTAAGGGGGAATAATCGCCAGATTCCCTTTACATGTATAGCCCCTCGAACCGGTTTGGCCAAACAGATCGGGCTCAGAGGCGAATTAAGCTTTCTGCCGCCCATAGGCAAAAAGGCTTTTGCCGCCTTTTACTTTAAACAAAAAAAGGTTAGCCTTTTTAAAAAATAAGATAAAAGGAGGGACTTTCTCCTCGCCCACGCCACCCTTTCTGCAGCCGCTGCTGCCCACAGAAAGGGGCGGCAAAATTTGAGGAGGGGCAAAATTTGCTGCTCCTCAAATTTTGCCACCATAGGCAAATGTCTACTCTGCCTCTCAGTTAATCCACCACTGATTGGGCTGGATGATCTGTTTGACCGAACCGGTTTGGAGATAGGCAGTTGGGAGGCCATTTGCGTGGCCACTGCAATTTTTGGTTTGTGCATGCCCCTAGTGGAAAGCACCAGGATCTTTTCTTTCACTTGTATCTCTGGCACAAGTCTGCTATTGTACCAGTGGAAGCTACTTGGCGATATATTCCTAGCTGGCAGTGAGTGATGACACTTAACAAGCATGCTTTTCAATTAATACTTAATTGTACTTATAATGATGTGCCAGTGTTGGGGGATGAGGAGTCCCATTGACATGGCTACAACTGCACCAGTGCAGCACTCTCCATCCTGTCCCCAGCACACCTAACTCTAACTCAGACCTTGACAAATTTTCTTAGGATCTAGGAGACAATCTAAAAATTTAGCAGCCTGACTCATGTTTTTATTCTTCAAACGTTCAGATGTCTAGTTTACAACAACAACTTATATACCACTTTATAACAAAAGTTTCCAAAGCGGTTTGCATAGAGAAATAACAAATAAATAAATTAGATGGATCCCTGTCCTTGAAGGGCTCACAAACAGAGATAAGGTTATCTTCCTCCCTCTTGAGTTATATGGCCATCCATCAGTCTCTGTCACTTGTGTGTGCGCTGGTGTGCTCACCATTTGAGCATCTTACAGTGCTCAAATGTAGTCTCCCATCCAAATACAAACCAGGTGGACCCTGCTTAGCAAAGAGGAGCCAGCATGGTGTAGATAGGGAGCTAGCTCTGTTAGGCAGGTTCCTGATGGTCTGCCTCTGCTCCCCACCTTCCAGGTGACCACTATTAAGATCAAGCTGAGCCAGGGGTACGAGCCCAAGGGCTCTCGTCCTTGTGGCTCTCAGCTGAGTGGGGAGGAGCTGGTGGACCGCAGCAACCAGAGGGATGAAGAGCCACAGCAAGCTTGGTGCGTTACTGAGCAGGAGCATTGACAGCAACAGCCCTCCCCATGCCTTCCTGCAGTTTTAGCAGCTGCACAGAACCTAACAGATTGGCTGGAGTATTGCCTCGGTTTTAATAGGAGGGAGTTTTTATTTCTTGTCATTACCAAGATGTTGGTACATTACACATCTCTACAATGTGTATTTGGGCGGGGGGGGGTGCATGTTACTTTGGAGGAGGCGCTTCCAACTGAGGTGGTCCTTAGTATGGCGGTGAGAGTAGGAGATGCCAGATGAGGGGACAGCACGCTGGCTATATCAAAGCCATTATGCCCTCCGCTCCTTTTCCCATCCAAGGAGACCCCAGTAACTCTCCTAGCAGCACACCTTGCCTGAAGCTGATGCTATTAAATGCCAGGTCCATAAATGCAAAGACCACAGCCATCCAAGAGATTATCCTGGATGAGCACACAGACCTGGCATGCATTATGGAGCACCAAGTTTCGAGGCGCAGCATCAGCCAAGGCAGGGTGGGCGGAGAGGTGGGGTTGCCCTGGTTCATTGGGAAACCATCCCTCTCACCAGATGCATTGTCTGCCTTTCTGACCATTTTGAGTGCCTGCATGTAGTGATGGAGTTGTGAGACAAAGTTGTGGTTCTGTTAGTATACTGTCCACCCTGCTATCTAACAATCTCCCTGCCTAAGCTGCTTGAGGTGGTCTCAGAAGTGGTATTGAGGACCCCACCGCTGTTAGTCTTGGGGGACTTTAATGTCCATGCTGAGGCCGCCTTGTCTGGTGCAGCTTGGGACTTCATGTCCTCCATGATGATCATGGGCTTGTCTCAACTGATTTCTGGTCCCACACATGTGGCAGGCCATACGCTTGACTTGATCTTTGGGTCAATGGTGGACAGTGGTGCTCCATAGATAGTCCAGGAGGCCTCAATACTGTTCTCATGGACAGATGCTCCATGATGTTCTCATGGAGTGGATGCTCAGAGTGGATGCTCTGAACTGGGGCTTGGAAGCTGTTCTGGACTGGATGGGGACAAACACACTGAAACTTAATCCAGACAATGCAGAAGTGCTCTGGGTTGGTAGAACTGATCATCCAAATAATGAGGTAAATCTGATCTTGGATGGGGTCACGCTCCCTCTGAAAGACAAAGTCCGCAGCTTGGGGATGCTTCTGAACCCGATGCTGTCCTTGGAGGTGCAGGTGGCAGCGGTGTGTAGAAGTGCCTTTTACCAGCTACGGCTGGTACATCAGCAGCGACCCTACTTGGAGAAGTCTGACCTGACCTCAGTCACTCATGCTTTGGTAACTGCCAGATTGGACTACTGCAATGCACTCTGTGTGGGGCTGCCCTTGAAGATGGTTCGGAAGCTTCAGCTGGTCCAGAATGCTGCTGCAAGGATGCTTGTGGGCATGAGTTGCTTCATGAATGTCACACCCATCCTGCGGTAGCTTCATTGGTTACCAGTCTGCTTCCAGGCTAGATTCCAGGTGCTGGTCTTGACCTTTAAAGCTCTACACGGCTTGGGGGCAGGGTACCTGTCGGACTGCATTTGCTTATATGGACCTGCCAGGGCCCTCCACTCATCTCAGGGCCCCGCCACTAACAGAGATCAGGTTGGTGGGGACTAGAAATGGCCTTTTCGGTTGTGGCTCCTCGGCTTTGGAACGCCTTCCCTAAAGAGCTTTGCTATGTTCTCTCCCTCAATGTTTTTTTTAAAAAAAACTAAAACCAGATCTTTTTAAGATGCTTTTTAATGCTCCATCTTTGGTTATATTTGGTAGGTTCTTTAATTTTTAATCATTCTAAATGTTTAGCTTTTAAAATAACTTTTAATGTGAAACTTAACTCTGATTCTGGTTTCAGCCTGACTTTTAACTTGTTTACTTGATTTGGTTAATTTTATAACTTTTATTTTACATTGGAGGAAGAAATCTTCCCCACTTTACTTGCCATGTCCTGCTCATGTTAATCTATTGCATGGATCAGGTGCCACACTTACGTCTCCAGGTGCCATGGGAAGCAGGTGCCTGGGATATGTTGCGCCCTGCTTTAGCCATACCCAGACAGGGCTTGCACCAGCAACACTGACCCGATTTCTATTATTAATATTTTCTTATTTCAAATGTTACGAACTTACAGAAACTATAGCTAGTACATACAAGATAAACAGACAACAAAAGCACTACTTACAGACGAAGAAAAAATAAATAAAGTGAAGGATGAAAAACCATCTAAGACAAACTATCAGAGAAACTAGCACCGATTACATCGGTGGCCAACATCTTGGCATGGATGCTGTGCATGCACAACATACAAAGTTGAGCAAGTGAAAGAATATTGTGTTAGTTGCCCTAAATCATGGGGATTTGGGGAAACTGCACTCTGGTGGCATTGCGCTCCGGCACAAGAGTTCCCTGTAACACACACAAGGTGTGCCACAGGTTGTGAAACTCGTTGCACAAGCACAAACATGCTTGCACTAGCACAACAGAACTCTGAAAGAGAAGCTCCAGACTTAGAGCACGTAGCTAGTGCATCAGCCTTGAGCTAGCACCATGTCCTTGCCCCAGCAGTCCTTCACATAAAGATACATCCAAGCCACTCTATTTATTTCCCCAGGCAATTCTTAGCTTTTATTAACTAAAATTTATATTTATAACTCGAGATTTTTACACTAGGCGGTATATAAATTCAATAAATAAGTAATAAATAAATAATAAATAAAATTTCACTCTGGAAGATGGCCACATTGGCTTGAGACAGGGGTTCGCAAACTGGGGGCCCCAGATTATGTTGGGCTACAACTCCCATCATCCCCAGCAACAATGGCCAAGGATGATGGGAGCTGTAGTCCGACAACATCTGGAGGCCCAAGTTTGAGAACGCCTGGCCTAAGAGGCTCTTCTGGCTGGCCCTTTGAAATCAAGAGCAACACACTACAAACGGGTGAAAAGCTTCTGCTTCAACAGTTGCACTGAGTGCAGGAAGAAATGGAAGGTTTTGAAGAGGTAGCCCTAACTAGTCTTTCCAAATGTCACGGCCCTCTCTGTGCCAAGTCTCTGAGCAACCACAACAGAACTAGAAGGGTGTATGTCCTCCCATGGGCAGCATCCCTCACCCAAACCATGACAACCTGCAATGCCGCTCATTAGCACAGGACGTGACAAAGCGAGTCCAGTGAAGTGCCAATGCGTAACTGCTGCAAGCATGAAGAACCAAATCAAGAATGTGATGTATTGCAGAGCACCTACTTCTTTAGGATTATCTATGCCAGGGGACCTTGATAATATGCTCTGGCAGACCCCAGATCACAAGGAAGAGGGTGGTGATGGTTAGAGTGCTGGACTAGGACCGGGGAGACCCGAGTTCATATCCCCAATCAGCCATAAGACTTACTGGGTGACTCTGGGCCAGTCACTTCTCTCTCAGCCTAACCTACTTCACAGGGTTGTTGTGAGGAGAAACTCAAGGACGTAGTACACCGCTCTGGGCTCCTTGGAGGAAGAAGGTACAGTTAAAGTAAAATAAATGCTGAAGAAGAATCAGAGGGATCCTTGTAGTTTCCAGCCCATGTTGAAGAAAGAATGCACTCTCCTCCCTTTCCGCTTCTCCATCACTAAAATTGAATAATGATGCAATGGGTTCTTAATGGTGGTGACATTTGAGCCCAGAGCTCCCTTATCCATACACAATGAGTCAATGCTGGCTTCAGGAAAAGGTCTTTAGGAACATAGCAAGCTGCCTTATACTGAGTCAGTCTATCAGTCAATCTAGCTGAGTACTGTCTGCACTGACCGGCAGCGGCTCTCCATGTTTTAGGCAGGAGTTTCTCCCAGCCCTACCTGGAGATGCCAGCAAGTGAACCTGGGACTTTCTGCATGCAAATGCTCTTCCACTGAGCTATGGCCCCATCCTTAAGGGGAATATCTTACATCACTCACATTTAGTTTCCCATCCAAATGCAAAGCAAGGCGGAGCCTGCTGAGCAAAGTGGACCATTCATGCTCGCTACCACAAGACCAGCTCTCCGGATAGCTTTAAAAGGCGATTGTGCGATCTTCCAGGAAGTTGTCTATCAGTGCCTATTAGCCATGACAGTATAGAACCTCCAGATTCAGAGGCAGTATCTCTCTGAATGCAAGTCGCGGGGGGGGGAGGGGCAGACTGTGATGGAGGCTTGTGAGCCTCCTGGAAGTGTGTAGTTGGTCACTAGGGGAGACGGGATGCTGGACTCCCTGCATCTTTGGTCTGCCCTTGCAAAACTCTTATGTTTTTACTTGAATAGAAACCAATTCAGGTTTTAAAATACCGTCCAAGTCAATATGGACTGACTTTCACCAATGGTTTTCAAACTGTATTCTGGGGAACCCTGGGGATCCTCAAAGGTTAGAACGGTCTCTCAAAGAGAAGATCAAAGTTTGGTGAAATTCAGCTGGCACACCATTGGTGGCACACATAATTGCCAAGTTGGCTGTCTACTCTGAAACACTCTCTGATTGGGCAAGATGATGCCAAGGTCCAAATTAGCCCTGGCCGATGTACTACCTGAATTGTGCACTCTAGGACAAGGGTTCTCAAACTTGGGTCCCCAGATGTGGTTGGACTACAACTCCTATCAGCCCCCATTATGGCTGGGGATGATGGGAGTTGTAGTCCAACAATATCTGGGGGCCCACATTTAGGAACCCCTGCCCAAGGGAATTTTCCAGAATCCTCTGCCATATGAATGGGGTCTCGGATAGATCAGTCAATGTGGAAAGGTTCCCTTCAAAGCAGAAGTTTTTAAAAACCAGTGGGTTACACTTTCCAGCTTAAGAGAGATTGGGTGGATGAATGCAGACAATTTAGAAACTTGAATGAGTCTCTCAGCATCCCTTATCGGCAGATTTCAGAGAGAAAGGGGGCATGAGTAATCCAAACCAAGTTTTTGTTCCAGGCATGTTTTCAAAACAGCACTGCTCCTGCCACATGCTTCCCATGTGCCTCTTGAAACTGGGCACACGTCCCAAGACCTGTGCAAGGTTATCTACATTTCCTACTTTGGCTCTGGCAGCTGAGACCAGGTGAAACTGTACACACGTCTCCTCCCTTATTCACATGGTGTAGTAAACACAGGCTCGCCTGTTGCCAGCTCTGCCACTGTTTCATCCTGCCAAAACATTGGTGGAGAGCTGGATTCTATCCATAACCCTTTCCAACCTTATGCGTGCACCTCAAGGCATGAACTCCCAGATTAAATTAGGGCAGTTGTTGTACAATATATAGGAAGAGCATTTCCTGATTACGCAGTGTAACAGCCGGCACTTTAGCCTTGTTGCATGCTGTAGCCTGCTGCCTGAGGTCCTTGCTTTTAACCAGAGATATCAGGGACTAAGCCGAAGGCCTTCTATATCAGACCCTGACAAAATTATCAGACTCAGGGATGGACACTCTGGAGGGTAAATGGGCTTCTCTTTATCCCCTTTAAAAATAACACACATAGAACAGGAACAAGGTTGCCTAGAATAAAGATGTACTTAAATTTAATAACTTGTTTCCCAGACTATAGGAAACAAACAACAGCAGCGATATAGGAAGATGCTGAATGGCATCATCTCATACTATGCAGGAGATGGCCATGGTAAACCCCTCCTGTATTCTACCAAAGACAATCACATGGCTCTGTGGTTGCCAGGAGTCGATACCGACTCGACGGCACAACTTTATTTTATCTCCGATTATCCTAGTCATGGGAACGTAGGAAGCTGCCTTATACCGAGTCAGACCACCGGTCCATCAAGCTCAGTATTGTCTATAGTAGACTGGCAGCAGTTTCTCCAAGGTTGCAGGGCAGGAGTCTCTCAGCCCCAACTGAGAATGCCAGGGAGGGAACTTGGAACCTTCTGCATGAAAACTTGCAGATGCAGTTCCCAGAGCAGCCGCATCCCCTAAGGGGAATATCTTACAGTGCTCACATGTAGTAGTACCCATTCAAATGCAAACCAGGGTGGACCCTGTTTAGCAAAGGGAACAATGCATGCTTGCTACCACAAGACCAACTCTCCTAGTGCCATGGTTAAATTTCTAGGCAGGATGGATCCCTGGTCCCTAGGATTTATCAAGTCCTCTATGACAAATGACATATGTGCTCTATTAATTATGTATATATGTATGTATGTATGTATTTATTTATTTAGATTTATACATCGCCCTACTCCCATAGAACTCAGGGTGGCTTACAAGCAATAACATACACAGCAACAGAAACTACTACTTAGTTTTTACTCTCCTCCTTTACTCTTACTCCCCTGACATGATACACCTTACTTCAGATCTGGCATTTTTGACCCAGAATGTTCAGTTCACAACTTTCAAGGCTGGTTTAAACTGCTGTGCAACCCTCTCATGCCTTGAAAAAATATCCTGGGAACTGTAGTTTGGGCAGAGTGCTAGATTCTCTACTGAAGAATCCTAGCTGCCTCCAGGAACTGAAATTGCCAGTGTTCCTAAGAGGAAACAAATATTCAACCAGTTTAAGACTGTAGTGCTGAGCAGTAAGCAATAACTTAATTGCACACATACATTATCCCACACATAGATTCCACCACAGAACTCAAGGCAGCACACACAAGAGTCTTAGATGGTCTCCCATCCAAACACTGACCAGATCCAGACTTGTGCAACACTGCTTCACCAAGTGCCTTTAGTCCACACCCTGAGACAATGACAAGCCAATCACACCGTCACACAGAGCATCAGATTTTTTGCACAGCCCCGCATATGCCAACTAAATGAAGGCTTACAGCTCGGTACACACAATCCAAATTGGTCAATGGCAGACCAATGGGTAGCACCTTGAGGAAGCCAAGTCACCATCTCTGAGTCTAACCTACCTCAAAGGAATGTTGCAAGGATAATAAGGGGATAGCTCCATGCACTCCAGCCTGAGCAACTTGGAGGCAATGCAAAAGGATAAATTAAATAAGACAGAACTTATGCATCTCCCACAAGAAATACTTCCACACCTATGCATTCCTGCAATATTTCGCATTCGCCCAGAGTTTTTTTTTGTCAGCAATCTGGTTTATCATGACTTTCAAAAGGCTCAGTTAGCTTGTGTTGAACCAACTGCACTGCCTTGAATTTACATGGCTTCTCTTCTGGTTTATTCCTTCCTTTAGGAATCATCACATGTGCACCAGAAAGGAACACAATCCACCAACTCCCATTCTCTCCTCTACACCACTAAATAAAGGAGCCTTTTAAAAGAGCAGACATCCATGCAAAGAATGAAGGAGGCATTCCAAAACCTTCAGGCAGGTCAGCAGGAGGACTCCAAGGGACGAGAGAAAGGTCAGAAACAGACTGTGACTATATTGGATTAATGAGATCAACAAGTATAAGAAGAATCAGTGAGAGATTTGATTCACCCTATGCATTCGAGTCTTTTTTAAAAAATCCTACAGTAGAACTGAAAACTGAATTGGAGAGTTGCAAAATAAGAGCGCAAATCCTAAGTACGCTTTCCTAGGAGTAAGCTCCATTGAATGCAGGCACTTCCAAGCAAACTTCCATAGGACTGCTCTGCAAAAGTGCCTTCCTGGGGAAATCATCCTCATTAATAGAGCTGCAGCATCCAGTCAAATGATCATCAGTTCTATTAATTTATTAAAAGCCATTTTAAAATTGATGACCATCAACAGGTTGGTTTTTAATACAAGTACTTATGAAAGTACCATTTTAACAGAGGCAGTCCCTGTGAATTTGCATGAGATAATGAGAATAAAATGCTTCTAAGAGCATGCCTGATGCACCATAGGTGTACATTATTCCCCCCCCTCCTCCCTCCCTCCCTCCCTCCCCCTCTCTCTCTCTCTCTCTCTCACACACACACACACTGTTTTTTGCTTGCTTCAGAACAACTGATTCAGTCTGCATGAGAGAAAACAAAACTAAAATTCATACCATTCTCTGACAAGATTCCGCAAGGGTTAATACCCCATTTATTCAATGCTGGGACATTATAGGGCCCTGTGAATGGCACTGTAGTATCTAATATTGTACTGCAAATAGGGTTGCCAACACTTCATTGCCAGAATGAGGGGCACAAGTTTGGAGGGGCTAGGGGGTGGCGGCAGGAGGTGTATGCAGTGGTAATCAAGAGCCTGAGTACCAATATGTTATCGAATTGTATGCTATTGAATAATGCCAGCGTTATTATTTAGAACATATTCTGGTTAGACCACTTTTCAACCAAAAATTACTCAAAATAGTTTACTTAGCAATGGAAAGAAAATGCCCCCCACTGCAAGTATTTTACACTGGACCAACATTTCATCCCTGAAATGGACAGTTGGCAACCCTAACTGCAGAATTGTTAAAACTAAGCTGGCATAGATTTGATCAACAGCCAGGGTGGGAGGCCATGGAGAGATCTCTGCAACTGCAGAGTGTATACGTAAATAAATATTCCAATACCAACTGTTTCTCATTATGATTATGAATATTTATATACCACTTTTCAACAAAGTTCTCAACGCCGTTTACACAGAAAATCAGACAAATTAGTTCCCTGTCCACAAAAGGTTCACAGTCTAAAAAGAGATAGAGGCTGTTCTCACAAGCAACCTAGCACGGCTCAAAGCTGAGGTTAAGAGAGCAAACACTCTGTTAATCTCGGCTCCAGGATCGTGCGTCAGCACAAGCTGCTTGCAGCTCGCACTGACACAGAGATGGGCACCTAGAGTGCCCGTTTCCTGGGGGACTCCTCCAGTACAACACACTCAGCGCACTGTGGGATTCTCAGAGGCCAAGACAATGAGTCCTGGCCTCAGAGTGATCCGTGCTGTTCTGCGACGCATGGAGCAGCAGGGATCGTGTGGCCACCAGGAAAACACAGATTGTTTGGTGGAAAGCAAGGTTTGGAAAGCCTTCCCTCCGCTCACCTGGTAGGTTGTGAGAATGGCCCCATAAGATAGACCCAAATCAACAATGTAAAAGATCTAAACTAGAGTACATAAAACAAAACAGATCCAATAATGTAACCAAAATACAAAGATAATGTAAACAATAAGATGATGTACTTTATATCATTTATCCATATCACTATATACATTTGATTGTCTCACTTTTAATACAATTCATATTCATATATCTAGTTGTTTCTTTGTTTTTTGGTTACATTATTGAATCCGTTTTGTTTTATGTCCCATAAGATAGACACCAGCAACCACGAGAGGGATGCGGTTGAATAGGGCCAGTTGCTCTCCCCCTTCTAAATATAAGAGATCCACACTTTAAGAAGTGCCTCTTTGCTCAATTCACAGAGGAAATTCATTGCATCCGAGTATAGGAAATTGTGCTTTGACCAAAACGTAGTTAATTAGCAATTCAGAATAGGAACACAAGAAGCTGCCTTATACCGAGTCAGATCCTTGGTCTAGCTAACACAATATTGTCTTCACAAACTGGCAGCGGGTCTCCAAGGTTTCAGGCAAGAGTCTCTCCCAGTCCTACTTGGATATACCAGGGACTGGACTCAGTACTTTCTTCAAGGAAAGCAGATGCTCAACCACTGAGCGACGGCCCAATCCTGAAGATATAAAATAAGGATCAAACCTTGATTTATACAAAATGCAGTTTCCCATATTCCAATTAAACAGGAAAATGCAGTTTGTTTCAAACTAGGATTCGGAAGTTTAAATCATCTCACCTTATGTGAAAAAGGAGAAGGGGAGGGGGAAACATCCAAGCTTCATCACAGCTTGTGCATGTAAACCATAATTTGCATTATGCTTGAATGGGTAAATGAAATTAAAATTGGTACTGAAAATAAAGCCTTTTTAACATGCTATGTGCTTTGCAATTTGTGTCATCTATTATTCCGATTTTGACAGATGGGGCAGAACTATAATGTTACCGGATCCCATCCTGTGAATTCCTGCTTCAAGCAGGGATTTGAACACAACTCAAGCTAACTTGTCCCCATGTATTCAGCTTAATCCATTTGAAGCAGATTTTCACCACATACAGCTCAATTTAAAGAAAAATAAGAACTTTCACTTAACTGAAAACCAGACCTTCGTAGGAGAGCAGATTTAAGGGCGAGGAAGTCGGGGAGTATGTGTGTCTGGACAAATGTGTAAATCTAAAGAGAAATCAGACTAGAGTAATTAGGTCATGCTGAGATAAGTCTTATAAGTAGACACATAGAAGCAAGTAGAAAGTCTAGGTATCTGGAAATTTAAGCAAGGGCTTAGAATATCCTCAAGGAGCAGGCGAATAGTCTTTTCCATAGCAAAAGGCAAACAATGTCATGCTTTCTAACATTTCACAGATGATAACAGGGATATTCTTTTAACACCCCAAATTTCATTGGATTATTACACATTGCTGTGGCTCAACTCTGCCTTATGTTTGTCTGTCTGCCATTGCCTGTCTTGTAGCAATTCCAAAGCTAGGAGGATTCAGTCTTTTGGTTAATGATATGCTAAAAACCAATGGGCTGGTTCAGATGATACCTTACCAGCCCACAAACATTAAGAAGCCGGCTGTGGCTACTGCAGGCTAAGTGGAGTTGCCATGGAGGCCCAGGGGGGAGACGGGTTTAGAGACAGCAAGTGAATGGTGCCTGGTGGTCCCGCTTCTTGGATGGTTCATGTTCATAACACATGTCCAGTCAATTACAGATCCACTAATTTTGATAACGTTTTTCAGAAATATACCTCAGACACTGCAGTGTATGAAACACCTATTATATGATACCTTTGTGTTCATGCATATGCATTGCAGAAATGCAATGCACAAACTTTTGAATTAGAAATTTTCCTGTGCAATTTCCCCTCATTTGCATTGATTCCCCCCCTCCGCAAAAGAGTTACTACAGTGAGGGAAATAAGTATTTGATCCCCTGCTGATTTTGTCCGTTTGCCCTCTGACACAGAAATGACCAGGCTATAATTGGAATGGTAGGTTTATTGTAGCTGTGAGAGACAGAACAACAACAAACAAACCCTCAAAAGCCCAGTGCCCAAAAGTCAGCGATGGATTTGCATTGTAGTGAGGGAAATAAGTATTCGATCCCTTCACAAAGGATGTCTTAGTACTTGGTGGCAAAACCCTTGTTGGCAATCACAGAGGTCAGACGTTTCTTGTAGTTGGCCACCAGGTTTGCACTCAACCCAGGAGGGATGTTGTCCCACTCCTCTTTGGAGATCCTCTCCAAGTCAGAAAGGTTTCAAGGCTGATGTTTGGCAACCTGAACCTTCAGCTCCCTCCACAGATTTTCTATGGGATTCAGGTCTGGAGACTGGCTGGGCCACTCCAGGACCTTCTTGTACTTCTTCTTGAGCCACTCCTTTGTTGCCTTGGCCGTGTGTTTTGGGTCATTGTCATGCTGGAATACCCATCCACGACCTATTCTCAATGCCCTGGCTGAGGGAAGGAGGTGCTCACCCAAGATCTGATGGTACATGGTCCCGTCCATCGTCCCTTCAATGCAGTGAAGGTGTCCTGTTCCCTTAGCAGAAAAACACCCCCAAAGCATAATGTGTCCACCTCCATGTTTGACGGTGGGAATGGTGTTCTTGGGCTCATAGGCAGCATTCCTCCTCCTCCACACACGGCGAGTTGAGTTGATGCCAAAGAGCTCGATTTTGGTCTCATCTGACCACAACACTTTCGCCCAGTTCTCCTCTGGATCATTCAGATGTGCATTGGCAAACTGCAGACGGGCCTGTACATGTGCTGCCTTGAGCAGGGGGACCTTGCGGGCACTACAAGATTTCTGTCCTTCACGGCGTAGTGTGTTACCAATTGTTTTCTTGGTGACTATGGTTCCAGCTGCCCTGAGATCATTGACAAGTTCCCCCCGTGTAGTTCTGGGCTGCTTTGTCACCATTCTCATGATCATTGCAACTCCACGAGGTGAGATCTTGCATGGAGCCCCAGACCGAGGGAGACTGACAGTTATTTTGTGTTTCTTCCATTTGCGAGTTATCGTGCCAACTGTATTCACCTTCTCACCAAGCTGCTTGGCGATAGTCTTGTAGCCCAGTCCAGACTTGTGCAGGTCTACAACCTTGTCCCTGACATCCTTCGACAGCTCTTTGGTCTTGGGCATGGTGGTGAGTTTGGAAGCTGAGTGATTGCTTGCTTCTATGGACAGGTGTCTTTTATATAGGTACTGTAACAAGCTGGGATTAGGAGCACTCCCTTACAGAGGGTGTTCCTCATCTCAGCTCGTTACCTGCATATAGTGAAAAGACACCTGGGAGCCTGAAATCTTGCTGGTTGATAGGGGATCGAATACTGATTTCCCTCACTACAATGCAAATCCATCGCTGACTTTGGGGCACTGGGCTTTTGAGGGTTTGTTTGTTGTTATTCTGTCTCTCACAGCTACAATAAACCTACCATTCCAATTATAGCCTGGTCATTTCTGTGTCAGAGGGCAAACGGACAAAATCAGCAGGGGATCAAATACTTATTTCCCTCACTGTATATAAATTTCCCTGATGCCCTAAACAGATTGTGATTGGATTTGACATGTTATCTGACTTATTTACAGAGTTTCTAAAAACCCACCTCTGCCATATTAGTTTCCCCTCATTGCAGCTCTAAAGTTTTTCATGTAGCCAAGTAGAAATTTTAGACATTCAGAATTTTCCATGGAAAAACAGGGCATGGGGAATTTCTTTGGGGGAGGAAATTGTCAGCCCGCATCCCTGATGCATTGACACTGAATACTATACACCCACTGTCCATGCAGATATTGAGCTTCCAGACTCTCAGGAGGGAGCTGAATCCTGAAGAATGATAATTGGAGCAAGATGCAATATTCCAGCAATGCATTCCCAGAGGCAGAAATAGGGACAAAAGGCAAGATACAGACTAAGTTAGTCATGACTGAGTCCCACTGAAGCAAATCAGGCTTAATTCAAGTCAACTGAACTTGGTCATGATTAACTTAGTCCACATCCTACCAATTTTCCTTATTTCTTCTTTGGGGCTGCCTTGTTTACTGTGAGTCCCAGAATGATGAGACATCTCTTTTGCATCTACAGATCAAATCCTGTAGAACAAAGAATTACCCAGGAACCCCCATCTATTTATATAACAGATTGTCGTAAACAAAAATTAGAGGGGGGAATAAGTACTCAATTATTTTGAAGAACTTTATTCCTACTCATCAGAAAGCAAATTAAATTCAGTGTGCCAAATATTTTCCACAGACCAGAGGGACCTACCCCATGGATCTCCAGAGAGTCCATGGAACCCAGGTTAAGTTAGATCCCCCCTGGTTTAGACAGTAGGCCCATTCACACATTAAGCTGAACACTCATACAAGTTTATAGTGCATACAGGTACAGATCTGTTCAGAGGTACAGTCATTCACATGTTATGTTGAACATGAGTACAGAAGTATACTTATCTGTGCCATGCATTTGAAGGGCAGGTTCACTTTTAAAATGAACACAGGTACATTAATTCTAATTAGGAGCAACTGTGCGGTAGACACAATAGCTCCTAAGCGTCCTCTCTGATCCTTTCTTCCCATGGTATTGGAAAGAACTATGGGAGCTGAAGCGATGAAATGGAGGACAAGATCACAGGTGGAGGAAGACTCCGTGCGAATCCGACAGACAGCAGTACACAGCTCATTTGAAAATCTATGCTCTGGCAGTGCAGGCGGCAAAGAAGAGGTTCTTTTCTGCCCACATCGCTTCTGCAAATTCATGTCCAGCTGAGTTGTTCTCCCTTGAATTTGAACTTGGAATAATCTGTCACTCGCTGTGATGTTTTTAACAACTTTTTTGCAGATAAAACATCTTGTATTCATGCTGAACTAGACTCCACAGTTACTGCAGAGTCTATCACAGAGGTGTCCGGCAACTCCTCTTGTAGGATTGGATCACATTCAGTTTCCTACTTCTGAGAATGTGGACAAACTGCTTCAGACTGTACGCCCTGCCACCTGCTCTCTTGACCCTTGCTCAGCTTGGCTTAGTTCATCTGGCAGTCACATTATTAGAGATAGTCTGGAAAATATAAATGCTTCTCTGAGGGAGGGAAGGATGCCTCCTTGTCTTAAGGAGGTTATTATTAGACCTTATTTGAAGAAGCCTGCATTGGCCCCCTCAGAGTTGGTTAACAACAGATGGTTAACTACAGGTTAAGTGCTCTAATCTTCCTTGGTTGGGCAAGGTAATTGAGCGAATGGTCGCTTCTCAGCTCCAGGCAGTTTTGGATGACACAGATTATCTAGACCCACTCCAAACTGGCTTTCAGGTGGTCTACGTGGTTGAGACTGCCTTGGTTGGCCTGATGGATGATCTCCAATTGGCGATCGACAGGAGTGTCACTCTGCTGATCCTTTTGGATCTCTTAGTAGCTTTCGATACCACTGACCATGGTATCGTGCTGGGTCGCTTGAAGGAGGTGGGATTAGGTGGCACTGTTCTACAGTGGTTCCGTTCCTACCTCTCTGACAGATTCCAGATGGTGTCTCTTGAAGACTGTTATTCTGCAAAGCGAGCGCTAAAGTGTGGAATTCCACAAGACTCCATATTGTCTCCAATGCCATTTTATAAGTATATGGGAGTAAAATAATGCATATGGTACCAAAAAACCAAACCAACTTTTGGGGGAGTGGCCACATTTGGAGTACTGCGTACAGTTCTGGTCACCGTACCTTGAAGACATTGTAGAACTGGGAAAGGTGCAGAAGAAGGCAACAAAGATGATCAGAGACCTGGAGCACCTTCCTTATGAAGAAAGGCTACAGAATCTGGGGCTTTTTATTTGGAAAAGAGGTGACTACAGGGAGACATGACAGAGGTGTATAACATTATGCATGGAGTGGGCAGAGAGAAATTTTTCTCCCTCTCTCAACACTAGAACCAGGGGTCATCTCATGAAATTGAAGGCCAGAAAATTTAGGACTAATAGAAGGTTACTGGACTAGATAAGCCTTGGGCCTGATCCAACAGGACTATTCTTATTCACACAGACACATGTACAAGTGTACAGGCATATATACACTTGTATGTCTGAATGGGACTATAGTCTCACAGGAATTAACACAGCTTAAGAAAATACTGCCATGCCTCATTTATTTCAAGTCATGACAAGCTTTGTCATGACAAACCTGATCTGGATCCTGCTCAGTTATTTCCCACAAGGACAGAGACCACAAACTAGGCACCATCCCTGGGAAAGCATGTGTAGTTTCCAAAAATGAAAGAGTGAGCTGAGGTCTCTTTGAAAACTCCACATGAAAAAAGAAGTTCTGCCCTCTGAAAAAAGACAGTCAAAGGATGAAGAACATCTAATTTTGCACTCTGCCAAAACCACAATCCTCCACAGTTCCATAGTATTTCTCACTTCCAGCCAGACTCTCACAGATTCTGCCTTGTCAGAATTAACCTTTGTACTAAATAGACAAAATGATCTTGCAAGCCAAAAACCAGAACGAGTGACAAAGACTGCACCTGCCAAACAGCCTGCACCATGACCCTTTCGAAAGAATCAACAGCCTCGAATATTTGTGTTGACAAGCCAGAAAGACTAGCAACCTCTAATCACATCGCTAAATCCAGCACGACTTCACAACCAGGTGGAAAGGCAATATTGCCCTTAGATTATTATCATCTATTAGCTGTGCCAGGCGCACAGCATCTGAGACTTTAGTTCTCCCCCCACCCGCCCCCTTCTTTCCCTGCCCACCCCTTTCCCCCCACCGCACTGTTTTGTTTCCCACCTCGCCCGAAAGCCTGTCTGCAAGTGGTGCCGCTTTCCTCTCTCCCTGCTGGCAGCTCACTCTTAGAGATAGATACTGCTTTTCAAAGAAAAGTTCTCAAAGCAATTTACTGGTACATAGAAAAAGATGGTTTCCTGTCTTAAAAGGGCTCACAATCTAAAAGCAGCACAAGGTAGACACCAGCCACAGGGCAGATGCTGTGCTGGGGTTCAGTAGGGGCAGTTGCTCTTCCCATGCAAAATATAAAAAGAATCATCACTTTGAAAGATGTCTCTTTACCCAATTAATAAGGGTTAACTATGAGCATAATAAAGGCCATTGTGGCTGGGGACGATGGATGCTGTAGTCATAACCGCTGGGAACCCAAGACTGGGAACCAGGGGCTATAGAACACTGAGCTTCCGTAATCAGGACCAATGTTCGCTGTAACAGGGATTCCCAGATGTTGTTAATGACAACTCCCAGCATTCCCAGCTGAAACGGCCTTTGACTGAGGATTATGGGTGTTGTGGTCAATAACGTCTGTGAATCCCTGTTACAGGAAACACTGCTCTGGATCCTGGGCATATGTACTTTGCACCAACACAAGTTAAAATTGTGCCCCAAGATAGATTTTCTTGTAGAATTTGACGTCATTGTTCAACCTATATAATTGCAACGTATGCAACTGCGCATGATCTCTCTTATTTTGAAGGATGTCAATGTCTACTGTTTTGCATCAGAACATAACAGCCCTGCTGGATCAGGCCAAAAGTCCATCTAGTCCCACATCGACCAATAATATTGGTCCAGAAAGCCCATAAGAAGAAAGTCCAGAAAGCCCATAAGAAGAGCTTGAAGGCAACAGCCCTTTCCCATTGTTGTTCCTCTGCAACTAGTATACAGATATACTTCCAACATAGAAGTTCCATCACAACTAGCAGTCACTGATGGACCCATCCTTCATGAACATATCTAACTCTCAAATTTGTCAATTAAGGCTTTAGTTAATTACATTTGGAGAAGACAATTTTCATCAGTGAGGAGGTTATTTTTTAGAACAAAACAAAAATCAGCTCAGCTGCAGATAAAGGCTGCACTGGTTTATTTTCTAAGCTATTTCAGATTCCATGCATTTCTGTAATAGGAAATGAAAAAAGGAAACAGTCAAGACAACTTTCCCCAAAAAGGAGTGGCAATTTTTGTCCACTGGACTGCAAGTTATCTTACACTTCCTTTAATGTTTCAAAAAGGGGTCTTGGTGATAAGCAAATTTATCTAAATGTAATCGATTAATCAGTTAAAAAGCAGATGATTAGTCAACTAAAGATTTCATTGTTTAGCAGCCCTACTATTTAGAGATTTAAAAATCAGTCTGCCTTCAGAGTTAAAAGAGCTAATTAACTGCTGTGCTCAAAAGTAGTTACAGTTTTTTCACCCCACCAGCCTGCAGAAACAGCGAGCTCCCAGCTGCTCCTATGCATTCAGCGCTGGCGTTTTGCTGCATTGCCTTATTTTAACTGGCTAATTTAACCTTTTTTATTATTTGACATTGTGCCCACCTAATCTTTCACTTTGAATAATGCCGTTATCGTACACTGTGCTTCTTTCCGTGACTTGAGAGAGAGTCAGATAGCAGTGGGGTCTGTGTGTGAAATCAGAATCCAAAGAAATGAACCAAATTAAAAATACAGAAGCAAGAGATAACAGTGCAATATGCACCGGGGGAAATGTAATAGCATAACAGCTATAAAAGTATCTAGCTATAGTTGTGCTCCATACCTCAAACATGTCCTGCTTGCTTTCTCCAGAGTCCATTCATGGGCCTGGATGAGCTCGCAGAAGAAAAAGGAAAGAGTCGCATACTCGACCCTCAGATAGAAATCTATCCAAATGCCTATGTCCTTTAGGAACTACAGAGATGAAAGCTATGGGAAGACTGGCTGGATTTAGGGCCTTTATGAGGTCACCAGCCAATATACCAATCATATAACTGATCTCACACTTATTAGCAAGATTCCAGCTCTCAGCAGTAAGCAAAATGTCAGCTGAATCAACAATCTACAAAGCAATCAAGTCGAACCAGCCACTTGCTGGCATCTGCAGCAGTAATAGAAACTTGTTCTCCAACACAGACATTAGCATAGGTGGTGGCAGAGGAGGTATAACAACTTGCCAACGAGCTCACCCACCTCATCACAGCGGAACCAAGAACTGGAAATTAAATAAGGCTGCAGCTTATTTAAGCATGCTTATCTTATCATCATTATTATTTATTTATTATTTTATTACACTTTTATACCACCCCACACTCGTGTCTCTGGGCGGTTCACAATGATAAAACGGTTAAAACACATATTAAAAACACATAAAAACAATTAAAAACTAACCATTTAAAACTAAATTTAAAAATCAATCACAGAATTTAAAACCTATACATTATTAAGAAGCTGAAAAAGCCTGAGTAAAAAGATGGGTTTTTAAAACATTTTTTAAAAATTGTCAGAGATGGGGAGGATCATATCTCAATAGGAAGCGCATTCCATAGTCCCGGGGCAGCAATCAAGAAGGCCCCTCAAGAAGTTATCTGAAAGTTAACTCCATCAAAATCAGTAAGATTTATTTCTTAGAAAATAAGTTTAGTATGAGAGAAAGTCAGGTAGAATCTCTCTCTCTCTCTCTCGTGTATGTGTGTCTGTATCTATATATCTTTATAGCTTAGGCATACCGGTCGCTAATCCCATGTGTGGCAGCTCTCGTGAGAGTTCGCAAGCAGCTGCCAGATAGCAACGGGGATGGCAGGAGGGAAGAAAATGGTGGCGGTGGGGGGGGGGGAGATGGCGGTGAATGGTGGTGGCTGGTGGGCAGAGAAAACGGCAGGGGCAGGCAGAAGAAGGCGGCAGAGGCTGGGTGGGAAGAAAACAACGGTGGTGGCGGACAGGGGAAACAGCAGGGGTGGTGGTAGTGGGGGATTGGCAGCAAACTAGAGGAGCAGATGCTCTGCGCCCGGCCCAGCTAGTATACCATTATTTCTCTTTCAGAAACCTATCATTTTCTAGGGGGGCGAGAATCTACTTCTGATACTGTATATTTAAAGAAGTTTGTTATTCCCCTTGACACTGCTAGCTATGTTTTATCCAAACTCTCTTTTTGCATCCCAATCCCATTATATAAATTTATAAAATAAATAAAGATGGATCCCTGTGAAGGAACAAGACCTAGACCTCTTGGGTTTCTGTATATAAGCCCCTGTATTGTTATTAATATTCCCAAACTTCTTATAAATAAGCCCTGATAAATGAATTGTATTATATATTATAAAACATCTTGATATAATATATATATAGAACATATTATATTATATTCTCAAAACGGTTACTGTAAATAGGATTTCTGTGCTTGCAAATCCCTGTGCATGGAGAAGGGTGGCAGGGTCAAAAGTTCAATCTTGTTTTTCCGATAGTTTCACATTTGGTTTAGCATTTGACGGTTGGTTTTTGGAGGAAGAGGAGATTTTTTAAAAGAGGGAATTTTGGGGTTGTTCTGATTGGCTGGGTTGAGGAACTGATGGGCAGAGAAACTGCATATGTTGGGAGTGTTTAGAGAGGGAAAACAAGAGTTCTCAGAGAGAATCCTCGAGTCAGAGGCCTGGAAGAGGGAGAAGTCTAGAGTCTGCTGGAGAGAGGACGAGACGAGCGAGAGAGTCTGGGAAGCCAGAGAAGTCAAGCCTGCTGGTCAGAGTCCTAGAAGTCCAGTCAACAGAGTTCTGAGGGAGAGACCTGGCAGCAGAGTTTGGCAGTCTGCAGAGTCAGCAGCCAGCCAGAAGAAGAGAAGCCTTCGAGCTGAAATCGCTGAAGAAAAGGAAGAGCCAGGCTGGAGTGAGCCCCAGACCTGGGCCATACCCAGAACAAGGAGTCTGCCCAGCAAGCAAGCACGCACAAGAGGACTCTGAGTAGGGACTTGTATAGAGACAGGTAGTGATTACATTTCTCCAGCTTTTCATCTTCCCTGACCTGCTCTGTAACTGTTTTGAGTTTGTACCTTTTCTGTAAAAGGAATGTTTTAATTGAACCAATTTTTCTAAAGTACGTTTTCTTTAAAAATCTGAAGCTTGTTGATTGTCTCCACCCCATGCCTATAAGCCTTTCCACACTACTGAGGGTTGTTGTTGCTGTTGAAATTTTTGATCAATGTGAAGGGCTGTTGTAGTCGACCCAGCCATACCAAAAGTTTGCTTAGAGGCAGTAGTAAAAAGGTTAGGAGGAACAGAGGGCTGTTGATGATGGCAGAGGTAGGATCTGTCATCCCTGGTAACACGGTGGGAAATATAAAACAGACAGCAACAACCACTGGAGAATAGGGCCAATTGCTCCCCACCTGCTAATTACATTACAGTGTAATGTAATGTTACATTACAGAGCGCTTGGTTACACTAGCAAACAAGCACACCAGCTCGCACATCTTGGTTCGGAGGCTTCTGGCAGTGGTATATGCCTATACGCCGAGTCTCTTACCTGGTGCTGGTGTGTGCTATCTCCCTTACCATCATTTGACCAGCTGCCAGGGTGGATTTGATTTAAATCAAACTGATTTAAATCACGATTTAAATCACTAGCAGGGTGGATAAAAATTAAAAAAAAATCCAATTTAAATCAAAAAAATCAGATTTAAATAAAAAAAATCAGATTTTTGATTTAAATCGGATTTTTTTTTATTTTTATCCACCCTGCTAGTGATTTAAATCGTGATTTAAATCAGTTTGATTTAAATCAAATCCACCCTGGCAGCTGCCATGTGTTTCCTTCTGCTCTACTCCTAGTTCTAACTCTGTCCTCCTGAGTTATCTGAAACATTTGCACTTTAGGGAATTTTCCTTGCCAAATGAGATACCACCCAGTTCCTGTCTGCAATCCCCCAGGCGTCTTTTTAAAAGCTGCTCTGTGACATTCTTGATTTGAAGCACCAGCAGTATAGTGCCATCTTGGTTCAAGGGAAGTCCATCCCTTTTGTACAGGCTTCGCTTGTCCCAAAATGTATTGCAGTGCCCAACAAACCTAAAGCCTTCCTCCCAGCACCACCATCTCATCCATGCATTGGGAACAATCAGCTCCACCTGTCTTGTTGGTGCTGCATGTGGAACAGATAGCATTTCAGAGAGCGCTACCCTGAGGGGTCCTGGACTCCAATATGCTACCTAGCAGCCTAAAATCGGTTTCCAGGACCCCCTGACTGCATTTCCCAACACTATTGGTGCCGACATGCACCACCACAACAGCTGATTCTTCCCCAGCACTGCCTAACAGCCTATCTAGACACTGCATGACATCTGCAACGTTCACACTAGGCAGTCTACACACTGGTCACAAACCCATCTCTCTATTACCCTAGCGATTGAATCAGCCACTACTAAGAGGGCCTCGACTCCCTGAAAAGTATCCTTTGTGCAAGAGGATATGGACATATCACCTAAGGGAGGGGTCCCTTCTAAGGGAGAATTCCCCTCTTCCTCAAATTGATGTCCTCCTTCCCCGAGACCTTCAATCACCATGACAGCAGAGGAGCTGTCAGCATGCGAGTGGGATACATCTATCTCATCCTCGAGGATCGTATCCACATACTTCTCTGTCTCCTTGAGCTTCTCCAGGTCAGCCATCTTGGCTTCAAGGGAATGAACTTGTTCCCTGAAAGCCAGGAGCTCTTTATACTGAGTGCACATCCATGGCTTCTGCCCCCTCAAGTAAATAGTCACGCATGCAACACTCCATGCAAAATACTGGGAAGCACACACCCTCCCTTGCTGGCAATCTACCATCAAAGCTAGTTTTATTAGCTATTTAGATACAAAGCCTGTTTACTTGAAAGCTAGGTCTTAGCTACAATTGTCAGCTAATTAAAGGATTTAAGCTCTGCCTTCCAAGGAAAGGACAAAAGTAGAGTAGTACCTTTCTTCTCATTCTAGGTGTGTCCTTTGTGATAAAGTGGTACTGCTTGATCATCTCCCTGCACATTTCCCCACAAAACTCTTTTGATATCTGTTGCCAAATTCCTGTTCGCAAAGCTCCAGGAACAAAGTTCCCTGGTCTGAGCCTTGTCTTCTCAAGAACTTCTTCCAAACTGAGGCTCCTCAGGAATGCCCAGGAGCCAGGCCCCTCCCACACGCTGTGTGACTCTCCTGCAGCTAATCCCCACCCACTGTAGGCACAACTGAAACTAAAAATGAAACTGCCCTGTCAAAAACAAACCCCTAAGTCAGCGTTAAATCAAACCCTAGAAATACTAGCCCTAACAAACCTACCTTGTCCTTTCCTCCATGTTTTCTTGTTTATTTATTTGCTTGCTTCTTTAGGAATGAAAACAAAGGTTTGCTGCCTCCCCTAGTCTGAGCCTTGTCTTCTCAAGAGTTGCTCCCAAACATTCAGGAGACCAAAAAAATCTAACAAACAAAAATATTAAATTTGGTTTGATTTTTAGAACAGCCCACACAACAGATAAGAACTTGTTTACAAAAGCCTCTCCCCTTTATTTTGCAAAGCCCCCACTCCCCACACACACACCTTGGCAACACTTTATGGCCACAACAAATTTTGGAAAGGAAGAATTTGTTATAAGCTGTGGGTGTCCTTGCTGACATCCTTGGTCTTTCTAAAGATGATCACCCCCAAGGCTAGACTACAGTCAGGGTTAGGTGTACTGTCTGTCAAGGAAATTAAATCAAATTCTGACTCAAAGTTGGCACCGAGGAGAGCCAAATGTTGCAATGTTGATGAAGTATTCTAATTCAGAAAGTATTAGCTTATTTTTGATGCCGAAAGAGACCTGAAGCTGAAACATGGGCAACAAATTGCATCTTTAATATTCAAGTTTAATTTTCTATCCTTCACTACAGGCAACAAGATGTCTCAGACCACTAACTGCAGACATCTCAGAACATGAACACTTGGTTAAGGAGAAAGCAAGCACAAAGAAAGTATCATTGCAATGCCATATTCACACTTTATGTTCAACACTCAATCTGTGTACTGTGTATACACAGATCCAGTTAATTACATTGGAGAGGAGAGCTGGTCTTGTGGTAGCAAGCATGCATTATCCCCATAGCTAAGCAGGGTCCGCCCTGGTTGCATATGAATGGGAGACTAGAAGTGTGAGCACTGTAAGATATTCCCCTCAGGGGATGGAGCCACTCTGGGAAGAGCAGAAGATTCCAAGTTCCCTCCCTGGCAGCATCTCCAAGATAGGGCTGAGAGAGATTCCTGCCTGAAACCTTGGAGAAGCCGCTGCCCATCTGGGAAGACAATACTGAGCTAGATGGACCAATGGTCTGACTCAGTATATGCAGCTTCCTATGATATGTGGAATGCAGTTGCAGCAGTATGCATTAGCCCTATGTTTAATACTCATACGAGTGTACAGCATTCACAGGTACAGACGGCACACAGGAGCAGTTATTCAAATGTTATGTTGAACACACATACAGCAGGATGCTTCCTATCTGCACCCTGCATTTCAGGGAGCCTGTGCCCAGGTTCACTTTTCAAAGGAATGCAGATACAGTCTTTTCACACAAAAGCATGACCATGTGCACAGGTACAACGTAATGTCTGACCAGTGCTCCTGACACAGGTCGTAAGTGCCCAGGAGTGAGGTTGTCACTATCCATTCTGCTTGCTGTGAGGAGACAGGCATCTTTGAGATAGAGGATGCCACCCTGCAAGTGGTGGAATGGAAATACTTTGAAGTCATAAGAAAATAAGAACAGCAAGGACTACGTTAGCCGCTATAGCTCGAGATGATGACTGAATCGAGTCCAGGCTGGCATCTGCCATGAAGGCCGCTGCTTTAGCAAGCTTATTGAGGCCTTGCCTGAGCTCAGTCTGGCCAGGTTCCAGCTTGTTAAGGAGGTCCTTGACCCATAATACCGAGGCTCGGGCCATGATAGAAGTGGATGCCGAGGCTCGGATGGAGTTGGCCGACGCCTCGTGTGCTTTGCGCAGGAGTGAGTCTGCTTTCCTATCCTCTGGGCCTTTAAGTTGCTCGTCCCCCTCTCTGTTCACTATGGCTCCGGACACCAGGGCCACCACCGGTGGGTCTACTTTGGGCACCGATATTTCAGCCATAGCTTCCTCGGGGAGGATATAGTACTTCTTTGGAAAGGAGCTGGTGTGCCTGGTGGCTGCTGGGTTAGCCCATTCGGCCCGCATAGTGTTCCGGAAGAGAGCCGGTAAGGGCACTACCGGGGATTGGAGCCTGGGCGAGGGGAAAACCTCCCGTGCCAGCTGACCCGGGTTGCCCTGCTCCTCTGGCTGCGGGGCTGCATCGTTTATGGCTCTCCTGGCCTTAGCCAGCATTACATCGTAGGTATCCTGGGAGAACAACCTCAGGATAGGGCCCGGGTTCTGTGGGGCCTCCTCCCCTGACAGCTCCCCTTCCTCCTTGTCAGAGGGCTCGTTCTCACTGCGATTCCCTGTGCTATCCCTGGGGGTCGGTGGGGACGTAGGTCTCGCTGGGGGAGGGGGTGAGACCCTTCCACTGGGGCCAGCTTGATCCTCACTAGACCCCTGACCGCTTGCGGGGGCGACCCTTGAAGTACGCCTGCGTCTTACTGCGTGGGTGCGAGGAAGTGTCCTCTCAGGGCTGTCCTCGGAGGATGAGGACTGGGACCTTATCCCTGACCGTCCGGGGGTGAGTTGTGGCGGGGAGCCCCGTGGAAGTCTCGAGGCCCTCCTCATCTCCCTGGCCACTGCCTCTTTCACTGAGCGCGAGAGTGCTTTGGCATTCGCCCTCATCTCGCTGGCCATCATGTCCCGGACCCATTGGGCTCTCTCTTGCATACACTCAAAATCCCCGAACGCAGCACTCACCTGTCGTCGCGTGGGGATCGACGCCGTCTCATACCTGGTTTCGTGCTGGGCCGCCTGGGGCAGATGGTTGAACTGCGGAAGGCGCGGCCTTGCTAGCCCGTCGTCATCCGAACTCTGTGCCGGGGTATATGCGGCTTGGGTGAGTGGTCTATGGACTTCCCCCAGCGTGCGGACATCGCATGTGGCGTGGGTGAGAGGTCTATGGACTTCGCCCAGCCATCCGCTTTCCTCCGTGGCAAGGCTGAGAGGTCTATGGACTTCGCCTGCCGGGCCCCTTGTGTACCCCCGTCTCGGGTGAGCCTCCAAGACTTGCCCCCCGTGTGTTCCCTGATTCAGTGTGGGGAGACATGCCGCTTGGGGGTAGCCTAGACTGTCCTGGTGGAGTAGTCCCCAAGCATTGTAGGCTGTGGAATCCACCTCAGCCTCTATGGGTGCCATATGCAGGAGGCCAGCAGGTGGCGCTGCTGCGTTGGCCCTCGGTCCTGCCGGATCCTCCACGTGGTTAACTTCGGCCGTGGAGGGCCGAGCAGAGGCGGCAGACATGGGGCCAACCCGCTGCGGGGCCAGGAAGGCCGGCAAGGCGGCGGAACTGCCGGGGCCGGCAATGGCGGCGGCGGCCGCAACGGAGACGGCCTCGGCGGGCATGGTGGCGATGGCCGAAATGGGGGCGGCCCCGGCGGCCGCAACCGCCGCAGGAGCCTCTACTGAGCCCGGGTCCCCCGCAGTGGTGGTGGGAAAGTCCCTGGAGGAGGCGTGAGCGGTATGCGCGGCTGGGGCCGAAAGGAGGGCGGCATGTGCGGCGCTGGGGACCGCAATGGTGGCGGCCTCTGTGGGAGGGGGAGCAGCAGCGGCACCAGCCGCAGCGGCGGAGGCCCCAGTGGTGGTGGCCGCCATGGCGGCTCGAGTAGCAACTGCGGCGGGGGCAGAAGTGGTGGCTGCGACCTTGCTGGTCGCTCCAGGGGAGACTGGCGTGGCGGCGCTTGGTGGAATGCCGCCTATCCCCGGGGCGCCTAGTAAGGAAGGCCCCGGCCGAGGCGGAAGGTCTGAGCAGGTGGAGGGAGCGAGGGACAAATCTCCGCTTCCCACCGGCTGCGCGCCGGCCACGTGCGTCCCCTGGTCTTTCGGCTGCTGTCGCGAAACGCTGCAGGCAGCCTGGATCAATATCCTCTCGCTCTGTCTGGAGGCAGGCAGGGTTGAAACCAACTTTCCCCCAATTTTTGTCCCCTTGGGGTTCTTTTTTCTCTTTCCCTGGCCCAGTGAGTCAGGAGAAGAGGAAAGGTGCCGCTTTTTGGCCCTTTTCTTTCCTGCCTTCTGTTCCTCCCCCCCGGTGCCCTCTGAGAGGGATCCCAGAAGGGAGTCCCCTGTCTGAGCTAGATTCATAGTTAGTATAAGGGAGCTCACCAGAGTAGAAAAAGTTGAGAAAGATCGTTCTTTGGGCAGGAGCCTGCCCAGAAGCATCTAACCCGCAGCGTAGACAGGAAGGAACTGGGGAACTACGCCTGGGCATGCTGGGAGAAGGGGGACGGACCTACCTATTCAAACACCTGAGACTTCCTGTCTACCTGGAGCAAGGGGAGGAAGACAACCCATTGTAAGCTGTGACCTCCTACTTCGAGGGAGAAAATAAGAACAGCCCTGCTGGATCAGGACCAAGGTCTATCTAGTTGAACATAGGAAGCTGCCATATACCGAGTCAGACCCTTGGTCCATCTAGCCCAGTATTGTCTGCACAGACTGGCAGCAGCTTCTCCAGGGTTGCAGGCAGGAGTCTCTCTCCAACCTATCTTGGAGATGCTGCCAGTCCAGCCTTCTGTTTCCCACAGTGGCCCACCAGATGCCTCTGGGGAGCCCACAGACAAGAGGTATGTGCATGCCCACTCTCCTGCTCTTGCTCCCCTACAGCTGGTATGGAGAGGCATCTTGTCTCTGAGGCTGGAGGTGGCCTATAGCCCTCAGACTAGTAGCCATTGAGAGACCTGTTCTCCGTGAATTCATCCAAGCCCCTTTAAAAGCCATCCAAACTAGTGCAGAGAATTCCATAGATTAATTAAAACTTCTTTTCGTCGGCCCTAAATTTCTCAACCTTCCGTTTCATGGGATGACCTGTGTTTCTAGTGTTGTAAGAGCGAGAAAAATTTCTCTTCTAGAAAAATTTCTAGAAGGCAGTCATCTTTTTAATTAGCTCCCTCTTTAAATATTGATGGTCAATTTAGCATAGGCCTTTTTTTCTTTTTTGCACTGGTCAGATCTGAATTCTGGGGCATTCCCAGTCCACAGCTTAAAAAGCGAAATAGGCATAAATTCAATTTTCTTTTTCACGCATCTTCTTAGCTTTCTTGAAATTACATTTAAAAAGGCAAAAGAGAGAAAGAGGCTGAGGATCAGCGGGTGGGGGGGGGAAGAGGGCATGAATCCAAATCTCCATTAGAAATTCTTGATAGCTCTCTGACAGGGCGGCAGAACAATCCAGACTAAGTCCAGCAGGTCAAAGTTCAGCTAGCTCATCAGCCACAGTTCTTTGCCATCCCCAACAATGGGGCCGAGAACAAAAGCAAGACACACACAGATAAGTGCTTAATGAAAACCCAGAACAGCGGGAGTGTGGCCTTTAATTAATCCTTTAGGCCAGCTAGAGCAAGGCTCCAAAATTCCCCCATTACAGGAGCTTCAGCTTCCAGAAAAGCTATATCATAGTCCCTCCAGGAATTTTCTTTTAAAAGAAACCTGTTCTTATAACATATAAACTGAAATATTATTAGCAACTCCCATAACTTTTAGAGCGGAGACAGTGCTAACCCCATTCAGTAGATTATTAAGAAGGGTTGACAATGTTGCAGAGCAAGGATTCTCAATCTTGGGTGCCCAGATACTGTTGGACTACAATTCCCATCATCCCCAACCACAATGGTGAAGAGAGCAGCTGGGGGTGGGTGGG
Source organism: Hemicordylus capensis (assembly GCF_027244095.1). NCBI lineage: Eukaryota > Metazoa > Chordata > Lepidosauria > Squamata > Cordylidae > Hemicordylus > Hemicordylus capensis. The sequence goes on along the minus strand of NC_069658.1, from coordinate 13,743,552 downwards.
AACACAGGAAGCTGCCATATACCGAGTAGGACCATTGGTCTATCTAGCTCAGTATTGTCTTCACAGAATGGCTCCTTCCTTCTCCTGCTTGTGTCTGTCTGGCTCAAGCAGGTGATAGACCAAAGTGACCAGGAGGAGGAGGAGGGAACAATCTCTCCCCTTCTTGCTTGCTTATTCCTCTTCCTGGCTGCATCCATCACCTGGCTCAAGCGCCACGCTTAAATTTCCAGGGGGCCATGAAGAGCTGACAACTGGGAATGGTCAAGCTCGTATTTGGAGAGCAACTGTCAAATGTAATGCATGATCTGGGCCTTACATGCCCTGCTCTGCGTTCTTTTCAGCTCTCCTCCTGTCTTTCATGGTCACACTCTTTATGTATATCTAGAACACTGCTGCAAAATTACTAATCTCTCTCCAACTATAGCCACTTGACACTAGCGATGTGGGGTTTTCAGAAAATTCTGAATTAGAAGAGTTTCCAGAAGTTTTGGGCGGTATAGAAATATTTTTATAAAATAAAATAAATGAAAGTTTCCCCCTATGCAAACCTTTCCTCATTTGCATAAGAATCTTTCTCACAGAACATTTTACTATGCCAATTTCCCAAACACCTTAAGTAGATTGTGCTCTTATTTGGCAGGTTATTTGACCAATACATTTAGTTTAAAAAAAAAAAAGGAAAGGAAAAAAGCCAGTATTGTGAAGTGGTTAGAGTGTTGGACTAAGTCCAGGATGACCCAAGGTCAAATCCCTGTTCAGTGTGACTCTGGACCAGTCACTTCTCTCTCAACCTAGCCCACCTTACAGGGCTGTTGTGAGAACTTAAATAACCATGTACATCACTCTGGGCTCCTTGGAGGAAGAGCAGGATATAAGAACATAGGAAGCTGCCATATACTGAGTCAGACCATTGGCCCATCTAACTCAGTATTATCTACCCACACTGGCAGCGGCTTCTCCAAGGTTGCAGGCAGGAGTCTCTCTCAGCCCTATCTTGGGGATGCTGCCAGAGAGGGAACTTGAAACCTTCTGCTCTTCCCAGAGCAGCTCCATCCCCTAAGGGAATATCTTACAGTGCTCACCCATCAGGTCTCCCATTCATATGCAACCAGGGTGGACCCTGCTTAGCTAAGCAGACAAGTCATGCTTGCTACCACAAGACCAGCTCTCATTTTACGTGGTAAATAAAATAAATATTTCAAAGTTTTTCAAGTAGTTAAGTAGCTGCACTGAAATATTTGGTTGAGGGGGGAGAAAAACACAAATTCAAAATTCACTTGGAAATTATTTATATCAGAATGTGTGTAAACATCTTAAACTAAGCATGTAAGCCCCTGCTTTGTATCCTTTTTGTTTTAGATGATAAGCCCTTTTGTGACAAGGAACAATTATTTTATTTCTTTTGCTGTGTGAAAGACTCTGAGAACTTTTGTTGTTGTTGAGAAGCAGTCTCAGTTCAGTACTGGATCCTATACACTGTCCTGCTCCCTGCTTTTAAAGCTTTTCATGACCTCACCCCCATTCTCTCTCCATCGTCATATCCCAATGTAACTCTGCCTATGACCCTCCCCAAGGTATCTAAAGGTCTTCTGTTCCCTTAAACAACTTCACTCTTGCTGTTCTTTATGCTTGGAACTCCCTTCAGAAATTCAGTTTTTCCATTAAATGTAATATCTCATTCCCCATACCCTAATAAAGCCAAAAGTAAAGTAAAATTGTGCTGTCGAGTCCCACGCAGTACGAGAGGATGCCTTTCCGCATCTTCCTATATCACCGAAGAACACATAACTAAAAGCCTCACACATTCTCTTCCCATTTATTATTACCTTCATTTCCCTCCCTTTATCAAAAATTAGATGTAAGAACCTCAGAGCAGGTACCCATCCTCTTATAGTATGCACCTTGGGGAAAGGGACCAAAGCTCAACGGTAAATTACATGCTTTGTATGCCGAAGGTCCCAGGTTCAGCTTCTGACATCTCAGTTTAAAAGGATCAGGAAAGAGGTGATGGGAAAGAACTCCAAGACCCTCCTTGCCAGTGAGAGAAAGCCAATGCTCCAATTCCATATACAGGTGAAACTCGAAAAATTAGAACATCGTGCAAAAGTTCATTAATTTCAGTAATGCAAATTAAAAGGTGAAACTGATATATGAGATAGACACATTACATGCAAAGCGAGATAAGTCAAGCCTTAATTTGTTATAATTGTGATTATCATGGCATACAGCTCATGAGAACCCCAAATCCACAATCCCAGAAAATTAGAATATTGTGAAAATGTTCAACAGTCTAGGCTCCAGGTGTCCCACTCCAATCAGCTAATCAATCCATAATACCTGCAAAGGGTTCCTGAGCCTTTAAATGGTCTCTCAGTCTGGTTCATTAGGAATCACAATCATGGGAAAGACTGCTGACTTGACAGTTGTGCAGAAAACCATCATTGACACCCTCCATAAGGAGGGAAAGCCTCAAAAGGTAATTGCAAAAGAAGTTGGATGTTCCCAAAGTGCTGTATCAAAGCACATTAATAGAAAGTTATGTGGAAGGGGAAAGTGTGGAAGAAAAAGGTGCACAAGCAGCAGGGATGACCGCAGCCTGGAGAGGATTGTCAGGAAAAGGCCATTCAAAAGTGTTGGGGACTTTCACAAGGAGTGGACTGAGGCTGGAGTTAGTGCATCAAGAGCCACCACACACAGACGGATCCTGGACATGGGCTTCAAATGTCATATTCCTCTTGTCAAGCCGTTCCTGAACAACAAACAATGTCAGAAGCGTCTTACCTGGGCTCAAGAAAAAAAAGAACTGATCTGTTGCTCAGGGGTCCAAAGTCCTCTTTTCTGATGAGAGCAACTTTTGCATCTCATTTGGAAACCAAGGACCCAGAGTCTGGAGGAAGAATGGAGAGGCACACAATGCAAGATGCTTGAAGTCCAGTGTGAAGTTTCCACAGTCTGTGTTGATTTGGGGAGCCATGTCATCTGCTGGTGTTGGTCCACTGTGCTTCATTAAGTCCAGGGTCAACGCAGCCGTCTATCAGGAGATTTTGGAGCACTTCATGCTTCCTTCCGCAGATGAGCTGTATGGGGATGCTGACTTCATTTTCCAGCAGGACTTGGCACCTGCCCACACTGCCAAAAGTACCAAAACCTGGTTCAATGACCATGGGATTACTGTGCTTGATTGGCCAGCAAACTCGCCTGACCTGAACCCCATAGAGAATCTATGGGGCATTGCCAAGAGAAGGATGAGAGACATGAGACCAAACAATGCAGAAGAGCTGAAGGCCGCTATTGAAGCATCCTGGTCTTCCATAACACCTCAGCAGTGCCACAGGCTGATAGCATCCATGCCACGCCGCATTGAGGCAGTAACTGCTGCAAAAGGGGCCCAAACCAAGTACTGAATACATATGCATGCTTATACTTTTCAGAGGTCCAATATTGTTCTATTTACAATCCTTGTTTTATTGGTTTCATGTAATATTCTAATTTTCTGAGATTGTGGATTTGGGGTTCTCATGAGCTGTACGCCATGATCATCACAATTAAAACAAATTAAGGCTTGACTTATCTCGCTTTGCATGTAATGCGTCTATCTCATATATCAGTTTCACCTTTTAATTTGCATTACTGAAATTAATGAACTTTTGCAAGATGTTCTAATTTTTTGAGTTTCACCTGTAAGGCATAAGAACAGCGCTGCTGGATCAGGCCCAAGGTCCATCTAGTCCAGCATCCTGTTTCACACAGTGGCCCACCAGATGCCACTGGAAGCCTACAGCAGGAGTTGAAGGCATGCCCCCTCTCCTGTTGTTACTCCCCTGCAACTGGTACTCCTCTGGAGCAGTGTTTCTCAAACTTTTTGGAGTCAAGGACCGCTAAATTCTTCGTGCAGAGTTTCAAGGACCGCTACATTCTTCATGCGCAGTTTCCCGGACCAGCAGTTAGTAAAGGGGTTTCAAGTCTGTCTATCTATCTATCTATCAGACTTCTATACTGCCCAAAACTTGCATCTCTGGGCAGTTTAGAATGAAAATAATATAAGCATTGAAATAATTAAATTTGGAATCTTTTGCAAACATGGAATATTAGGGGTTCTTAACCTTGGGTCCCTCAGTTAAACTCCCATAACCCCCAACAACAATGGCATTTGGCCATTATGGCTGGGGATTATGGGAGTAGAAGTCCACCAACGTCTGGGTACCCAAGGTTGAGAACCCCTGAATTTAAAAGCCTGGGTGAACAAATTTGTCTCCAGTATGTCTGGAGTGGAGGTGCTTGTGATTACTCAATGGAGAGGGGATGTTGGGCCATTAGAAAAATTCAAAAGCTACATGGGGCCAATGAAAACAACATACAAGCAAGCCCCACTGATGCAAGAGGGAAACAGCGTTCCCTCTCAAGGCGCCTCAACCACAACAGGCAGCTGGGTTTCAATCAACCAACCTTTGGCTGCAAACAATGAGCATGCAAGAACCAGTAGCCCTTGAAGTGGCGCCCACTGCCATACTTTTTCCTCCATGCCCCCGCACCGCATACAGTTTGAAACTGTAAAGATAGGGAATAAGATAGCTGTAGGAAGATCTCAGCAGCACGTGGAGGCAAGGCACAAGAAGGGTCCCATGCCTCCATGATACTCTTCCTCTTCCATGCCATGTGCAAAATTGAGGAAGTGAGTGCCTTGATTTCAGTTGGGGGGGGGTTGACTCCCAGTCAGGGACCGGCACTCAACCCTTCGGGGACCGGCAGCGGTCCAGGGACCGGTGGTTGAGAAACACTGCTCTGGAGTACAACTGGCATCCTGCCTCTGAGGCTGGAGGTGGCCTATAGCCCTCCGACTAGTAGCTGCTGATAGACCTCTCCTCCATGAAGTTCTCCAAACCCCTCTTAAAGCCATCCAGGTTGTTGGCTGTCACCACATCTTGTAGCAGAGAATTCCACAAGTTGGCAGTTTCAAGGGTTCATTGATAGTGGCAGTTTCACGGGTTCATTGATAGTGAAACAATACTAGTATCAGTTTGGAGAGGAGAGATGGCCTTGTGGTAGTAAGCATGAATTGTCCCCTTTGTTGAGCAGGTTCTACCTTGGTTTGCATTTGGATGGAAGACTACATGTGAGTACTGTTAAGAGACTTCCCTGAGGGCAGGGCTGCTCAACTTCGGCCCTCCTGCAGATGATGGCCTGCAATTCCCATAATCCCTGGCTAATGGCCACTGCGGATGGGGATTATGGGAGCTGTCGTTCGAAAACTGCTGGAGGGACTAGGCCTAGCAGCCCGGCCTTAGATGTTATTGGGTTGGGGCCATAGTTAAGTAGAAGATCATCTGGGTGCAGAAGGTCTCAGGTTCACTCCCTGGCATCTCCAGGTAGGGCTGAGAGAGACTCCTGACAGTGTTGACCTTGGGTTCTCAACCTTGTGTCCCCAGATGTTATTGGACTTCAACTCCCATAATTCTCCCATCAACGGAGAAGGACAGGCCTTCTCCGTTGCTGCCCCGAGGCTTTGAAATGCATTCCCTAGTGAAATAAGAGCCTCCCCATCTCTGACAACTTCTAAAAAGTCTTTAAAGATGCACCTGTTCACACAGGCTTTTAAATGATACTGAGGCTATTCACACGATGGGGCAAAATCGGGCTAGCGGAGGTGAGCCCGATTTCGCCCCATCGTGTGAACCACTGGGTAACCCGCCTAAGTACCTCTGCCCTTAAACCAGGTTTGTGGAGCGAGTGCTCCGCAAACCTGGTTTTAATAATCGTGAGTAGCCACGGTGCGGCTTCACGCCGTGGTTACTCATGAGGAGACCCCAGGAGGGGAGGTGAAAAGCCGCCTCCCGGCTCCAGGGGTCTCGCCAGCATGCCCTGCGCGCTCGCTGGCGAGACCTGTGATGTCCTGCGCGCTCCCTGCTGATCGGCCCCCGCTCCCCCCAGCCCCCACCAGCTCTGTCACGGAGCCAGCAATCGTGTGAGTGGCCGATCCGGCTGCCCAGGGCTCCCCGCTCAGCTCACCAAACCGGGTCTCACCGATCGTGAGACCCGGCTCACTGTTTTGATTGTTTTTAATGTTGTTTTAGAATATTTTGTAATTTTTGTTTTTAACTACCGTGTTTCCCCGAAAATAAGACAGTGTCTTATATTAATTTTAGCCCCCAAAAATGCACTAGGGCAATTAGCGGTACATCAGAAATTACTGCTAGGTCTTACTTTCGGGGTAGGTCTTACTTTCGGGGAAACAGGGTAATGTTTTAATGTTTTTATTTTGTTGTAAACTGCCCAGAGATGCAAGTTTTGGGTGATATAAAAATATGTTAAATAAAATAAATAAACAAAAATAAATAATCCCCAGCGGCCTTTGGTTGGGGATTATGGGAGTTGAAGTCCAATAACATCTGGGGACACAAGGTTGAGAATCCCTGATGTAGGCAGTACTGAGCTAGATGGACAAGACTGATCTGGCTCAATATAAGGCGGTTTCCTATATTCCTATGGACTCTTAGCATGTGCAATACAGTATATGAAACAACCTTTGTACTTCTTAAATACTTTGCATTTATTTCCCAGAAAAATATGTATTTCATGGCTGGCTTCCAAACTTTTGAGGAATACACATCTCCCTTGAGAAATATATATGTATGTCTTTTCCAGGAAAGGTTTATGCAGAGTCAGCATGTTTCTATTTCTTTTTATTAGTCTGCACTATTTATCATGAACACTGAGTCTTGCTGTTCCAGATATCACTTTCTTTACACACATTATGAATTACCCAAAGTGATGCCTACCTCACTGCAGTACTTGTGCACAGGAAACCCATGAACAGCTCGTCTTGTGGTAGCAAGCATGACTTGTCCCCTTTGCTGGTTGCATATGAATGGGAGACTACATGCATGAGCACTGTAAGGTATTCCCATTAGGGGATGGAGCCACTCTGGGAAGAGCATCTGAAGGTTCCAGGTTTCCTCCCTGGCAGCATCTCCAAGACAGGGCCGAGGAGACTCCTAGCTGCAACCTTGGAGAAGCCACTGCCAGTCTGTGTAGACAATACTGAGTAGTCAATACTGACCAATGGCAGCTTCCTATGTTCCTAAGATCTCTGACCTTTCCATCTTCCTCTGGGACACCATCTGGGCAAATCTTTAAGAATTATAGAAGTCTTTTAAAAGTAAGCAAGAGGCTTAGGTGCAAACCTGGAGAGCAAGTTTGATGATGCAAAGTCAGGGGAATGATAATAGGAACATAGGAAGCTGCCATATCCTGAGTCAGACCATTGGTCTACCTAGCTCAGTATTGTCTTCACAGACTGGCAGCGGCTTCTCCAAGGTTGCAGGCAGGCATCTCTCTCAGCCCTATCTTGGAGACCAGCACTCCTCTCACCTACCACTCAAACATTATGAATAGTAGTCAGAGGCTCTCTAAATGTGAGCTTCACCCTTGGACTCAGAAGTACACAATTCTGCACCGGCATGCGGCTTCCGGGCAATAGTGGCTTGTCCTAGTTAGCTGGGGGACACCAAAGGAGACAGCTTGGGTTGCTTCTCTCTCCTGCCATGCCCAAGAGCCACACTGCCTGCAGGCGGGCCATTCATCAGGTGGAGCTGCCCAGTAATCGTGCAGCTCTGCCTGACAAATTGTCAGCTGGCAGGCAGTGTGGCTCTTGGGCACAGCAGGAGAGAGAGGAGCAACCAGAGCTCCTGCTGGGAAACAGAGGCAGCTGTGCCTGCTTTGGCACCCCCGGCCCGTTAGGATGAGCTACTACTGCTCCCAGGGGCATATACCAAAAAAGAAAAAGAAAACCCAACCCTGAACTACTACTACTACTAATGCTAGTAGTAGTAGTAGTAGTAGTAGTAGTAAAGAACTTTGACCCGGTTCAGGATAAGGCAGCAATTTATGGCTTGTTTACACACCACCTTTCTACCAATCCACTCGAGGTAGTCTGTGGTTTTAAAATCTAATAGATTCGATTCAAAAGGAAAGAGATGCACAGACAGACAAGGAACAGAAGCAAAGTCAAGTACCAGTTTTACATAATATTAGTTGTTATAACCAAGTATTATACCGACCTGCCTCTTCTGGGAGAGACTGAGCCCAGTGGCAGCTGGCCCCAAAGGACAGGATCTCTCCCCCTGCTAGATCCAAGTGGATCTAGCATGTCTACCAGGTTACAGGGACACACTCCAAGCTCCTAGGATGGATGCCGCAGTCTCGGGATGCCAAAATCTGCCACTCAATGCTGGCTGACTGTTGGAGAGCTCAGGAGGGGAGATTTCTTTATCTGCCCCAACTACAGCGGAAGTGCATAGGTGAGGGAGCACTGCTAATTAATGTTGCCTGAAGACATGGCACTAAAGCTGCAAATCAAAGTAGTTTGTTTAGGAAATCCATCAGGGAGACAGACTGAGACCTACATGCTTCATTGCTAGCTAAATACAGAAAGGAAGAAGGAGGAAGTCTCTCTCTTCAGGTGAGAAAATGAAACCTGAGACTACCCGTTTAACAAAAGGGGAATCAGAGTAGAGAAAACACTGTGGGGGGTGGGTGGGGGGGGTGGCCTTATTGGCCGTCACTACCCCTAATGCCACTACCGGTCAATAGGGTTGCTGGTGCTAAGGAGTTGATACTTGCAGGAGCTGCATCTCCAACACTGACATCCAGACTAATGCTGCACTAGCACAGCAAAGTTACACACGAGAAAGAAGGTTACAGAGCTGCACAAATTCACACAGAGATGCTCGAAGTTGTGCTCTATCTTGTGGGCTCATTGCTATTAGCCAGTAAATTCTGGGTAATGTCTGTCTGAATCATGTCTATTGCTGTTTTGGATTTGTGTGTGTGTCCAATCTACAAGTGCAATTCCTATATTTGGGTAAGACCCAAATAAATCCAAATAAATACATTGTGGGTTTTATTTCCAAGTTTGTTTCTCATCCCTCATTCAGTGGGCAACCAACTATGACAGGATCCTTCCCAACAGTCAAGCCCTGGTCAGGCCAGGCTGAGAGGGCAAAATAAATACAATAATAAATAATCCCAGTAGTAACTGGTGCCCTAGGTGCAATTCCAAAACACCTTGAAGAGCACCTCAACACCATAGGGGCCACAGAAATCACCACCAGCCAACTACAAAAAACAACTTTACTGGGTACAGCCTACATTTTGCGACGATACCTATAACAACAACAATATTGATAACAAAATTCTGGCATCCCAAGTCCTTGAGAAGGACTCGATGTCTGGATAAAACAAACCAGTCAATAACACCTGTTTCATTGTGCAAACAAGACATAATAATAATAATAATAATAATAATAAAGGATTAAAACAAGATTTCTACTTTGCTCAACAAGAACAGTGGAACAGGATGTGAGCATTTCACAGCAGTAGGCACACCACCCCATTGTGTTAGTTAGTGCAACACTAGTCTGGAGTTCAAGATCTCAGTTTGGTGGAACTAAGGTAAAGTAAAGTGTGCCGTCGAGTTGGTGTCGGTTCCTGGCGACCACACAGCCCTGTGGCTTTCTTTGGTAGGCTACAGGAGGGTTTTACGATTGCCTCCTCCTGTGCAGTATGAGATGGTGCCTAGTCTCAGCATCTTCCTATATCGCTGTTGCCCAATATAGGTGTTTTCCATAGTCTGGGAAACATACTAGTGGAGATTCGAACCGGCAACCTCTGGCTTGATAGTCAAGCCATTTCCCCACTGTGCCTTTAGATGGCTTGTTGGTGGAACTAGGTACTGTAGCTCCAGATCCTTAAACTAATTCAGTGCCAATCTGGATGTCAGCCTGTTAAGAGAGCAAATTACTGTCATGGGGCTGCTACCTACTCAGTAGAAGAGCAGCTGCTTTCCATGCAGAAAGTCCCAGGTTCAATCCCCAGTATCTGCAGGTAGGGCTGGGAAATACCCACCTGAAAGCCTGGGGAGCTTCTGTTAGTCAATGCAGACAATACCCAGCTAGATGGTTTGATGCGATATAGGCAGCTTCCTATGAGAGCCAACATAGTGTAGTGGTTAGAGTGTTGGACTAGGACTGGGAAGACCTGAGTTCAAATCTCCATTCAAACATGAAACTGGGTGACTCTGGGCCAGTCACTTCTTTCTCAGCCTAACCTACCTCACAAGGTTGTTGTGAGGATAAAAATAATTCCTCTGAGCTCCTCAGAGGAAGAGCAGGATATAAATGTAAAATAAATAAATAAATGTAACCAATGCACAAAGCATATTTCTAGGGCAGCTTGGGTTTATCTATTATGTATTTATTACACCCTTCTTTCAAGCTGGTATACACTATTGGTATAACTGCCTTAAGTTGGTATATACTGTCCAATAGGGATGTGCAAATAGATTTGTACCCGAACCTAGCTGATTTGGGTGATTTGGAGACAAAAATCACCCCTGTGGTCCATTGGCTAGATTTGGATCCAAATCTAATCATGCCTGATTAGATTCAAATGGGTTTGAGATTCGGATCCCTCCTATTAATTCCCCCAGATTCCCAGCTTTCATTTAAAAAAAAAAAAAAAAAAAAGCTAAGCTCTAGCCCTTGTAGTAGTGGAGTTATGGAGCAAAATGTGTGGTCACTATTTTTCAAGTGTTTGGATTCTTTTGGTGTATAATAACTTTCCCTCAATGAATCCTTATGAAGATTCATTACACACCTTCATTTCTTCTATTTATTTTGACTGTCTTTACTATACCCCACTCCCACCTGCAAGGCAGTGGGGGTACTACTCAGTTTATGTTCTAGAATTTTTTAAGTGTTTAGGCTCTTTGGTGTCTAATAACCTTTCCCCACAATGAATCCCTATGAGAATTCATTACACACCAAAGAGTCTAAACACCTCAAAACTTCATAAAATATAAACTGAGTACCCAGTGGCTTGTGGGGGGGCGGTAGTTGGAACATGGGATGCCACTAATTCCCACACACACACACACCCGCAAAGCAGTGGAGGCAAAATGAACAGAAGAAATGAAAATGTATAATGAAGACACCAAAGAATTTAAATACTTCAAAAATACCTTAAAAATAAACTGAGTACCCCAGTGTTTGTGTGTGTGTGTGTAGTTGGCACATGACAGTTGGTGTGTAGTTGGCACATGGCAGTTGACAGTTGGCACTGTCCAATGATAGTCAAAATGAACAGAAGAAATGAAGGCGTATAATGAATCCTCATAAAGATTCATTATGAGGAAAAGTTATTAGACACCAAAGAAGCTAAACATTTCAATGTTCCTAAAAATTAAAATGAGTACCCCAGTGCCTTGCAGGGGGTGGCGTGTAGTTGGCACATGGCAGTTGACACTGCCCAGTGACAGTCAAAATAAACAGAAGAAATAAAGATATGCAATGAATCCTCATAGGGATTCATTATGAGGAAAAGTTATTATACACCAAAGAATCCAAACTCTTGAAAAATTGACTGCACATTTTCTACAAGGGCTAGAGCTTAGCTTTTTAAAAAAGAAAGAAAGAAAGAAAGAAAGAAAGAAAGAAAGAAAGAAAGAAAGAAAGAAAGAAAGAAAGAAAGAAAGCTGGGGATCCATGTTAGGGTTAGGATATGGCAACTTCAAATCCCCATTGTTTCCTATGGTGGAAATGTTCAAAATCAGTAAAAACTAAAAAAAGTTCATTACATGTCAACCAAGTGTCCCACTGCCTTGAAATTTGGGTGGTAGGTGGCACCCATGGGGACCTACCCATCACCCAAATTTGGTGCCCCTAGGACCTTGTTAAGTGGTCCGAATCCAAATCGAATTGAGGCAAATAAAAATCGAATCTGGGATGATTTGGGGGAGGGTAGATTTGGACACAAAATTAATCAGGGGTGATTTCTTTGGGGCACAAATCAAATTAAAAAATTGATTTGTGCACATCCCTACTGTTCACCCTAAGCCTACTTTCTCCTCACAAGAATCCTGTGTGGTAGGGTAGTCTTATATCTGGGAGGTTCTTTAGTGTTTATAGTACTCAGTTTTTCGCTTTTTATTAATAACTTTTAATTTGAAACTTCCTTTAAAAATATAATTTTAAGTGTGGTTTTATCCTGCTCTTTCAACTTGTTTAGCTTTATTGATCTTCTGTTTTCCATTGTTTCTAGTTTATTAAAGTTGTGAGCCACTCCAAGCAGTAATGTAGTGGAGAGACGGGGTATAAATATTTTAAATGAAATAAATAGCCTAATAGAGTCACTAGCCCAGATTACTCAGTGAGCTTCACAGCTGTGCGGGGATTCAAATCCAGATCTTTCCCATTCTAATGCAACACTCTAGTCCTAATCACATTTCTATACCACCCTTCCAAATGCCTCAGGGCAGTTTACATAGACTAGAGAAATAACAAACGAATAAGATGGCTCCCTGTCCCCAAAGGGTTCACAATCTAAAAAGAAACATAGGATAGACACCAGCAACAGTCACTGGAGGTCCTGTGCTGGGGGTGGATAGGGCCAGTTACTCTCTCCCTGCTCAATAAAGAGAATCACCACTTTAAAAAGGTGCCTCTTTGCCAAGTTAGCAGGGGTAATACTAATATGATCTGTAAGTGCCTTCTATATCTTAAAGAGAGAATCGCATAACAAATTTGTTGTAATTTTGTCTTAGCATTAAATCTCTGTTGTGTTTATACAAGCATCCTTGGGGGAGTGGCTGAACTAAGAACTCAAAGTAATGGGACCACACTCAAGCGTGTAATTTTTGTTTGTTTACAAAATACTTCAGCACCAGGCTCTAGAACATCCCCATTATTAGCCAAGGCAGCGGAATGAAATAAATATGCTAAATGAAGTCTCCTAAACCTGGCTGGCCCAGGAACATAGTAAGCTGCTTTCCAGTGAGTCAGACTATTGGTCCATCTAGCTCAGTAGTGCTGCTCAGGCATGCAGGATTCCCACCCCCAGCCTGATCTGAAGATGTCTTGGATTGAACCTGGGACTATTTGCATGCTAAGCAGATGCTCTGCTACTAAGCCATCAGCCCCACCCAGACATCCAAACCAAGCTTTGTCAGTTAAGCTGTGTCACGACTATTCCAAACAATGTTGCAGTCCATTGTGATGTTTACTAAATGCACCCATAATCGCATTTGCAAGAGTCTGAAAGCCACAACGTTCAGATTCCCACAAAATCTGAACATTGGTGGTTGTTTTTTGAGGGATATGGTTAAATTGGTAATATAATCAGTTTATTTAAGAACTAATGATAGCCTCCAGCAAGTACACAATACAGGCAGTAACAAAAGGTCTTAGCCCTCTCATGGACTCTTTATCTGAACATTTTAATTTGTTCTGAATTGTTTGCCACATTAAAGTTTAAACAATTAAAGTTTGTTTTACGAGAATGTGCTGTGCTAAAAAATATTTGAATTAAACCTCCAAGGATTGAAGCAGTGTATCTCTGGTTATCAGAGGTCAAAGATGCCAATTACCTTCACGCCTGGTTTGTAACTTCCCAGGAGGTACCAGGTAGAAACAGAATGACAGACTCAATCGTTTCTGAACCAATCCAGCAGGACCGATCTCAGGCTCTTTATACAGAGTTACATTTTCATTTGCCCAGCTAGCAGGTTTGCTTTCATTTTAAAAACAGTCGAGTATTGCTCTTGGTTTCTCACAATACACACACAAGAAAAACACAAAAGAGCAAAGCAGAACAGTGTGTGTGTGTGTCTGTGTAGTAATTTGTTATACTGTATTACTCAGAGACAAGAGCAGTCACCTAGTGAAGCAAGACCTTGTTTAGCAGGACAAGAGTCCAACAGGCTGATGTAACCCTCTTGACGTCATTCATCGGAGTAGCTGTGGATTTAGTGTTGATTGCACCAGCTTAACTGAGATCAGAAATCCCTTGCTCCTGGGGAATCCCTGAGGGGCTACTATGACAACTTTGCAACAGATTGATGCCAAGTGAACAAACTAAAAAAAAAAAAAAAAAAGACATGAATTTGTACCACGGATTCACTGCTACACTTTTCATAGTCAAAGTTTGCTGCACAGTCCCAATGTTCTTCATCAAAGGACTAATTCACTCTTTTCAGAGCAAACGTGTTTGCTGCATGCCTGCTGGTGCAGTGAACCAACTCACAAGTGTAAAAGGAATTACATTTGCTCAATTTAAAAGCCCTGTTCACACGTTATGTTCAACATACAAACAGAGCCTTTGGATGGGGCAGTTTATAAATGTAATAAATAAATAATAATAAATAAATCGCTGCCAACAAAGTGGTGGTTCTCTTTATATTACCAGTGCAACAAATATTTATATACCGCTTTTCAACCAGAGTTCCCAAAATGGTTTACATCAATATAAATCAAATGGCTCACTGTCCCCAAAAAGCTCACAGTCTAAAAGAGAAATGTAAAATAGAAACCAGCAACAGCAACAAGAAACCTGGTCTTGTGGTAGCAAGCATGACTTGTCCCCTTAAGCTAAGCAGGATCCACCCTGGTGGCATACGAAAGGGAGACTAGAAGTGCTCTGGGAAGAGCATCTAGGCTCCAAATTCCTTCCCTGGCATCTCCAAGATAGGGCTAAGAGAGATCCCTGCCTGCAACCTTGGAGAAGCCGCTGCAAGTCTGTGTAGACAATACTGAGCGAGATGGACCTATGGTCTGACTCAGTATATGACAGCTTCCTATGTTTCCCCTGGAGGGATGCTGTGCTGGTGATAGATAGGGCCAGTAGCTCTCCCCCTGCTAAATAAAGAGAATTGCCACTTTAAAAAAGGTACCTCTGCTCAGGTAGGAGGAGGAGAACTGGCCCTATTCAGTCCAGGCACAGCATCCCCCCAGTGGCTGTTGCTGGTGTCTATTTTGTCACTTTTTAGACTGTATGCCCTTTGGGGACAGTGAACCATTTTTCTTCTTTTTTCTCTATAACAGTTTTGAGAACTTTTTGTTGGAAAGCAGTATGCAAATAATAATCATCCCCTAAGTACAATATTGGTGTAGTGTAGGGCTACACAACTTTGGCCCACCTGCAAATGCTGGACTACAGCTCCCATAATCCCTGGCTACTGTCCAGTGACAAAGGATTTCTTATTTTGCCACACCAAACTAAATCTGGTACAAGTTAATAAGTGTAGATAGGGTTCAGCCTTGCTGGCCTCTTACAAAGCGATTTGAAACAGTCTGTGAACTTCAGAAAAGTAGACTTGGTTGTTCAAAAAAAATATCTTTGTGGTGTGAATTAATAATGTCCTTTAACCAGGAAAGGCATCTCACACTTTTAGAATATGTTTCAATCTTGTTTCATCCTATATTTAAGTCTCTGCTGCATTTATATAAGAATAACTAAGTAGTACTGCTCAAAACCAACATTTTTAAAGCTCCATATATTTCACTGTGCACTTGTTGTTTGGGTTCTGCCCTTCAAACTTTGCTGTGCTACTCAGTTGAAAGGGCCTGTAATTCCCTACTTTCTTTGTTGCAGTACCATTCACAGTTCAGGGTACTTAAGAGAGCACCTTCTCTGTCATCAACTCTGTCGCCAATTAAGATCATTTTGAGCAATCCGGTTATGGTTGCCACCAGTTCGTTTGGTGGCGACTTGGGACCAGGCCTTCTCTGTGGCGGCCCTAGGTCTTTGGAATATGTTCCCTGTCAAAATAAGAGCATCTCCTTCTCTCTTTGCTTTTAGGAAGACCCTCAAGACACACATGTTTTCTGAGACTTTAAACTAAAATCAATTTTAAACTGTTTAATTGGTTTTATCCTATTTTTTATTTATCCTATTTTTAAATTTATTATTATTATTTTAATTTTTTATTCCATGAAATTGTTTTGTTTTCACTCTGGTTTATATTTGTTCTGTTTTAAATTGTGTATACACCACTTAGAGATGCATATATCAAGCAGTTTATAAATATGATCAACAAATCATAAATCAATAAATGATGTGCAACAGGATAACACATGTCTGCAAGAACACAGTGTATGTGCACCAAGGAGACAGGCATAATCATGGCTTCTCAAAATACATCCACTATATATATCAGGGATTGTTTGAAGACATACATCTTCCCGCCATGCTTTATAGCAGGAGGAGCCTATCTGGGGCTCTCTAGCTGCTGTTTGACTACAACTCCCATCATCCCCAGTTGCAACAAACATAATCAACAACAACTGAAGAGCCACCCGCTTTATGGCCACCCCTGTTTTGTAGTATTCTCTACAGCAGTCTCCAGGGGATAGGTAGAAATATATATTTCTTCTGGATGTGCTAACAGAATGATTCTGATGCGATGGGCATTTGCATGATCCACCATCTATGTTCTAGAAGTATTCTATTCTCATGAGAAGTATACCACACACAAATTTTAAATGTCTGAACCTACTCCATACAGATTCTGGGCACTCCTACTATACAGACAAAGCCAGGCCTTAACAAATTTTCTTTAGATCTAGGAGCCAGTCCAACAATATCTGGGAAGCCAAGTTTTAGAACCCCTAGAGAGCACCAATCTGCAGTACCCAGTTTAAGTCCTGCCCCAACTGTGAGAAATCCATGTATTCTGGTTTCTACTTAACAGCCCACTTTGTTCAGAGGAGTCATTTTTAGCCGCCTAAAAGCAAGAACAGCATGTTGCTTTCCTTCAAGGTTCTTAAAAAAAATAAAAAATGATAAATTTATTTTAAAAGGCAAGCAGGAGGAGGAACTCAACATTAGAACATTTTCAATCAGCTGAGAACCCTAGACCAGAACTCCTGCTCCACTACTGAAGAATTCCAAATATAGTTCTGTCAGGCAGGAAGGAATCCTACCCTATGCACAGTGCAAGCTTTAAGAAAGTGTCTTAATCGGAAGTAGCAGTAAAGGGGAACAGAGTTCCTCAGAGAAAAGCTAGGCCTACATTCCTTAAACTGTGGCCCTGGTGGAGGTGTGCTATCTGCCTGCACCCCCAAGCCAGTTTCCTAATTAAGGTCCTAAAACTGCTATGGGCAAAATATACAAGTAATGATAGGTTTGCCCCTGCAGGGCAAACAGCCACTTAGTGGGTGCTAGCAAGAGAAAAACACAGGCAGGGTTGGTAAGTGTTAAAACCCCCTCTCCCAATGCCATTATTATTAATTATCATCACCAACATCATCGAAAATATTTATATCCCAACTTTCCAGTGCAATATTACCTGGGGCGGCTTACAACAATAGCAGAATAAAACAGATTAAAAAAATAAAAACCAGGATCAAGTTAGAAACCAACTGTAAAGCAGGTAATACTAAGAAAATAAAATTAAGAGATCCATCAAAACCGGCCCAGTTAAAAATAGATTTTTTAAAAAGTTTAAAACCATAAAAGCTGCAGTAAGAGACATTAAAGGTCTCCCTAAGCAGATGAATCTTAAGATTTATTTATGTACTAATTAATTAAGTCTGAGGGAGCACGGTGAAGCTTTTCTGGGAGTCCATTCCAGAGCCAAGCGGCCACAACTGAAAATGTCCCATTCAGTGTTCCCTATAAAGCATGCTCATGTGTGCCCACTCACAAGTTTTTGTATGTCCACACAGTTAATTCTAGATCCTGCTCCGATTGAATCAGGAAAGCCCTATTCTGAATGCACGTACACATACACTGCCTTGATATAGCTGCCCAGAACAAAACCCATTCAGCAAACAAAAAATTAGAAAATTAGGGGGGGGAATTAGAACACTGGTCCCATTTCTAGTTCCCATCCCACCAACTGACTCTCAGTCAATGGAGGGGCGTGAGCGAGCTGAGATGATGAATGGAGGGCTCTGGCAGATTCATATTGGCAAATGCAGGCCAACAGGTACCTGGCCCCAAGCTGTGAAGGGCTTTAAAGGACAAAACCAGACTTTGAAACTAGCCCAGAAACACACTGGCAATCAGTGAAACTGCCACAAGATGGGTGTAACACATGAGAAGCAACAAGTGCCAATGAGCATCCTTGTGGCAGCCTTCTGGACCAGCTGAAGCCTCTGAACAGTCTTCAAGGGCAGCCCCACATAGAGTGCATTGCAGTAGTCCAATCAGGTTGTTAGCAATGCATGAGTGACTGACGTCAGATCTGACTTCTTCAAGTAGGGTCACAGCTGGTAAGGGACACTCTTGCACACTGCTGCCAGCTGTGCCTCCAAGAATAGCATTTGGTCCAGAAGGATCCCCAAATTGTGAACATTTTTCAGGGGGAATGCAACACTCCATGCCATAGCCTGAATTAGATCCAGAGCTGCCTGAACTCTCTACCACACTTTTTAAAGAACAGTGGGATATCTGATCAGGGATCTCCTCGTGTGACATATACTTTGACATTCATTCACAGAAGTCCTCTCTTGATGCCGTGGGTCATGAACTAGCACATGTGAAGCCTGTACCTCAGTAGTAAAGCATCTGTTTTGCATGCAGATGGCCCCAGGTTCAACCCCTGGTAGAATCTCCAGGTGGGACTTGGAAAGATTCCTGCGTGAAACCTTGGAGAAGCCTCTAGTCTGCAAACCAGCACAGACAATACTGAGAGCAGTATAGCTAGATTGACCAATGGTCTGTCTCAGTATAAGGCAGTTTCCTATGTTCCATGCTCTGGCCGTCCATGTGATGTGCTTCTGACACAACGCTAACCAGGCTGCTCACACCTGAAATGCAATCCAAATGGAAACACAGTTCTTCAGATATTGAACATAGCTACAATGAAAACAGGTGAAGTGAGCAGCAATGGAGGAGGGATTTATTTCAACACCAGAGAGAGGAAGGGACCATACTCCCTATCTGCCATTGCCAAGCTGTCCTGGTGTGACTGACTTCCATGCAACGGTGCTCTCTTGCCTCATCCGTCTCCACAACCTGTTTCAGATGGCCACATGTACAAGGCCCATACCTTTGCACACTCCCATTCCTCTGGAATTGCACCTCATCTTTTTCCCATCCCACTGACACCAGCCATAAAACTTCATATATAAAGCTCCCCAGCAACCTAAATACATCAGTACACAAGGAAAGCTTTTTGTAAGAGGTCTTCACCCATCAGTAAACACAGCCAAGGCAGACCACCCCCATGGGAGCAAGTTCCTCAAAATGAGTGTCACAATGGAGAAGGCCCTGTACCACACTCATAGATATTCTTCCTATAACCCAGAAGTTCTCAACCTTGGGCCCCAATCATCAATTATTATTTATTCAATTTATATACCGCCCTTCCTAAAGTGGCTCGGGGTGGTTTACACTAAAATAAAAAATACATTAAAATCAAAAATCAATTAGAAGCAGATTAAAAATTACAATTAAAACTAGCTATCATTGATTATGTGGTCCACTAGATGTTGTTGGACCACAATTTCTACTATTACAAATGTACCACTTTTCAACAAGAGTGCTCAAAGCAGTTTACATAGGAAAAAATACATACTAAATAAGATGGCTCCCTGCCCCATTAGGGCTCACAATCTAAAAGAAAAGAAAATAGGAGGAAGATGCCAACAACCTCTACTGGAGCTAACTTGGCAAAGAGGCACCTTTTTAACGTGGTGATTCTCTTTTTCGCAGGGGGAGAGCACCTAGCCCTATCCACCCCCAGCTCAGTATCTCCAGTGACTGTTGTTGGTGTCTGTCTTATGTTTCTTTTCAGATGGTGAGCCCTTTGGGAACAGGGATCCATCTTATTTATTTATTACTTCTCTATGTAAACTGCTTTGGAAACTTTTGTTGAAAAGCAGTATATAAATATTATTTGGTGGTGGCGGTGCTGGGGTTGGATTGAGGCAGTTACATTCCCGCTGCTAAATATAAGAAAATCACCACTTGAAAAGATGCCTCTTTGCTCTGTTAGCAGGGGACTGAAGGCCACTGTGGCTGGGCATGAGGGGAGTTGTGGCCCAACAACATCTGGAAACCCAAGGTTGAGAACCCCATCTGTAATCATGATTTGTGGGAGAGAAAACTGGTTTGGGGGAACTTTGTGCTGCAGGGATGTTCCTGCTTTATGGATGGATCTCTTTGGTTATCATTCAAAAAACCAGACCGGCAGGCTCTCTGCCTCAACCAGCAGGCCCTGGCAACAATAACTCATGCCCTCATCACCTCTCGTCTGGATTACTGTAATACGCTCTACTTTGGGTTGCCTTTGAAGACAACCCGGAAGCTCCAGTTGGTCCACAATGTGGCGGCCCGGCCCGCCTGCTTATGGGCGCTAGGAGCTACGATAGTGTGACAACTCTCTTGCAGTCACTGCACTGGTTACCTATTTGCTTCCGGGTCCAATTCAAAGTGCTGGTTCTCACCTTTAAAACCCTTCAGGGCTTAGCACCTGCTTACCTTGCCCTTTAATATCATCATCATCATCATCATCATCATACCCCCCACTTAAATCTCAGATGCTGTTCTTGTTTGTACACTGCCTTGAGTCTGTGGATTGGGCGGTATATTAATTCTCTACATACATACATACTACAGAGATTTTCAATGCACAAATCGCTGTATAATCCTAACAACGTGGGAAGGTACCGCCCGTCCGTTAATTCTCAAGACTTTTTCCATCAGAAGGGCCTGTTAATCATATTTTCTATCATGATCTGTTTCACAATACTCAATCTTCAGGCACATTATAAGAACAGTCTTGCTGGATCAGGCCCAAGGCCCATCTAGTCCACCAAACTGTTTCACACCATGGCCCACCAGATGCCTCTGGGAAATCCACAGGCAAGAGGTGAGGGCATGTTCTCTCTCTTGCTGTTGCTCCCCTGCAAAGGGTACTTAGAAGCATCTTGCCTCCAAGGCTGGAGGTGGCCTATAGTCACCAGACTAGTAGCCACTGATAGACCTGTCCTCCCATGAATTTGCCCAAGCCCCTTTTAAAGCCATCCAAGCTAGTGGCCACCACCACACCCAGTGGCAGAGAACTCCATCGATTAATTATGCACCGTGTGAAAAAATACTTCCTTTTGTTGGTCCTAAATTTCCTGGCCTTCAGTTTCATGGGATGAGACCTGGTTCTAGTTTTGTGAGAGAGGGAGAAAAAAAAATCTCTGATCATTCTGCAGTGACACACTGGATACATAATTTCATCTCCCATATGAATACACAAGCAATTTAACCAAACAAGTTTCCAGTTCTCATTGAGAAGAAAGGTATGTCGAGGAAGAAAAAGAACAGTTTGCTACTATGGCACAGTTTAAGTCAGTCAGCCTAGCCTCCATTCATCTTAGCAGAGCATCAGTTTACCTTTCTACAAGAACTCCAATTGTGTCTAGGTACGTGGCATTAAAAGATAAGAGTTTGCATTTCCAATTCAGGCCCCCACCATTCAAATCTCCTCGCCCACAAGCCTCCTAAGAACTGACAATATCCTAGTATCCAATACCAGATATTTCAGCGTCCTTCTTAAAAGCACAAACCTGACACCATTTCCCCAAGCATCTCTTAAGCGCATGGGAGAAAAACACAGCGACAGCTCTTTGGCAAACTGCTGATGCTTCTACTAAATGCAAAGATTGTTTTCTCTAAACCAAGCTGGAGGGAAGGACAGACAGAGGGAGAGGGAGAGGGAGAGGGAGAGAGAGAGAGAGAGCTGCTTGCTATCCTGCTCTCTTGATCTATCACTGCTCCCCACTGCAATCTGTTCTCCCCTTAATACTGCAGCAGCAGCTTTCACCATCAACTCATGTGCAGAAAGCTCTTACGTAGCAGAGGTCGGAAAGAGGAGCCCCTGTTTCCCGGCCTTTCGAAACAATCATTCTTCCTCATGACTAAGGATGACAGGAAATATTATACATTGCAGTATACTGGTGACGACTGGGGAGTAGGTAACAAAATCAGCTTGTGAAGCACTGTAGCCAGAAAAGGGGCCGCACCCAAAATTTATCCGATAGCTGATCCAGGCTAGGATGGCTCTCCACCATCACTGCAGGAAGGGCAGAGAACCTCAAAGCTGCAATCCCAGCTACTCGGATTTGGGAGCAAGTACCACTTAAATCAATGGGACCTATGCCCAAGAAAACATGCACAGGATGTCTCTGCATATAAACGACAAGGCAGCTTTGACTGCTATAGATTAGCACCGGCGGGGGGGGGATATTTTTTGTTCTCATCTACTCCTCACCCAGTTTGTAACAAGGTAGTATGGATGACAGCAGATATCAGGGATCTAGAGATAGAAATTACCTAGCTGGATTAAAAATTAACATAAAATGTGAGCAACAGCAGCAATAATAGTCCAAACCAAGTATTCTATTGAATTTACCAGGATATCATACATGTATAAAGGACCAAAAAATTCATTAGGATATGCCCAGTATCACATTTAATTGCCAGCTAATAAATATGTAAGTTTCTACACACACTTGCACTGCTACACAGAGAGTAAACCTCTTGTATCATTTGGAACCCAGAACATTTACAATTCTAGATCATCTAAGCAGTGCATTTTAATAATCTCATCAGACCTGCGTATCTATAAATGGCAGGGTTAGCTACACAATGTGGGCACTTGCTCCCTACACCAGGCTGAGAGCTTCTCTTCAATACAGTCTTCAAAATCCTAATTCAGCAAAACACACCAGTCCCACCACAGCTCCAACAGAAGAGAATCCATTAAGCCAAGCGCAGTGTGTGCAGATCTGGAAGGGGAAAATCTGTGCAAAAGCAGTGAGGGCCGTTGGGGAAGCTAAAAGGATTACAATAGCCTCTGTACAATTAATCCTATATTACCAAGAAGAGAATGGCGGGGGAGGGAGATGACCTCAAGATACATCATCGATGGGAAAGGGGGGGGGTTCATGGGAGAAGACTTCAGGCCGATATTATGGTGGAGGACTTTTACAGGAAATCCTGGACAGCTCTCTCATCATCATCATCTCCATTATTATTATTATTATTGGAATGCAATTGCATAAAATGCAAATAAATCACACACGCCGAGCATCTTTTTGTATAAGGACTGGAACCTTTGCTATACAATGCAGCATCATGCCAAAATCACAACGGAGAGCAACACCCACCCATTCTCTGTCCTCGCTCAACTACTAGCAAGGGAACATAGCTATGTATGCAAAAGATTACATCGGAATGATGCGTTGTTTTCAAAGGGGGCGAGAGAAATGCCACCACCAGGCCCAGTTTGCAAATCAGCACAGACTTTCCCTGCCATAAACCGCATTGGGAGAAAAAGGAAAAGAGGGGAGGATGTTTCTGTGGGGTGGGGGCGGGGGGAGAGAAAAAAGAGAAGAGGGAGTCGAGTCTAGACAACATGCAATCAAGGCGCACATATCCACGCATCAGCGCGGGGGGGGGGAGTCACATGGGAGGGATAAAAAATGAAAGCAAAATAAACTCAGTGATGATAGCCTTGGCGGCCTATGGGGAAAAGGAAGCCGGGATATAAGGCAGCCTCCCGAGTTCTTTATTTCCGATTTATTATTCGATTTCCGTTTTGCAGCTGTTTTAAAAGAGAGAGAGAGGATCCTTGCAAGTTTGCAAGCCCGGCCGGCAGAGCAACTGAGGGCTGCGCTTGCAAAACAAAGGGAAGCGCCGCACGCACCACCCCGCCTTGCTACGCCAGAGTTAGGCGGCTGACAAGCAGCAGCCACCACAACAGACCGCGCAAGCCCTTCCTCCTCTCCCCGCCCGCCGTCGGGAGCAAACCACAGAGACCCAGCGCCGCACGATGCGGCCAAAAGACCCAGCGGGCAAGGCGAAGAAAGAGTTTGATCCCAGGGGACAAATGCGCAAAAGCCAGCCCAGCTCCAACCAACCTCCCCCGATCAGCCAGTGGCCGGCGGTCCCTTGTCTGATTGCCACGCCGAGGGAGTCTTTTATGTTGCTGGCAAACAAACAAACAGATGCTCTCTCTGCTACATATCAACCCACAACCCAAACGCAACCCAGATATGGTTACCTTGCTGGAGATCCAAGGCTCAGCGGAGGAGAGGAGAGGGTGGCTGGTTCTCTAGGAGGGAGGGAAGGAGGGGGACCCGGGGTCAGATGCTTGCTTGGAGATGCATGAGTCCCCACTGGAGGATCAGGGAAAAGGGCTTGCTTCCCCCCTCTATTTTCCAGACTGCCCAACGGCACAGACCAGGGAGAAACCGGGCTCTGACACAGGCAGAGAGAATGCAGGAATGTGACGTTCCCAACTCCTCCCCGCGAGCCACGTGCATAGACTTTAAAAAGAAAGGGACATGCGAAGTGTCCTGGGAAATGTAGTCCTGCCTCGTAGGAAAGCGGGGAGGCGCAGAGTTGCTCGCAGGGGAGGTGGGAGGAGAGCCGAAGGACTGGATTTGCAAGATCTGGTCTGGGGCTATGATGACTCGCCGCCGCTATCCCTTCTCCAGCCCTTTCCTGTGATTGCTCCCCGTTGCTGGCGACGGTCCATCATGCCTTTGACAAAGCATTATTTCTGTATTCGTAAAAGGGAAAAGGACTGGGGAGCAATGGTGGGCTACATTAAAGGGCTGCCGAGAGGACAACAGGAGCACTGCAAAGCGCTTTGTAGGTATAAGCAGAGGTGCACCTAGGTAATTTTGGAGCCTGGACCTAAAGGCCTTTAGAGGCCCCCCTCCCTTGCAAATTAAGCATCATCATGCTTGGCTGGGGGTGACCACACTGTGACCTGGGACAGACTAAAGAGGATTGGGGGCCCCCCAGGGGCTATGGAGGCCCTGCACTTCGGCCCCGAGGTCCAGGGGTAAGAGCACCTCTGGGTATAAGGCTTCGATCCTACGTACACCTAGTTGGGAGTATTGCTATTTAAATCAAACAAGCTTGCTTATTTATTTATTTATTTATTTATTTGTCGATCTATCAATCAAATCTGTACACCGTCCCAAACTTTCGTCTCTGGGTGGTTAACAATAGTTTTCACTAGCCATAAATACTGTACATACTGGTCTGAAATTCTAAAGAGCCTTCTATAAGATTGGGTTGTAGGAACATTAGATTAGACCCCACACACAGCATCCCTCCAGTGGCTGTTGCCGTTGTCTATCTTATGTTTCCTTTTAGATTGTGAGTCCTTTGGGGACAGGGGACCATCTTATTTGGGTATTATTTATTTTTCCATATAAACCGCTTTGAGAATTTTGGTTAAGAGCGGTCTATACATATTCGTAGTAGTGGTGGGAGGAGTAGATTAATCATATTAAGAATCTGCCTCTAGAGCTTCTGTCTTGTGGCACATCTAGGCATTGCCCCTAGACCAAGAGTTCCCAACCTTGGGTCCCAGATGCTGTTGGAATACAATTCTGACCATCCTCAGCCATAAAAATCCATCATAGCTGGAGATGATGGGAGTTGTAGTCCAACAAACACCTGGAGACCCAAGGTTGGGAACCCCTGCAGATATTTCAGGAATAATATTGTTATAACACAGAGAATGTGTAGGGCTGTTGTCATCCAATAGATGCAATGGAAATTATCTCAGTTTTTCATTGATTTCTGTTTTGATTTCTTACTGGCATAATTGGTTGCCTTATTCATAATGTCTCCTGGCATCAAACTGTTCATCTGCAAAAGGCCCATAATGCACTGGGGCATCATGGGCAATCAGGCAGCTGCTTTAGGGGATGTCTGGCTATAGAATCTGCATAGACTCAATTAGGGCCTCCAAGCATCTCTTCCTCCTGGCCAGATGGGGGCTGAAAGCTCCAGGCCATCAGCAGCAGTCATATTCCAGAGTAGATCTGGAAAGCGTGAAGCAGTTACCAAGCAACCAGGTTCCCTTAGCAGTTTCGGATAGATGCGGAGAATAGAGGCCAGTGGGGCAGATGTGAAAGGAGTGGTGGGATCCAGTGGCAACCCATATGAGATCATTAGGAAGGGGATTGAAAATAAAAATGCTAATATTATAATGCCCTTATACAAAATTATGGTGCAGTCACACTTGGAGTATTGCGTACAGTTCTGGTCACATCTAAAGGAGAACATTGTAGAACTGGGAAAGGTGCAGAAGAGGGCAACCAAGATGATCAGGGGCCTAGAGCACCTTTCTTATGAGGCAAGACTACAACACCTGGGGCTGTTTAATCTAGAAAAAAAGACGACTGTGGGGAGACATGATAGAGGTCTATAAAATCACGCATGGTGTGGAGAAAGTGGATAGAGAGACATTCTTCTTCCTCTCACACAACACTAGAACCAGGGGTCATCCCATGAAATTGATTGCCAGGAGATTTAGGAGCAACAAACGAAAGTACTTTTTCACACAACACATAATCAGCTTGTGGAATTCTCTGCCACAAGATGTGGTGACAGCCAACAACCTGGATGGCTTGAAGAGGGGTTTGAATAACTTCTGGAGGAGAGGTATATCAATGGCTACTAGTCTGAGAACTATAGGCCACCTCCAGCCTCAGTGGCAGGATACCTTTGAATACCAGTTGCAGGGGAGTGACAGCAGGAGAGAGGGCATGCCCTCAACTCCTGCCTGTAGGCTTCCAGCGGCATCTGGTGGGCCACTGTGTGAAACACGATGCTGGACTAGATGGGCTTCCTTGGGCCTGATCCAGCAGGGCATGTTGTTATGTGACCCCCTGGACATTTACATGTCTACTGGTTGTTTGCAAAGAAGGGTGGGATGAATGCAGAGTGCCTGCCTTCCCAAAAGTAATCTGTGGGACTAGCCTATAATCAGCAGCAGAGAAAATATTCTTGGTACATTTCATTGATCCAATCTTGTTTCCGGGTCAGGTTCCTCTGACCCAGAACCAACAAGATTTTATTGCATTTATTTTTAAGATTTATGTCTTGCCCTCCAGCATGTGCTCTTGGGAGGGAAATCAATCAAACAATCAATAAAAAATACAAAATTAAGAATAATCCATAGGACCAGACAGGCTAAACAGAGTTCAGTTGAAAAGCCTGGAAAAACAAAAAGGTATTCAACTGGCACAGAGAAGTGCATGGAAATTGATTTTTGTTTCCTGTACGTCAACCCTGCAATTTATTTAGATGGAAAGGACTAGATTTGGGAGAAATGGGATACAAGAAGCCTTCCAGTCGAGGGATAAGCCTATAAAGGCTCCTGAGCCATTACTGGGAATTGTGTTGCTTATGAGACAACAGGGAGGTCTCATAAGTAATCTCATATTTCTGATGCTTGAAATGTAAACACCTCATCATCCTTCTGCTCCAGCATTAGCCAAATGTAAAGTACTACCTTGAAAAGTTATCTATCTATCTATCTATCTATCTATCTATCTATCTTAATCTAAGGAGTACCCGTCGCTAATCCCATGCGTGACAGCTCTCGCGAGAATTCACGAGCGAGCTGCCAGCAGGGGGAGAGGAACGAGGCAGCACCGGCAGACAGGATTGTGGGTGAGGCGGGGGGGAAAACAGTGGGGGGACAGAACTAGAGGCACAGATGCTTTTATTTTATTTATATACCACCTGACTCCAAAGGCTTGAGGCAGTTCACAAAAATAAATACTTCAATAGCAAGTAACACCTCTTACTGTTATTACATTCTTGTTTTCTTTCTGACACCTAACTGCAAAAATTAATATACACTTGCTGACATCCTGACTAAATTTTCACATATCTAACTTGTGCTTTTAATTTCAGTGGGACTTCCTCAAGTAAATGCAGCCAGGATGTCAGCCACTAACTGGAATTGTAAAAGCTTCGTTCAGAAAGACTTTGTTGGCCTTTAAAAATATTCTTGATTTTACTTTTGAAACTCTGTCGGATTCAAATGATTTCTCCTGCTGTTCCTGATTTTTGCCTCCTCATACATAGGCTTTTTGTCGTATGTTGCCATAGCAACCTTATAGTCTCTGGAAGGTGTCAGTAATTCAGAACAGACTATTTTGTTCTGGGTTTTTATTCCCAACAGCTCTTTTTGGATGGGGAAGTTGCCCATACATTAGCCAGGGGTCCCCAGCCTCGGGTCCCCAGATATTGTTGGACTACAACTCCCATCATCCCCTGCCACAATGGCCAAAGGCTAATGAGATAAGGGGCTGATGAGGGTCAACAGAGCAAAGCAGCTAAGAGAATGAGCTGGATTCAAATCTTTCTTCTGCATTTAACTCACTAGATGGCCTCAGGTGCAAGAAACTCACTAGGACATGCCAGCCCTACCTGCAATATGGGGATAATACTAGTGATCTACCTTTACAGAGCAGTTAAATCTTTACAAGATAATATGTGTGAAACACCCTGAACACTCTAAAAGCACCCTATAAATACTTCTTGGGTTTATCTTCATGCCGTCACAAGCCAGGCTGTTTATTTCTGGGCAGCTGACAACTCTGTGGTCACATCAGCTGGAACCTTTTAACTCATAAAGTACTGCACAGGTGGCTGACGGCTAGGTGGCTTCAAGGTTGCTGCCTCTCCTCCTGTTTCAATGGGACGTGGCTGGGGCGGCCTTTCCACGAGGCAGGGTAAGACAGTCGTTTCAGGTGTGGGCACGCGGAGGGGTGCAAGGCAAGAGGCAGGCGGTGCTGGGAAATGCTATTCATTTCCCCCTCCTTGCCCTGCTGGGGCAGAGGGGCATGCTTCTTCCTTCCCCTCTTCCCCCTCTCGGATGCAAGCTAGTCTGAGAGTGCTTGTGCATTGCCCCAACTGCCTCGGCAGCATCGCCTGAGAATGCTGAGCACCCACCTGTAGATGGGGTCGGGCGTCACATTGTCTCCGGCAGCAAGATGTCTTGCACCACCCTTGAGCACGGCCCTGGCCCAGGCCTGACCATTATGTGCGAGCCATCAAACCAGATTCAGCCTCCCACAGCGCAGACTCACCCCAGGTCAGCTGGAAGAAGCTCACCAATCCTCTCCTTCATCATTGATTAGGAGAAGCTCACCAATCCTCAGCCGGTCAGTGATGGTCTGTAAATAAAATGCGGGGAGTTCAGGGGTGTAGCGAGACCTCCGGGGACAAAATCGTTGTAGGGGGCCCACCTATTGCGCACACAAAGCGTAAGCACACCCCAAGCCACGCCCCCTGCATCTGACATCAGATGCAAGGGGCGGGGCAACAAACATCTTCCCCCACTGCCACACCTGCCCTGCCGCCCTGCCCTTACCCTGCCGCCACTTCCTATTCTTGCCCCCGTGCAGTGGTGGGCGCTGTGGCTGGGCTGGGCATCTCCTCTCTGGATGGCCAGCATGCCTCTCTCTCTCTTGCCAGCTGGCCCAACTGCACACCTGCACAGTTCAACTATGGATGTCTCATGCCCGTGACTTCACTTCCATAGTCGAATTGCCCAGGTACGCAGTTCAGCTGGTGAGAGAGAGAGAGGAGTGGGGGGATTCTGGCTGGCCAGAGAGGAGAGGCTCAGCCCAGCCACAGTGCCTGCTGCCGCATGGGGGCAAAGATAAGAAGGGGCGACAGAGGGGCAAGGGCAGGGGCGGTGGTGCAAGGGTGGCAGCGGGGCAGGGCAGGGGTGGTCCACTTGGGGACCCCTTGGGGGACCCCTGACCCTCTGGGCCCAGGGACATTTGTCCCTGCTTGTCCAACGGGTGCTACGCCCATGGGGGAGTTAATTTACTTTTCAAGTAGTTGAATGGTAGTTACAACTACTTTATGAAAAGCGCCTTTTTAGACCAGGGGTACCCAACCTATGGTACTCCAGATGTTGAGGAACTACAACTCCCATCATCCCCGACTACAATTTATTGACTGGGGATGATGGGAGTTATCATTCAGTAACATCTGGGGTACCACAGGTCGGGAACCCCTGTTTTAGATTACATAGTTAAACAGTGTTGGTTGGTAGTTAGCTACTCTAGATGTAACTACTAACCATCAAGATTACTTTTGGAATGAAATTCATTCCCCCGATCCCCATTGACGCTTGACTCATACAGAACAACTTGCACAGCACAGGTAGTGTTAAGGAAATGTTGAAATCCCTAAACATTAGCCAAATGGCATAGCAAGGAAATGACTTGACTAGCAAGCCAGAGGTTGCCAGTTCAAATCCCCACTGGTATGTTTCCCAAACTATGGGAAACACCTATATCAGGCAGCAGTGGTATAGTAAGGTGCTGAAAGGCATCATCTCATACTGCGCGGGAGGAGGCAATGGTAAACCCCTCCTGCATTCTACCAAAACAAAACCACAGGGCTCTGTGGACACCAGGAGTTGACGCTGACTCGATGGCACACTTTACTTTAAAATGTTTTACTTTGGGGGGGGAGGGGAGGTGCAAAGAAATCGTTATTTTTTAAAATGTAGAATCTGAATTGTTTCAGAGTAGTTAGGAAAGTAGTTCCAGTTACTTGTACTAACATGTAGTTATGTAACTAACAGTTCAAATGTAACTAACAGTTCAAACTGCTTTTTTTTTTTAAGGTATCACAATCTCATTATATCATTATTAGGACCATCCAAAATTAGACAAAACCGTGAGCAGCTAGCTTTCAGCCAAAATGATGCAAAATCTATTTCTGCATAATTCTTCATCATGTTGAATGTTAGGCAGTGGAGGGGAAAAACGGTTGTGGAAGAGCTGGGCAGGGGCGTAACTATAATAGAGCAAGGGGAGACAGTTGTCTGGGGGCCCACTGCCTCCCCCCCGAGGCAAGTCACATGACTGACTCCCCCAGCCGCGCACCCACCCGGGCTTCCTTCAGTTGTATTCATCCTCCGAAACTGATGTGGGTGTTAAGAACTGGAGCTACCAGAACAGCATGTCTTTCTCTAGTATTATTAAATGACTTGCATCGTCCACAATTTACAAAACCTTTAAAAAAATAATTTAGGATGATGTTTTATTTTGGCATATAGGAGATCTATCTGTCTGTCTGTCTGTCTGTCTGTCTGTCTATCTATCATTTTGACTCTGGGCCCACTCCAACCTTGCTATGCCCCTGGAGCTGGGCATAGTGAAATAGTCCCAAATGTCTGCAGTTTACATGTGGCCCTCATTCTCAGGGGTTCTGTTCCAACCTACAACCAGAGATAACAAAACCACAAATAACACGACCTTGAATCTATGTAGGGTTACCAACATTGCACTGCCTGAATAAGGGACCCGAGGCAGGGAGTGTGCAGGAGCAGTTGGGAGCCTGAGTCTCTATGTGTGTTCAACTTAAACTACAACTTAGATTGCTTCTCCTCTGCTTCTTGATATAATGATGGTTAACCAAACTGGATGTGATGTCATTTTCTAGAAAGAGAAAAATTGTTAGCCAGTAAAAATAGGTTTTACACACAAGCTCTATAGTCATCATTTGCATGATTTTCATGATAGGAACATAGGCAGCTGCTATATACCGAGTCAGACCATTGGTCCATCTAGCTCAGTATTGTCTACACAGGCTGGCAGCAGCTTCTCCAAGGTTGTAGGCAGGAGTCTCTCTCAGCCCTATCATGGAGATACCAGGGAGGGAACTTGGAACCTTCTGCATGCAAGCATGCAGGTGCTCTTCCCAGAGCAGCCCCATCCCCCCGAAGGGCAATATCTTACGGTGCTCATACATGTAGTATCCCATTCATATGCAACCAGGGTGGACCCTGCTTAGCAAAGCGGACAAGTTATGCTTGCTACCAAAGACCAGCTCGCCTGATACTTGGCTAATGCTAAGTTAGCCAATCGATGATGGTTGTTAATGTTGTTGTTAATGCTCCATATTGGGGACACTGTTGGCAGCCCTAAATTTTCAGCCCACTAGAATCACAGGGAGGGAGAGGGAAAGGAGTTGGAGCTTATTACTTATTTCTTTGTTAGTGAAAATAATTGGTTTGATCTGAGCCATAGGTTCTTCCCATTAGCTGAAAATAAGGGACAAATGGCATCTCATAAGGGACAGACAATTTGGGGCTGAAATAAGAGACATCCATGCTAATAAGGGACTGTTGGTAACCCTAAGTCTATGGGAATTTAGGGTTTAGCTTCCTTGAGCCTAAAAAAGATTTTCCCCAAATAACAGAAATAAAGGAGCAGTACCTTGCTCTCTAGGCCCGCACCAAACCCGTAAATCCTCCTATTTTTTTTAGAAGTTTTTCAAAAATCCTTGGGAATTTTTTTCAAGAGCCACAAAATGGCTCCAGGCTGCAAAATGGTGTCCAGAAATGACACTGGAAGGAGATACAGGGACTCAGATCGATTTATGCTGACCTTAGATTGCACTCAGGGCTTCTGAGATGAAAAACACACAAAAATGGCTCTTGCCCCATTTTAAAAATAAAATAAAATTTAGCAGTTATTTTCTTCCATCTCCAGTCCTAGTGGAATAACACAGCCCTATGAAAGCCAACCCTCTCTACTTTGTTTTGCTTTGCTTAACATCCACCTGATGAACAATTCTGGAGAACTTGAAAACTTACTGCTCAGGATGTTAGTGTCACCTTGT
Organism: Hemicordylus capensis; assembly: GCF_027244095.1. Taxonomy (NCBI): domain Eukaryota; kingdom Metazoa; phylum Chordata; class Lepidosauria; order Squamata; family Cordylidae; genus Hemicordylus; species Hemicordylus capensis. The sequence continues at coordinate 13,711,311 of NC_069658.1, read as the reverse complement.
TTGCTCCCCAAAAGGTTTTTCTGGAATGTGGCTTTTGGCTCCCCCTCCCAGTGGTCCAGCATCCATTTTTAAAAGTATTGGTTGTAGATAAATCTTTTAAGTACTAGTCGTCAGCACCCATCATTGGTCACCAAACATGGGCAGTATTCTGTGCTGAGTTTGCTACTGTGGTGAAGGCTGTGCAAGCCTGTTTTATCCCATCCAGCTCTGGTGCTTGTATAGTTGCTTCAGTATCGAAAGGAAATTTGAACCAGGATGAGGCAACACTGACTCCAGAGAAGTTTGGGCAACATGGGAGTTGAGAGCTATTGCTATCCATTATTTACAGCATTCCAAACATGTAACTTGGTGGGCAGGACAGCATCAGTTTTCATTAAAGAGCAGTGCATCAAGGGATGAGTCAGGATGTAGAAAGCGTACCATTTATTAGGCAGCCTACCTAGGCTGCTTGTGCCTTCGACATTTGCTTTGGCTGGTAGCTTTGACGCTTGATGCCTTTATGCTTGACACCCTTTTATTAATGTTCTTGTCAGAGCGAAGGTAAAGCGATTGCAAGAAAATGGACAGGGACCAGATTGCTGTCACCTTCTAGCTACCGTGGAGAACAGACAGGCATCATTCCACCTACAAAATGAGTGATGGATAGCAGGAAAAGAGTGGGCTGTTCAGCTCAGATTTTCCAAAGCAAATAAACAGTTCGATACAGCCAGGTGAGCAGCACTTGCCAGGATTAATAGATTTAACTCCCTTTTCCTTGGCCAGTCTCTCCCCGCCCTTACACACACACACACGCACACACACAAAGTTGCTGCCTTATATCAAGTCCTACCTCTGGTCCATCTAGTTAGGTATTGTCTACACCAGGGATTTCCAACATGTGGTACTCCAGATGTTGCTGAACTACTCTTATCATCCTGTATTTAGGAAAGTACTTAACTGTTTGGAAAGAGAGTACATTGCCAGAGAAGTATGTTGCAAGAAGTGCTAGATTTTATGGTTTTGTGGCTGTGGACAATATCTGTATTTGCTGTCCAGGGATATAGCTAACGATATTCAGAGTTCTTTAGGTTCCAATGACTGTGTACAATACAATAGTTCTTATACATATTGTTATACAAAAGCTGTATGCCTGCTGGTTGTCCCAACATGGTTTCTAGTCTTTCTACTCTATAGACCTACACAAAATGGCTCCAAGGCTTTATGGATTTCAACTGCCCTGAACACAGCAACTCACAATGCAATATTGGCAGCCCTTTTCTTTTCTAACTGCTGCAAATTTCTATTTGGTGTTTTGTTCTGTGTGGATTCCCAACCTGTGATACTCCAGATGTTGCTGAAGTACAATTGCCATCACTCCCAGTTACAATTTATTGGCCAAGGAAAAGAGAGTTAAATCTATTAATCCTTTTTTTAAAAAAAAAAGATTGTGAGCCCTTTGGGAACAGAGAGCCATTTTATTGATTTGTTTGTTTTTATCTATGTAATCCACTTTGGGAACTTCTGTTGCAAAGCGGTATATAAATATCCATCGTATTTGTATTCATCATATCCAGCATAACAGGGAGCAGAAGGGAGGTGCTGGTAGAGGGGACGACCTGTGGTGAACATTTGCAGAGTCGACTCAACTGCAGAACATACATTTTGCTTGCAAGAGATCCCAGGACTAAGCAGCAGGGCTGGAAAAGACCTTTGCTTGACATTTTGGAGAGCTGCTGGCAGGACAGAGAGAACAGGCCTAGATGGACCAATGATCGGACACAGTATGAGGCAGAGTCATTTATTCATAGGTGTTTCAGTGCAGTCTCCTCTAGAAAGAAAACTAAATTAAATCTAAAGTTGCCAACTTTGAAATGGGCCCCTCCACTGTGAACTTCTTAAAGGGCCCCTCCCTCTCAGAACATCTTCCTGTTGCTGCCTTTCTCTCTTCTTCCTAGTCTCTCCTCAGTACTGTTGGGGTTTTGTGATTATTTACCTTTCTCCTCACTGACCCTGTGGGGAACAGCAACGGAATCTGCAGGAATCATTTTTGGAAGGGTGATAGGAAATGGGTACATTTGCTCAGGGTTTGGGTTCTAGAGAAGCCTGGACTACTCGCTTGACTTTTCTCATTGTTATCAACCATCTCCCCACCCGCCCGCCCCCCCATCATCTAACATAATACAACTTTTGCATGACTTGAATTTTTGAACTGCACAAATCTTCTTTTAGAACTGCACTTTTTATTATTTTTTATGAAATGGACCCTACTGAAGGTAAGCCTACTTAAGTGTAACTGAACTGAATGTATTTGCATATCTTGTTTATCTTTCCCCCCAGGTTCATTCAGCCCCCTCCCTGGGTGCTTTTAAGGCCCTTCTTAAGACCCACCTGTTTCGCCAGGCGTTTGCCCTTTTATTTTTATTTTATTTTATTTTATTTTATTTTAATTCATTGTTATTGGCATTGTTGTCCACCGCCTAGAGTCTTTGGAGGAGGCGGTATATAAGAAAAATTTAATAAATAATAAATAAATCTTTGCCTCTTTGCCTATGCCATATTTTAAATTGTAAGCTCCTTGGGGCAGGGGCCTGCCTTTCTATTGCTAGTTTGTAAAGCACCACTCATTGACAGTGATATAAACATTAATTAACTAATAATTAGCTTGGCACAAGCCTTATCCATGAAAGCTTCCCTTTCATGTTGTTTACCAACTCTGCAAACACCACTTATGTACCTTGCCTCATCATGTCAGAGGTTGGAGGAGATGGTTTCTCTAATGCAATTAATATTTTGGCATTGCACAACATGGACTCAAAGCAGGCATGAAACACACACTAACATTCTGCTGTGATTAGCATATGACAGACTACAAACCTTTGTATTGTGCATAAGTACGACTGATACATCCAAACAGACAATCCAGACATGTTCCACAGATTCCTCCAGGTTGCCATCTCCTGTTCTGATTCTCTACGCCGTGAGCTTTCCTGACACATTCATTTGTATGATATGCATTTGCTTCCCTGCCCTGCTAGCCATGATCTCTTACATTGCCTGACAGATGTTAATTGCTTCTGATCATTGTGCTGTTGGAGATGGCAAGTTGTGCAAACGCTAGCAGAGAATGAACTGAATTGTTAGGAAGGGCTGGGATACAGACTCACCACGCAAGGGAGCTGTTTGAAGGAGCCTCTGGCACTCCTGGCAGTGAGTTTATTATTTCAGTTTTCAAGGACTGCACGGTGTGATTTGGCCTCTTCTTTGCTTGAATAAGCAGAGTGAGTCTGCCTGTGCCAAACATTAAGGAAACCCAATTCTGAACTTGGAATAGGGAGTACAATCCACATTTCTGCTAATGTGCTTCTTTTGCTTACTAGGGCATTTAACCTGCATTCCACAAGCACTGGGTAATATATATTCCCAGCTGTCAGTTCCAGACTGATCCAAGTGTGCATAAGAGCAATGCAACTCCCAAGTGGTCTGTGCCACACTGACTGCCATTAAGAAGCTGTCACATCTGTTCTGTCCACTCACCGGTCAGTATTTGCTGGAAGGTATTGAGGACTGCCTTTTCTTTGACTGTCTTAGTAATCCTCTCAATTTAAACTGCTCGAAGCAGGAACTACCTTGACTGTGATTCAAAGGTAAACCACGATGAGCTTTCACCTTTCTAGCTAATGTGTGAAAATGAAACAGTTTCAGGGTACACTTCGTAGGATCCGTTTCAAGAGCAAGATCTATACCTGTCACTTTGGAATGTTCTAGAACATTCTAGAAGTTCGTTCTAGAAGTTTGAGTCCCCAGAAGTTCTTGGACTACAACTCCCATCACCCCCAGCCACAATGGCCTTTGGTCTCCAGCTGTTGATAGACTACATCTCCCATCACCCCTAGCCATGATAGCCTTTGGCCTTTGTGGCTGGGGATGATGGGAGTTATAGTCCAACAACACCTGAGGATAAAAGTTTGGGAATTCCTGCAGTCATTGGTGTGAGGGATTAGTTTTGGCTCCTCTGAACTGTGTCTACTCTGTGTAGATATGTTTTTTTAAAATTATTTGCATTTATATCCCTCTTTTCCTCCAAGGAGCCCATTCGTGGTGATGTTTATCATCACAAAACTCCTGTGAGGTAGGTTAGGTTGAGAGAAAAGTGATTGGCCCAGAGTCACTCAGTGATGCTATTCCCACCGATCAGTAGAAAGCGGGCTAGGAGAACCTAGCCTGCTTTCTACTGGTCGTCGGAATCACTGGGCGCACGGCGACACATGAGTAGACCCCCGACCAGGAGGCTGCAGCCAGCCTCCCAGCCTCGGGGGTCTCTCCAGAATGCCCTGCGTGCTCATGCGGGGCAGCCTAGAACTTCCGGGGGCCAGATGGTCCCCAATCCCCGCAGCCTCCAATGGCTCCATGATGTTTCCGGCAGTTGTGTGGGTGACCGATCCAGACACCCAGGGCTTGGAGGCTGCCCATCTGTGGGGGAGCAGGCTAAGCCCACTCTCCCCACAGACCCACCAGAAGCTCTTCTCACTGATGGCGAGAAGAACTTCAGTGTGTTTCATGGCTGAATAGGGGTTTGGGTGTGGGTCTCCCCAGTCCTAGACCAACACTCTAACCATTACACCACACTGGTTTTCATAATCAATCAATCAATCAATCTTTATTGTTACAGTCACTGACCAGTAGAACTGGCTCATAAGAGATCATATGATATAAGACTTATCTATCTAGATCAGACCTGCTCAATTTAGGCCCAGCAGCTGTTTTTGGACCACAACTCCCATAACCCCCCAGCCACAGTGGCCAATAGCCAGGGATTATGGGGACTGTAGGCCAACATCTGCAGGAGGGCCGAAGTTGAGCAGCCCTGATCTAGAGCTTATATTTTTGAAAGAGCTGGAAATGTTATGATACTTATGGATGCATAACCAGAGCACCTGTGGGTGAGAGGGAGGAACTGGCAGGCTTATAGTAATCCACAGATGCACCAGCTTCACATCAGAGGACACTTAACAGCAGGGGTGGAGGAGGCCAGCGGCAGCCTAGGTTTCGCCACTGCTGTGGCCCCCTAGCCCTGTCCCCTGCGTCTGATGTCAGTTAAGCCACGTCCCTGCATCTGACATCAGACCTGGGGGCATGCTTTAGCTCCCAAATGAGGCTGCACAGCCCCGTTTGGGAGTAAGATCAGCCCATGCTGCCGGCCGGAGCAACTCTTCCTGCCTTTTAAAGGCAGGGAGAGCCACTCCAGCCGTGCTTCCAATGCAATGCAGGCCTATTTGGGAGCAAAGTCCATTTGGGAGAGAAATTGGCCCATGCTGCCTTGGCAGCAAGGCCAGGAGCAGCTCTCCCTGCCTTTAAAAGGTGGGGAGAGTCACTCTGGCTGCGCTGCCAATTCAGCGCATGCTGATTTTGCTCCCAAACAGGGCCGCGCAGGGCGGCGGCCCGGGTTCTTTGAACCTGTTCGCCCAATGGTGGCTCCGCCCCTGCTTAATAGTCAGCCAGGGGAGATGTTAATGGAACTCAGTGGCAAGGAGCAGGGAAAGAAGGCTTGAATAAAAAGACTGAGACATTTCTTAGCTTGAAAAATACTCCCTCAAGTCATTCACAAATGCTTCTGCTGCTGAGGTGGAAAGGCATCTCAAACTCTTTCGTTTTCTCACCAGCCATTTCTCACCTTTGTGTTTCTGACTGGAAGGTGTTTGACATTTAAGCTCCTGGTGTGTGGAGTTAACCTTGCGTAACTTAAAAACAACTCTTTTGAGGAATGAAGAGGGAAGTTGATATGAATCTTTTAATCTACTGACCGTTGTATGTGAACACATTCACACAATAAATTCACAACATTCACCCTTCCCCTGCCACACTGATGCAATATTTTGTTGTGGGTCCATAGTTGTACAGATATACGTAACAATATAACAGACAGATGCATGGGGGCCCATTCAGATGAGCACTCTTCCACATGCCTCAAAGGTTTTTGGTTTTTCAACCTGGACTGCACCATGTCCATGTCAACTGCATTATCGGAACTCTCTGACGTGAGCAAAATTGCCACTTTGTGCGTCCACCACAGAACCCCTGTGAGGATCTAGACCAGGGATTCTCAACGTTGGGTCCTCAGAGGCCCAGATGTTATTGGACTTCAGCTCCCACAATCCCCAGCCCCAGTGGCCTTTGGTTGGGGATTATGGGGATTGAAGTCGAATAACATCTGGGGACCCAACGTTGAGAATCCCTGATCTAGACAACCAGGAAGCTGATGCCAACACTAAGGAGCGAATACCTGTCATGGGCAGGAAGGACTGGTACTAGCCTTCTCCAACTCCAAGGTGAACAGAATGACGAAGGGTGAAGGAAACTCTTCCCATCTCCAGGATTGCCTAGCAAGATGGCTAAAAGCAGTGCTACCACTAATTACTTGGGTCTGACACTTGGAGCTGACTCTCACAGTGTCTTCCTCATTAGAGTCAGGATTAGCTGAAGATGCAAAAATGGAGGATTGTGCTTGTCACTCGGAGGGTGTAAATGGAGCTACACCAGGGAGAAACAATCTCCTCGAGTTAATTATTCTGCTGTCCATTTTTTTCCCATTTCACAGTTGAGATTTTTTTTAAAGTATCTTAATTAAAAAGGAAAGACAATTAAATGTGCTCTTCATAGTGAGACTCTGCTCTTTTGAAAGATAACCCAGAAAAGCCGCCCTCTTTAGCTTGCAGACTAATACAATTTCCAGTAGATAATCCTGTAATCTATGATTTAAAAAATTATGGATCTGGGCAGGGTTGCCAGTTTCCCAGAAAAAAGATGTTTGCCTGCTTTTCTGATTTTTTTCTGATTGCTTGCCAGAAAAGCAAGGGGCAAAACCACTTTCCCCTATCAGTCATTTTTATTTTATTTTATTTTATTTTATTTTCATTGTACCCCTTGGGTGACTAGACAGCTTGACTCACTTCACAGTTTGGAGACTAGCAAGGTTCATTGGGGGTACTACTGGACCCGGCTCTGCTTTTGGAAGCTCAGGTGGAGGCGGTGGCCAGGGGTGCCTTTGCACGGCTTCGGCTGGTGCGCCAGCTGCGTCCCTTTCTCGAGAAGGCAGATCTGGCCACAGTTACCCACGCCTTAGTCACGTCGCGGCTGGATTACTGTAACACACTCTACGTGGGGCTGCCCTTGAAGAGTATCCAGAAACTGCAGCTAGTGCAAAACGCGGCAGCGAGGGTGTTATCCAGAGCTGCCTGTTGGGAACATATCACCCCCATTTTGAAAGAGCTGCACTGGCTGCCGGTTCATTTCCGGGTCCAATTCAAGGTGCTGGTTTTGACCTTTAAAGCCCTTAACGGTTTGGGCCCAGGGTATTTGAGGGACCGCCTGCTCCCAAGGGTTGCTGCCCGCTTGACAAGGACATCTGAGGGGGCCCTGCTCCGGGTGCCGACAATGAGGGAGGCCCGGCTTTCGTGCACTCGGGACAGGGCCTTCTCTGTTGCTGCCCCTAGATTCTGGAATGCTCTCCCAGTGGCCATTCGTTCCTCAGACTCCATCACAGCTTTTAGAAAGCTTTTAAAGACTTGGCTTTTTACCCAGGCTTTTACATAATTGTTTTTACTGTGGCTTCTCTGTGTTTTTATCTGTTGTCTTGTTTTTATGCCTGTTTTATATGTTTTTAGCTTGATGTTTTTATTGCTTGATGTTTTTATTGCTTTTATTGTATGTTTTAATTTTTGTAAACCGCCTTGGGGTTTTCTTTTAACGAGAGGTGGTATAGAAATGTAAAAATAAATAAATAAATAAATAAAAATAAATTGGTGCAGGACTGGCCTAAAACAGGGGTATGGGAGGCTGTTTTTCTGTTGCGTGCTTCTACTGTTTGTAATTTATGTCGTATCAATAACCTGCGGAGGGTGGGAAGCCTTTACAGGTGTATTGTGTTCGAGGGGCGTAGCTAGGTTGGAGTGGGCCCAGAGACAAGATTTTGAAATGGACCCCCTCACTGAAGCTCAGCTCATGAAGTAAAGAAATCTTAAATGAGGCTGAATAGTGGTGACAAAAAGCACAGTAATCATATTATAACCTATGTGCCACAACAGAACACCATCCTAAATTATTTTTTTAAAGATTTTGTAAGTTGTGGATGATGCAAGTCATTTAATGGTACTAGAGAAAGACATGCTGTTCCGGTAGCTCCAGGTCTTAACACTCACATCAATTTTGGAGGATGAATACAACTGAAGGAAGCCCGGGCGGGTGCGCAGCTGGGGGAGTCAGTCATGTGACTTGCCGCTGGGGCCCCCCAAGGAAGTGGGCCCCCCAAGGCAGTGGGTCCCCAGACAACTGTCTCCCCTTCCCCTATTATAGTTACACCGCTGTGTTCACCATCAGAACAGCCTGTGATGTAAGTTATTAGTATTTCCATTTAACAGATGGGGAAACGAGACACACAGTGACTTGTCCAAGGACACACAATGGGTATGCCTACTTTGCAAACCTAGATTGGTTTCATATTAGTATCACTGACACCAGCTTCTCAAAAAGAATCCTGGGAATTGTAGTTTGGCCAGGGTGGTAGTAATTCTCTTAATGAGCTCTATTCTCTGTGCAAAATGCCTAGAGTGGTCCTTCACGGGGGCCAGGGGCGGGAATGGGATGAGAACTACTGTGATGTACTGGTTAGAGTATCAGACTAGGCTGAAATTCTCACTTGGCCACAAAGTTCAGTGGGTGTCCTTGCTTCACTTATTGTAGGCCTATTCAGACATTACATTGTACCTGAGTTCAGATCTGTACATTCATATATGTTTTTGCGAATGGCTGTACCTGTATTCATTTTAAAAGTGAACAAAGATGGCTTGAGGGTGTGTGTGTGGGGGGAGTGCCTCCCCAAAAAGTAGCTTGCCCACCACCCACCATTTCTTTTTCAGAAATCTAATATGTGGGACACAGTTCATCCACCCATACATTTACTCCCCCGCCTTCTGTGCTTCCCCCCTCAATTTCTTTTCTGGTGCCACCACTAAAAGTGAACCTGGGTGCAGGTCCCTCAAGTGCATGGTACAGACAGGAAGTATACTGCTGTATCTGTGTTCAGAACAACATGTGAACACTGTGCCTGCCTACAGATCTGTACCTGTGTACACAGACGGTACGAGTGTTGAACATAACATGTGAACAGGGCTCATCTCTCAGGCCAGTGTACCTCACAGGATTGTTGTGGGATAAACTAGGCAATCCCCCTGGATGCCACATTGAGCTGCTTATAGGAATGGCGGGGTTTTAAAAAAAGGCGATAAATAAATTACATTTCACAGTGGCTTACTGAGCTTTGCGAAGCTGACCCCATTTTCTTCAGAGCTATGCCATCCATTCTCCCGTCTGTCACGGAGTTCATTCCATTTCTGCTTTAGGAAGGGAAGGGGTCCTCAGACCGCAGAGTCTAAGAGCGCATTCTCTTGTAGAACTTGACAAATGGTTTAATCTGTTTCACAGCAGCGGTGCAGTTTTTAGCCCCTCTGTCGCTGCAAAAGGAAAGTGTTCTATTTAATTGCACTGACATAGGGGCAACCAGATTTTATTATTTAATCAACCGTTAGGAAAAATGAGTAAATTGCAATAGCCACCCACAAGCTGTTATTCGTGCCACTGGAGCATATTGGTCCCCAGGAAAGTTTCTAAATATGGCATTTACTACTTGAAGGTTTTTGTTTGTTTCTTTCATTTTTAAAAAAGTTAAAAACACAACACCATGTCTGCAACCTGTCTGCTCCCTGAAGTGTCTGGCTTCTTCTGAGCTGAGCAGGTTATTGAAATAAATGCATATTTTATGAATTTAATATTAGATCGGGTCAACATGTGCAGAAGACTGAAGCTGCATCTCAGTAGCAGAGCACCAGTTGTGCCTGCAGAAGGTCCCTCCCAGGTAGGACAGGAAAAGACCCCTGTCTGGAACAGGGCTGAGATGCTGCTGGTCAGTGTAGGTAGTACAAAGCCTGATGGGTGAATGGTCTGACTCAGGAAGGCAGCTTCTGATGCAGGGCTGCACAAAGGTGTCCTGAGACAAAATGTAGTCTTGGGTCCTCTACCTCCTCCTGCACCCCCTCAAATTATGTCAGTATGAATCAATGCATTGCAGACCCCCAGCCTGTAGGGTTATGCAACAATCTGCCCCCCCCTCTGTTTAGAAGATTGACACTTAGAACATCTGTGTAGGGTGCAGTACATCATAAGAACATCAGAACATAAGAACAGCCCTGCTGGATCCAGCCCAAGATCCATCTAGTCTAGTGGTGGCCCACCAGATGCCACACAGTGGCCCACCAGATGCCGCTGGAAGCCTACAGGCTGGAGTTGAGGGCATGCCTGCTGTTACTTCTCTGCATACCTGCTGTTACTTCTCTGCAACTGGTACTCAGAAGCATCCTACCTCTGAGGCTGGAGGTGGCCTATAGGCCTCTGACTATAGTAGCCATTGATAGACCATGAAGTTCTCCAAACCCCTCTTAAAGCCACCTAGGTTGTTGGCTGTCACCACATCTTGTGGCAGAGAATTCCACAAGCTGATTATGCATTGTGTGAAAAAAATACTTCTGTTTGTTGGTCCTAGATTTCCTGGCAACCAATTTCATGGGATGACCCCTGGTCTAGTGTTACGTGAGAGGAAGAAGAATTTCTCTCTATCCACTTTCTCCACACCATGCATGATTTTATAGACCTCTAGCATGTCTCCCCACAGTCATCTTTTTTCTAAACTAAAAACCCTCCCATTTGGTTTTATGCTGAAGTGCTGTAAACTCTGGTTCTCATAAAGCAGAAAGGATGCCTTAGGTTATTTCATTTGTTTCTCATTAGAAGCTCCTTTAGACCCCTAAGCACCTTTTTATAGAGGAGCCTGCCTGCTGCAACACTGCATGATTTACTGGTCTGGCCTTGTGTCCTTCTAACGAGCTTCTTTGAAGGAGTACACATAGTTCTGCTTTGCCTCTGCATCACATTGTGATTGGATAATTCACTTTGTTGTGATGCACAAACACAGCAGCACTACCCACTCTCAAAGGAGTCTGCTTATTGTCTCTGGAGGAGTCATTGCTTTGGGCTGTCTGTCTCTCAAATCAGGAAGCTCGTTCAGAACAATGACTCATCCAGAGACACTGGAGTGGGCTTCTCTGAGAGAGAGAGAGTAATTCTGATGCTTCTGTACTCTAAAAGTAAACCGTGTTATCCTGGAAGTATATCACCCAGGAAGAAAATGTTGCTACACTTATCAGACATATAGGAAACACTGTTCTACTATATACAGGCATTGTGAAATCCCTTCGTTTTGAGAGGCTTCTATTTAATTTTTAGTAAGAACTTGTCTAGACATAATCTACAGCAGAGGCATCTTTTTACGGTTGCATGTCTTCATAATTTGAAAGATATGACTGCTTTCATCTTCCTTTGTTCAGGTGACAGCTAGAGCTGAGTAAATCATTCATAACACACTCCATATCAGATGAATGGAGGTTCTCTTTCTGCGTGCACTGCACCGTTTACAATTTTATTGCATTTATTAATACAATAATTCAAAGGCAGGCAGCCTTATTTAAACACACACACACGCACACACCGTGGAGCATAGATCAGAATTATCTGGGTGTGTGTGTTCCATTCGGGCAGGACGGATTAATGTTTATACAGAGGTTTTGACAATATAAAGCATTGTACGCATACTAATTCTGGCCTGAAGGGGAAGGAACTGACACTCGAGATTTAGAAGGCCATTGCAAGTCTGGAATAACTTCGATTTGGTTTCACAAGGCATATTTCTCCGCCCACAAACAGGCAGGGTTTGGTGGCACTGTGCCAGTGTAGCATGTATCTTGTCTTGCCTTAAACCAGCAGTTCACAAATTTGGGTCCCACTCCCCACCCAGATGTTGCTGGACTACAACTCCCATGGCTAAAGGCCATTGTGGCTGGAGATGATGGGAACTGCAGTCCATCATATGGAGACCCCCAAGGCCCCGCCCTTAACTCATCTTTACCCAGACTGCCGTCTCAACTTGAGGCTCTTCCATTACGTCAAGGCTGAGTCACAGGCAATGGTCAGGGTAGCACCAAGGCTGGGAGACAACTAATACCCAGGAATGGCCTGATCCACCACTGTGGCTGTGGATGATGGAAAGTCCAATACTCCCCACCCACTAGGCAGACCCTGGTAGTTGAGTAGGGCACCGAATATTGGAGGTCGCGTAAACAGTGCCAGAATATAGCATTGCCCGTTATTCTTCCTCTTCCTGTAGTAGGTGTAGTGGTGGTGGTGGTAGTGGTAGTAGTAAATAATAATGAAGAAGAAGAAGAAGATGATGATTAAAACAACAACCTTATTTGTTAGCTGCCCCATAACAAATTGTTCTCTGGATGGCTCACAACACAGCGTTAACAAATCAAGTAAAAACACATAACATGAAATCACAACAGACATCGCCCCACCAAAAACCAAATCCAAAATACAACACGAAGCAATTAAAAAAATGTTTAAAGTCAGTTTTAAAAATCAAAAGTAAAAATCCAGTTTGAACGGCCTGAGTGAACAGAAAGGTCTTTACCTGGTGTCTAAAGAACAAAGTGATGAATCCAAGCGAACCTGACTGGGAAGGCTGTTCCATAAACGGGGTGCCACCACCGAAAAGGCCCTCTCCCTAGTAGCCACCCACTTCACCTCATTTGGCAGGGGAACTTGGAGCAGGGCCTCCGAAGAAGATCTTGAGGTCTGGGTCAGGATATATGAAGCAAGGCGCCCTCTTGGGGAAACTGGTCCCAAGCCATTTAGTACTTTAAAGGTTAGAACCAGCACTTTCAATTGGGCCCAGAAATGGACTGGGAGGCAGTGCAGCTGACGAAGCACTGGCGTAATACATTCAAAACATCCAGTCCCAGTTAATAATCTTGCAGGCCTACTTTGTACCAGCTGCAGTTTCCGGACCGTTTTCAAAGGCAGCCCCACGTACAGTGCATTGCAGTCATCAAAGCAAGAGGTTACCAGAGCATGAGCAACTGCAGGCAAGCGATCTCTATCCAAGTAAAGTCGCAGTTGACTTATCAGCTGAAGCTGATAAAAGGCGCCCCAAGCCACAGAAGCCACTTGAGCCTCTAGGGACAGTGCTGGATCGATGAGCACCCCCAGACTGCAAACGTGGTCCTTCAGGTAGTGCATAGTGGTACAAGAATGTCCAATGTAATACTGCGCCCTGCTCCCCAAAAGGCCTGCACACTCCACTCCCCCCCCCACAAATACGCAGTCTTCTTTGCTCATTGCACCTCAGCTCCCAATAAACAGCTAGTCTCATAAGCTGCCTCTCTTAAATATGAATTGTCTGCCTCAGCATTCATTTCCAAAAAGAAACCATCTCATCGTCTCATCTCTGAAGTGTTCAGAGTTTTGCCCTCATCAAAGACTGAGAATCCTCTCCCACTGTAATCTCAGACCAGCGTGGGTTGGTCGTCCGCTCATCATCCATGCGGGCTGGGCGTCATTCGACCTTGTGAGTGAGTGTCTGCATGACACATGTTGAAGCTGGGGATCTGCACTTTTTGGCTGGGGTCACCAAATCATACTCCGCCTAGGGCACCCCAAACTCCATGGTTGGTCCTGTACTCCAACAACATCTGGGTACCCGAGTTTGAGAACCCCCGAGGCCTCCTATGCTAGTGGCCAGAGGAGGCCTCCTATGCTAGTGGCCTTCAGACCATCCAGTGGAAATGAGTTCCACAGTGTGCAGTGTGCCAGCGCTTGGTGGATTGCTCCACTTGCAGCTTTGTTCCCATTGTGCCTGGGGGCTGGTCTGCACTTCTCTTTGATGGAGTTGCACCAGTTGCTGTTATGCATAGTGGCTCTAAATCAGGCTGCAAAGAGGCATTTGCATTCCATGTGGATATATTAGTAGCTTCAACTCAGAATGGATGTGACACCCAACTTCTTTTAAGACTGCTATTTTTCTCTGCATTATAAATGGTTACTTGCCTTTAGCAGCTGGGCTCTCAGCCGACAGGCTCATCCATAACCTTCTAGCACTCGGCTTCTCCAGATGGCAAGTGTGGAAGGAAGCTGGCCTCTGCATCTCTACAGAGAAAATGGATAATCTTTCACTTGGGAACATAGGAAGCTGCCATTTACTGAGTCAGACCATTGGTCTATCTAGCTCAGTATTGTCTTCCCAGACTGGCAGCGGCTTCTCCAAGGTTGCAGGCAGGACTCTCTTAAGGCTGGATGCACCAAGGAGCAATGGACGGGGAAACTCCACTTGGAGGCAAGGGCAGCAATAAATGCAGAGCTGTTCTGCCGCTCTATGAAGAAGAAACCTCTTCAGGAGAGCTGATGCAAAATGTGATACCTGCCACGGATTCCTGCACATCAAAGTATGATTTAAAGAATAAAGTTTCCAGCGCTCACCTGAAATCAGGGAGAGCACGCAGGAGAACATGTGAATTTGATTTATACTGAATCAGACCCCTGGTTTATCTTGTTACGCTCTTGTCTGCTTTGACCAGTAACGTCTCTTAGGCAGGGCTCTTTCATGGTGTCTGCTTCCTTAGATCCCTTATACCTGGATGTGCCAGGCATTGGACCTGGGGCCTTTTGCATGGAAAGCAGGTGCTCTCTACCACTGATCTACAGCCCATCCCTAGAAGGGCCGGGTGCCTGGAGGAGTGGAAGGGACAGCATCTGTGTCTTGCCTGACTATCAGTCATAGGAACATAGGAAAGCTGCCTTCTGTTGAGTCCGACCGTTGGTCCGTCTAGCTCAGTTTTTAATCTTGGGCCCCCAGATGTTGTTGGACTACAACTCTCATCATCCCCAGACATGGCCTTTGTGGCTGAGGATGATGGGAGTTGTAGTCTGACAACATCTGGGGGCCCAAGGTTAAGAAACCCTGATCTAGCTCAGTATTGTCTACACTGACTGGCAATGGTTCTCCAAGGTTTTAGGCTGGAGTCTCTCAGTCCCACCGGAGATGTTATTGAGCCTGGGACCTTCTGTATGCAAAGCAGATGATACCAGTGAGCGTAGAGGTCTATCTCCTCGGGGAAATACTTTGCAGCAGACAGCATTCACACGTAGTCATCCATCCAAATGCAAATTGGACTACTGCAGTGCGCTCCACGTGGGGCTGCCTTTGTACATGGTTCGGAAACGTCAGTTCATACAAAATGCAGCAGCCAGATTGGTTTCTGGGGTATCCCACATTATGCCTGTTCTTAAACAGTTGCATTGGCTGCCGATATGTTTCCGGGCAAAGTACAAAGTGCTGGTTATTACCTTTCAAGCCCTGAATAGCTTAGGCCCAGGTTACCTGAGAGAGAGCCTTTCTCTACAAGATCCCTACCGCTCACTAAAATGATCAGGAAGGGTCTGTCCTTGGGTGCCCCTGGTTCATTTGGCAGCGACCTGGGATCAGGCCTTCTCCAGGCCTGGGGACGTTGCCCCCAGGTTGTGGGACGTGCTCCCTGTGGATAGAAGAGGATTATCCTCCTCGGAGGCCTTCAGGAGAGCCTTAAAGGCCCATCTTTTTAGCTTGGCTTTTAATGATACCTAGTTTTAGTTTTAATTTTAATGTGTATCTATCATTCAGAGCAATTGGAAATACTTTTGAGTGATACTACAGCTGCAGTTTTTTGGAGGTTACTACAGTTCAGTCTTTTAATTTTAATCTGGTTTACATGATTATTTTATTTTATTTTATTTGTTTTATTATGTGTTTTTAATTTTAATGTAAACTGCCCTGAGCCACTTTAGGAAGGGTGGTGTATAAATTGAATCAATCAATAATAAATAAAAATAAATCAAGACAGATTCTCCTTAGCAAAGGGGACAATTCTTGCTCGCTACCACAAGACCAGCTCCACCAGCATGTTATTGCTGGACCACTGTGGGAACTTGAAGGCACCTTTTTCATCCTCATAATGTTTTTCTTTAATTATCATCAATCAAATGCCATCACAGAGTATCTAAATAAAGATCACTTCCCTGTTGGTTCACTCCTATTTATGTTTAGGATGGGAGCATTAATGTGAAATAAATCATTAGATTTCTGGGAAAAAGGCAACTTATAGGGCAAAGTTCACCCTCTCGATGCACTTTGCCCCTTCCATGCTGCCCCCTATTTTTAGCCTACTTTCTTGTAGGCTTATGAGATCACCTGGCATTCTGTGTTTGTGTCCGTGTATGTGTCCATCCGTATGTTCCCCTCTCCATCAACTTCGCAACACCTGGACCAAATCGGGTACAGTTGTAGGGTCACATAGGGACACCCCAACGGCATAGTTTGTGATGATGTCATCCACCTCAATCCAAGATGGTGGACACATAAACTTTTGAGGCACGAGTGAGCTAACTTGTGAACCACCTAACTGATTTGAACCAAATTTGCTACAGCTGTAGGGACACATAGGGATTCCCTAATGGCATGGTGTGTGATGATGTCATCCACTCCAATTCAAGATGGCAGCCATGTGAACATCTGAGGCGCAAGTGGGCTAATTTGTGGACTGCCTAACTCATTTGAACCAAATTGGGTACTGTTGCAGTGAGTGACACATAGGAACACCTCAGTGGCATAGTTTGTGATGATGTCATCCACACTGATTCAAGGTGGCAAACGTGCAAACATTTGAGGAGAAAGTGGGCTAGCTTGTGAACCGCTTAATTGATTTGAACCAAATTTGCTGCAGCTGTAGGGACACCTCAGTGGTGTAGTTTGTGATGATGTGATCTACCCCAGTCCAAGATGGCAGACACATGAATGTTTGAGGCGCAAGTGGGCTAACTTGTGGACTGTCTAACTGATTTGAACCAGATTAGGTACAGTTGTAGTGAGTGACACACAGGGACACCTCTGTGGTGTAGTCTATGATTACGTCATCCACCCTGATTCAAGATGGTGGAACCATAAACTTTTGAGGCTCAAGAGGTAACTTGTGAACTGTTTAACTGATTTGAATCAAAATTGCTACAGCTGTAGGGGACACATAGGGACACCTCAGAGGCGAAGACTGTGATGATATCATCCACCTCAATTCAAGATGGCTGACATGTAAACTTTTGAGGCTCAAGTGCACTAACTCATGGGCAGTCTAGTCGATTTTAACCAAATTTGCTACAGCTGAATGGACACCTAGGGATGCCCCAATGGTGTAGTTTGTGGTGATGTCTGTCAGCAATCTGGCCACCCGGAAGGGAAGTCTAAGAAGATAGTTCACAAAAACAAACTGGGTTGCAGAAGTGAAACACGGCTCGGAAGTATTTCTCTCTCTCTGGCTCAGACTGAAAGCTGTCAACACGAGGGATGACATATGTTGTCTTTCTAGTGGCTAACTGAAAGCTGTAGACGTGCTTTATAGTCCAAGCTGATAACTCTCATCTGGCAGGGATTCAAGGCTTATCAGCCCTCTGCAAGAGGCGCTTACTTCTCCTGATGGTTTCCAGCTGTGCCCGCTGCCTTGTGACGCGCCTCTGCTGGGCAGTCAGTGGGGGCTGCCTACACAGCTCATCCTCCAGTTCATCCATCACTGTCTCTGCTGCCTCAGACTGCTGTGCCTGCTCTGAAACATCAGCCGGACCTGCCTCAGCCGTCTCTTGGGAACCGACAGCCGGGCTCTGCCCCTCAGGCACCCCTGCATCGGCTGAAGGGCTGTCAGCTTCCCCTTCCTCCTCGCTATCTGAGAGTGAGGGCGTGCCATTGTCACCCACCCCAATCCAAGATGGCGGATGCATAAACGTTTGAGGCGCAAGTGCACTAACTTGATGACTGTCTAACCGATTTGAACCAAATTTGGAACAGCTGTAGTGAGTGACACACAGGGACACCTCAATGGTGCAATTTGTAATGATGACACCCATCCTGATCTGAGATGGCAGACACATGGACATTTGAGGTGCAAGAGATCTAACTTGTGGACTTTGATGTGCACCAAATTTAGTCCAGATGTAGAGATAGTGAAAGGAAAGTAGGCTGATCAGTTCTTACTAGAACAACTTGTTTTCTGTTGCAGCCTCTGCCACCTGCAAAAAGTCCCTGTACATCCAGCTGCTGTTAGAGGCCATGGAGCAAAGGCAGTAAATAAAGGTGACTTCCATCCTAAATGGGGATTATACTGCTGACCTATCTCACAGGTTTGTTGTTGTAAGGATCACTAAAATAATGAATGCAAAGTGCTCTCACGACACTAAAAAAATTGCTGTATACATGTTAAGAATTATTATAATCTATCATAATCATCGGGTTTAGGCAGCAACTCAGGATTTACTCTTCTCCGACTTTCTGTGTGTTCTACAAAAGTAGAAAATTCACTACTAAGCCGATGCCCAAGCGCCCTCTAGTGGATGTTTTATAGATATATAGTAGAGACCATATTCAGCTTTCAAGACATTTTACCTGCAGGGTTTTTCTCTACATGGAAATGGCTAAATCATCCTGACTCTCTGCATGCGTATTTGCAGATCCTTATTCTGAATGATGGCACTCTCCTACCTTACAGAGAGGAAGGATGAACTAGCTATTTCCTTAGAGCAGTAATTTTCTGCAAATTACTTTAACAGTGCACACTGTTTCTTTAGCACAGTTCTTTTAACAATGATTTTCTGGAAATGCTTGAAACTTGTGTTCTTTAGTATTTCCATAGCTCTGGAGTGCTCAAAGCACTTCCCATATATGATCTCAATCATTCTCACAACAGCCCTGTAAGCTAAGCAATTATTTTTGCAAATAATACTATGACTTTGTGTGTACTATGCACAATATACTCTATACTATATCAGATTCTAAATACTTTATCATTGTTATACCATATGATACTATATACATATTCTATACACATCATCGCACAACATACCCATAGTGGAAATCTCTCCAATAAAAAATAATCAAGCTTAATCAAATCTCTTCCAGTAATTCATCCAATATGATACAGATTTGTCAGGTTATTCCCTACATTAAAAACGAGGTCAGTCTCTTCTGAACCATAGACAATGGATTAACTTCAAATATTTCAGTGTTGTTCAGACTCTGAATAATGAAGCATGAATAGTAGAGAGCTTTTCCAATTTTGTGCAATTTGAATTTTTGTAGTTAAGGGATATAAAAATAAAGCCTACCTGATATTAGGTAATTATCCCTTCTGCATAACCAATTCAAACAACAACCGGGTCTTACGAAGAGTATTATCATATTGTCACAGCAATTACATTAGCAACTCTCTCTCAGAATCATTTTAGAACCATTGGCAACCTCACCAAATATGCATGAAATCTCTGTGGGAAGAAGGGCCGGATTCAGGTTTCAGGGGTCCTCAGCCAGCGCCCCCTCTGTGGTTCTGTCACCACTATAGGAAGACTACGGGCACTGAGGGGGCCTCAGAGGTCAGCCGTGCAGCCCCAGCAGCTGCCTGATGATGATGACCCCTAACCCTGACCAGAGGCGCTCTTGGGACCAGGCCACAGGGATCTGGCCAGGTCCACTGCCGCCTGTGGGGAGGGGCCTCTGAATGCTCCCCTCCTTGATGGCCACAGCCGCCCGTGGCAGACTCCAGCTAAACTGTGCACGTGCCTCATCGGTACTGCCGGCGGCGATCCCTGACCATAGTTAAAGGCCCCCCCTTAACTGGGACAACTTCCTTTGAATATGTACCTTTGGGAAAGTGACATTGGGATTAGTTATATATGTGGCATTTGGGGAATGAGCCAAATAACCAGGTTAGCTTCTGCTCACATATTTGCACTAGTGTTGCATGCAAGTTGTTGTTGTCATCGTTATTTATTAGATTTCTATATCGCCCTTCCAAAAATGCTCAGGGCGGTTTACACAGAGAAATAACAAATAAATAAAACAGATCCCTGTCCCCAAAGGGCTTACAATCTAAAAAGAAACATAAGATAGACACCAGCAACAGTCACTGGAGGTACTGTGCTGGGGGAGGATAGGGCCAGTTACTATCCCCCTGCTAAATAAAGAGAATCACCATGTTAAAAGGTGCCTCTTTGCCAAGTTAGCAGGGGTAACATCCCCTACCGGTTCTATATTCAATACCAATTTAACAATATTATGTAGAGGCTGTTCAAGGGTGCAGAACCCTGAGCCATTTTTGGAAGGGTGGTATAGAAATAATAATAATAATAATAATAATAATAATAATAATAATAATAAGTAATTATAGTCCGATAACCTGTCTGCCAACCATGTTCAAATTATTAACTGGAATAATAGCAGATGAAGTGATGCAACATTTATTAACTAACAAACAGCTTCCAGTTGAACAGAAAGGAAATTGCCCGAACACCAGAGGCACAAAAGACCAGCTGCTGATTGACAAAATGATTTTAGAAAATTGCAAGAGAAGAAAAACCAATCTAAATGTTGCACGGATTGACTACAAGAAAGCCTTCGATTCATTGCCTCACACATGGATACTAAAATGTTTAGAAACAACTGGTGTCAGCAAAAATATTCAGATATTTATTTTAAAAGCAATGAGCATGTGGAGTACACAGTTAACAATCAATGGCGAGACACTTGGACAGGTTGGCATTAGAAGAGGCATTTTCCAATGGGACTCACTATCCCCTCTGTTGTTTGTAATCGCCATGACCCCACTTTCACAAATACTAAACAAAACAGGCCGCGGATACCAAACATCTAAAACATCAAGTAAAATCAACCATCTGCTGTACATGGACGATCTGAAGTTGTATGGAAAGTCCCAGTCAGAAATCGAATCACTGCTAAACACTGTCAGTATATTCAGTAGCAATATAGCAATGGAGTTTGGACTAGACAAGTGTGCTGCATTAATAATGAACAGAGGAAAAATAACAAAAACAGAAAGAATAGAACTGCCCAATGGAAGCAACATCAAGAACCTGGAAGAGAAAGAACATTACAAATACTTGGGCATTCTTCAGGCTGATAACATCGCACACACTGAAGTTAAAAGAAAAATGGGAAGTGAATACATCAGGAGAGTTAGAAAAATCCTCAAGTCCAAACTCAATGGCGGGAACACCATACAAGCCATAAACACCTGGGCTATACCTGTTATCAGATACAGTGCAGGAATAATAGACTGGACCCAGGCAGAACTAGAGATGCTAGATCGTAAGACCAGGAAAATCATGACCATCAATCATGCTCTGCACCCCCGCAGTGATGTCGATAGGCTATACCTCCCTTGCAGCTCAGGTGGAAGAGGAATGCTGCAAGTCCATCAAACAGTAGAGGAGGAGAAAAGAGGCCTTGAAGAGTATATCAAGGACAGTGAAGAAGATGCACTTTAAATGGTCAATAATGTGAAACTATTCAACACCAATGAAACAAAGCAGGCCTACAAGAAAGAACAAGTCAAGAACCGAGCAGAAAAATGGAAAAATAAGCCCCTGCATGGTCAATATTTGCACATTATGTGGAAAATCAGACATCACCAAGACCTGGCAATGGCTTAAGAATGGCAACTTGAAGAAAGAAACAGAGGGTTTAATACTGGCTGCACAAGAACAGGCACTAAGAACAAATGCAATAACAGCAAAAGTCAAAAAGTCAACCACAAACAGCAAGTGCCGCCTTTGTAAAGAAGCAGATGAAACCGTGGACCACCTAATCAGCTGTTGTAAAAAGATTGCACAGACTGACTACAAACAAAGGCATGACAAGGTAGCAGGGATGATACACTGGAACATCTGCAAAAAATACAAGCTACCTGTAGCCAAAAATTGGTGGGACCATAAAAATGAAAAAGTTGAAGAAAATGAAGATGTAAAAATATGATGGGACTTCCGACTACAAACAGACAAACATCTGCCACACAATACACCAGATATAACTGTAGTCGAGAAGAAAGAAAAACAAGTCAAAATAATCGACATAGCAATACCAGGGGATAGCAGAATAGAAGAAAAAGAAATAGAAAAAATCACCAAATACAAAGATCTACAAATTGAAATTGAAAGGCTGTGGCAGAAAAAGACCAAAATAATCCCAGTGGTAATTGGCGCCCTGAGTGCAGTTCCAAAAGACCTTGAAGAGCACCTCAACACCATAGGGGCCACAGAAATCACCATCAGCCAATTACAAAAAGCAACTTTACTGGGAACAGCCTATATTCTGTGACGATATCTATAACAATTGACAATAAAATTCAGCCATCCCAGGTCCTTGGGAAGGACTCGATGTCTGGATAAAACAAACCAGTCTAGAACACCTGTCTGACTGTGTAAACAAGAAGTAATAATAATAATAGTCTAGCAATTTTAGCTGTCTGGAGGAAGCAACTGTCCAGGGCAATGGCCAGAAATTGGCCCAGAGTCTGGAATTTCAGGACAACCTCACTCTCTCCCTTGTGGTCACACTCCTGTGCCTAGAGGGGGCCCAATCACATCTCAGTGAGGTCAGACATCTAGCCATCAGATACTGGAAACTGTCTGTCCAAGGGGTACACAAGCAGGCGTGAGGTCCAAAGTAGGCAGGGGTCGAGTTCCAGAGCAGCAAACAAGGTTCAGAGAGGGGCCAGAGGTAGGCATGTGGTCAGTCATGCAGAGGTCAAGATTCAGGGTCACAGGTGTTGGAAGTTAAGGACTTTGCGCTGTCTCTTGTCTCAGACAGTGGAGGACAGACTAGTAAGTCAGAGGGCTAGAGGGTCAAGACATTGGTCATCCCTTCTCTACTTCTCTGACACTATCCCTTTGGAATGTAGATTGCTAATCTCAGGGACTTCCTTCCTTCCAGCAACTCACTTCCTCTCTCTCTTCCCTACCTGCCCTTCTACCTTGCAACATGGCAAACTCCTCTCCCTGCACCATGTGTGCAGAGAAGATGCAGAATCCATCTGCATCCAGCTAGATAGATAGATTAGAGATCCTAACTCCTCACTTTCCTATCTAGAATGGAGTTCCTTAATAAATGCCTTATATATTGATTTGAGACTATGAATTGGCTCCAAGTTCCTTTACTCTCAGCATACACGCATGCCTAAGTAAATTCCGCTGTGTTGTGTCTCTGTGCACTCTGCTATAATGAGAAAGGGATTCTCTCACCAAAGAGAATTCCCAAGAACAGGGAGCAGGAGTTAGGCAGAATCCTTACAACAGAGACATATTATTCAGGCTGAGCAGCGAACTCTGAGGCCAGAACATTATGGGGTCTGGTGGCTCAAGAAGGACTAACCTGTGGGGGTCAGCTGACTGGATGCTCAGGCAGATGGGTACCGAAGCCTAGATGGCACTCTTAGTCCACAGACTTCAGTCCACCAGGCTGTCAGGAACTCCCTGAGTTGAGGCTGAAAGCCTACAGGGAGGAGAGCTGGTCTTGTGGCAGCAAGCATGACTTGTCCCCTTTGCTAAGCAGGGTCTGCCCTGGTTTGCATTTGAATGTGAGACTACATGTGTGAGTACTGTAAGATATTCCCCTTAGGGGATGGGGCTACTCTAGGAAGAGCAGAAGGCTCCCTGGCTTCTCCAAGATAGGGCTGAGAGAGACTCCTGCCTGCAGCCTTGGAGAAGCTGCTGCCAGCCTGTGTAGACAATACTGAACTAGATGGATCAATGGTCTGACTAAGTATATGGCAGCTTCCTATGCATACAGCTGCCCCGTGTGGCTGACCATGGAAGTGCAAGGGTCATGCCCAAACACAGAGCTCTCAGGTTCTGGGCAGTCTCTGTCCAACCAGGCTGTTCATTGGACTGTCCTTGTCGAAGTGAGCCATGAACAGTGGCCTATGTAGGGGTTCATGGGGCTCGAAGTCAGGACTAGCAGATTCAGGCAGGCGGCCAAGAACCAGGAGGCAGGAGTTGAGCTGAGGATCAGAAACCAGTAAACTAACCAAGCTCACACAAGGAGCCCTAGGTCAAAAACTGCTCGTAGTTCTGGTTTGTCCACTAGGTAAACAAACCTGAAGCCAGAGAGTAAAGCAGTAAGCCCAATGTCAAGAACAGAGCCAAAGGTCAGAGACACCGAGTAGTCAAACTGGGGGAAAGAATGCACCAGGACCAAGTAGACCTTGAATCTGAGGTGAGGCTGGAAGCTTTGTATATTCTGCCTGCTATGAGGGGAGCCAGTGGTTGATCCCGCAGGGTGGGGCTTGCCCATGGCCTGGAGACCCCAAAGCAGTTGCACAACAGTTGCAGTGCAAAATGCTGCCACAAGAGGCAGCAACATGCAGAACCTCAATCCAGGTGGCACGTGACATTCCTGGAACAGGAAGGGTCTAATGTTTCCTGTTTGGAGCAAGGCTTAGCTCAGTATCAAGGTCTTCTTGGTCCTGGTGCATTGTTGCCTGTGACTGCCGGCTTTGGCTTTGACTCCTGGGTTGCTTCCTGATCCCAGTTCCTGCTCTGTTTCCTAGGAACCTAGGAAGCTGTCATCTCCAGAGGTGTGCCTCGGTAATTTTGGAGCCTGGAACTAAAGGCCTTTGGAGGCCCCCCTGCTGCAAGTTAAGCATCCTTTTTTAACACTTAGGTCCTTGAGGGCACAAATCACACCACCCAGGGCAGACTCAAGACGATTTGGGGGGCCCCCAGAGGGTGCTGAGGCCCTGGACTTCAGCCCCAAAGTCTAGGGGTCAGAGCGCCTCTGCTTATATCAGATGAGACCATTGGTCCATTTCGCTCAGTACTGTCTACACTGACTGGCATAGGCACTCCAAGGTTTCGGGCAGGAGTTTCTCCCAGCCCTGCCTGGAGATTAGGGATGTGCACGAATGCATTTGGGAGGCTGGGGACGGGTCCTTTAAGTAGCAGAGAGGGTGCTCTTCCCTCCCTACCTGCATTTTGTGTCGGCTACTTCCAGTAGGATGCTGGCTGGGCTGCAAGGAGGTATGTAGCAGCCCTGCGGCAGCGATTTTTGGGACAGTGCTGGAGGGGGAAATGCAGTGGGGGAGGTAAAAGCACCCTCCATGCACCTTAAAGAAACCCCCCACCTCTAAACCGGCTTGAACACCAGACATCCAAACTGGTTTGATGGTCTGTAAAAGGACCGCTGAACCGGTTCGTGTACATCCCTACTGGGGATGCCAAGGAGGGAACCTGGGACCTTCTGCATGCAACCAGATGCTGGGCTACATCCCCTTCCCTGAAGGGGTATATTTCACAGCAAACAGTGTTCACATATACAGTAATCACCCATGCAAATGCAAACCAAGGCAGACCCTCCTTAACAAAAAGGGACAATTCCTGCTCACTACTACAACATCAGCTCTCCTTCCCATTCCTGCCTCCTGCACAGCACTCCCAGTCCTGACTTTAGACTACTATGTGGTAGGGGTGTGCACAAAACCAGCTGGTCTGGTCCAGTCCGGTTGAAGTCCAAACTGCACCCAAACCGGACCAGGCCAGTTCGGTCTGGCATCCCCTTGAAACCCCACCCCCACCCCCACCCCCACCCCTGTTTGGTTCGGCTCAGGGAGTTCACGAATATTTATTTATGTATTTACTTGCTCCCTCCAGGGGTTTCTAGAGGTGCCTCCCTGCTGCTGGCCTCGAAAATCGCCCCTCTTGCCTGTTCAGGGCACTCTTCGGCCCATACTGGGCCACACCCCCATCATGGTGGCCATTTTGGAGGCTGCTGCACATGCCTGATGGGCCTCTTCATGGCCTATTCAGCCTCAAACCTGTTTGCACACCCCTACTCTGTGGTGCCTGCCCACAGCCCTGATAATTAACGGCTCAAGGCACTGGTACAATGTGTTGAATACTGAATAGTAACGTGTGCAGAAAACATTCTGCTCTATTAGCCGACAGTAGGTTATACAGATACAGTATAACTTACTAGATACAGTAGGTGATTGTAGTTGAGGCGGTGGCAGTGGCGTGGTGGCGGCACTGTGGTAGCAAGGCCCCCACCCCCAGAGGTAATTAATGGGGGGGGGCTCACAGATGAAGGTGGCATGGTTTCAGCACTGGGGGGCCCCTGCCTACCTTTGTCCCCGGAACTCCCATTCAGCGATAACATGCACTCCTGGCTGGGGAAGGGAAGCTCTGAGGCTGATGGGCCACGCCCTCGGCCCCACCCCTTTGCATCTAACGTCAGGTGTAGGGGTGGGGCTTGGGGTGCATGCATGCTTTGTGTGTGTGATTGCAAAGCCTAGTGGGTAGGGGAGCTGCCGGAGGACTTCACCCTCCGTCCATGGCCAAGCTCCCTATGCCCCTGGCTTGGACATAACAGATCTGTATGTGCGTACACTGTACACAGATTGTACTTGTTGCGCTGAATCGTAGTTAGCATGCTGAATGAGGACTGGGGAAGCTCAAGATCAAGTAGGAACATAGAAAGTTGCCTTATACGGAATCAGACCATTGGTCCCTCTAGCTCATATGGCCTACGTACTGGCAGTGGCTCCTCCAAGGTTACAGGCAGGAGTCTCTCTCAGATGCCAGGGAGGGAACCAGGACCTTTCTGCATGCAAGCATGCAGGTACTCTTCCCAGAGCGGCCCCATCCCCTGAGGGGAATTTCTTGCAGTGCTCACTCATGTAGTCTCCCAGGGAGGCAAGCCAGGGTGGACCATGCTTAGCAAAGGGGACAATTCATTCTTACTACCACAAGACCAGCCATGAAGGTCACTGGGTGGATTTGGGCCACTCCCTCTCTCTCAGTGTAACCCACCTCAAAGACTGTTGCAAAGATAAAAGGGGAGGAATGAAAAGCCGCACATGCCACCCTGAGCTAATTGGACAAAGGTGGGATGAAAATGTCATGAAGAAGGTTTGGTTGTTGAGGTTATTCGTTACATGATAGATGGTGCTAGAGCCCTCGTGGACAAGTTTAATGATTAAGACTGAATGGAAACTTCCCTAGCAAAATTGTACTCTTCTTGTTGAACTTGCTGTGTAAAATTGTTTTGGGGGCAGGGGAGCTATGCAGATTGACTCTGAGTTAACACGATGTAGGACTTACCGCATTGACTATGGTTCTTCATCCTTGAAATTGTGGCAAAGAGAGTGTTGGGGACCCCCCCCTTTGACCCCAACATTCAACCCAGAGGTCCCAACTCAGAAGTATGTGGAATTGAGGCCTGTGTCTGATTTCATTTTATATTAAGAAATGAATTAAGGCCTGGACTCAAGGTGAACAGCCCAGATCTGCCTGGGTAATACTTGGTAAATGATTTGTAGAGGCAGGGGCAATCTAGCACTGGTTATCAGCGTCTGTGGAAACTCACTGAGACAATGGGTCAGGCTTAATTACCAGTCTCACACTGCTGAAATTAACCTGCTGTCCAGTAATCCCCTTACCTCACTAACAGGATGCTCCTGCCATGTCCAAATGTGTTGATTAACTCACATGTGCCCCTTTTTGATGTTACTTTGAATATTCTTTTGTTATAAATACACACTAGATAGAGGTACACAAGAAATAATGTAATTGCTGTCTCTCACACTAACTCCTGACTCTTAACACCTTTTGGGACCAGGCTAGCACATCTGGGATGCAGATTTGCTTTGGACTATGTCCCCTCCTCAAGATAGCAGCTAACAGAGGATGAGATTGAGCTCTCTCTGAACTGACCAAATATCCTGAGCTAATTTTGGTAATTAAAAGACAATATTCAGAGAATAGCAGGAATAAATGCCTTTTGTGATCCAGAAGACTCAAGTGGACATCAAAGGATGGAACCACTATAAGAAGGAGTCTCTGGACATGGCAGAGGAGCGTCTTGTGCCTACAACAAGATCTGCTCACAGCAATGCCAGAGTTTGCTGCCCAAGCCGCGGGGCTAGAGGCAGGAACTCTGTCCATGGACAGGAACTGTCTATGACTTCCACTGCGCAGTGCTCTGGCTCTCAGCCGTGATCTGAGCAACTGCAAAACGCTCCTGTCTCCAACCAAAGGCCTGGCTCCTTCAACTGAAAAGATCTCCGCTCTCAAGTCTCTCTGATCCTGGTAATATGCTGCTCCATTACAAGTCTTGGGTCCCTCCATCCTTTCCCCTCCTTCTCCTTCCCCCCACCCTTTTCCTCTACTAATTCCTGAACCATGCCAGCCCTCAGCCTTGCTCCCCCCCTCTTTTCTGCCTGTATCTGAATTGTATTAGGCTTTAGGAAGATTTAATGCACACACACGGGTTAGTTAGGCACATTACACTACACCTTGAATCGGAAACATGTTTTTAATGTGGATTATTTTATCCTGATGAGCAACTTTTTATAATAAAGCCCATTGAACTTTCTGAGTGTGTCTCTCTCTATCTCTGTTTGCGCGCCCAGATCCTACATGGTCACCATCTCCAAGAACCAATTCAGTTTGTGTATGATGTGACTTTGCCTCTTTCCCTCTGAGCATGTACAGAGTGCGAAACCAGGTATAGTTCACAACAAGAGCAACGTGTTTACTGTACTTTAGACTTTAATTGGACTTGTTTCAAAAATTGGCTGCTCTTGTTGAAGCTGAAAACATTTGAGAATGATTTCTAAATTGGGTAGAGAAAACAACAATGTTGCATGGATCTGTGCTTTTGTTTAAAGGTAACATGTGCAGAAAACATTCTGCTCTATTAGCCAACAGTAGGTTATACAGATACAGTATAACCTACTAGATACAGTAGGTGATTGTAGTTTCGGCTAGAAAGGCCCTAACACGATAGTTCCAAAAATATAGGTCACTGTCATGGCCTGCAAAAAACCTTGGTTCTGTGGGAACATGCCTACACTTACAGAATATTTGTAGCTGGATGTTTAAGGCTGCTGTTCTCTGCACACTAGGCAGTAATCTTAATAAACTCAGGATAAACATGGTTTGGATTGTGCTGCAAATTTCTATGTATTGCCTTCTGATTAGGAAGAGCTGTATGTTTTCTCTCTCCCTATCTTTTTAATAGGAGTATTTTTCAGTATGACGAACTAAATTGCTGTAAAGAGTGGACAGCCCTTAATACATTTTCAAAATGTATGACGTGAGGGCTGCTAGATCAGTAGTAGCACATGTGCTTTCAGTACAGAAGGTCAAAGATGCAATCTCTGGCATTTCCAGGCCAAAGTATCCTGGGTATCAAGAACCCTGCCTGAGATCTTGAAAAGTTATTGCCCCCTGCGGAGGCCACTCAGAGCCCCACATCGTCCCTGTTGTGCTACCACACCCTGCCCCCATCCCCTGCCCCGGCAACCAACCTGCCTTGCCTCCCTCCCTCTGCCACTCTGGTGGAAAGTGAGATGGAATGGGTGGGGAGAAGGGAAGAGGCCCCCTTTCCACAAGAAGAGATGGTGACAGTAACAGTTTCTCTCGCAGCCTAACCTACCTCACAAGGTTGTTGGGAGGATAAAGATAACTATGTACACCACTCTGGGCTCCTTGAAGGAAGACCAGGATAGAAATGTAAACATACATTTAGTACAGTACATGCAATGCTTCAGTTAGAGCCATTAACACTACTACTGCTGATCTTCACGACAGATTTTACCGAAGAGAAGTGAGGGAAGGGTACAGGCAGTGCCTTCAATAAAAGTCACATATATTGAGGACCAAAATGAAGCACAACCCATACACAAAAAAGGGAAGCAGGAAAGCAACCATGAACACCAGCCCAGTCCATCTACCTACCTGATCTCGTGCTTCTTTGCCTCCTTCCACCCTGTGCCACACAACTGTCAAAAATACATCCAGGAAAATCATTCCATAAAAGCCATTTCCAAATAGTCCGTACAGGTATTAAGGTCACCACATCCTACTTTAACACTTTTACAAGTTGCCCATGTTAAATTTCTCATATTTAGCCAACTATCAGGTGGATGAAGAACTTTATAAAGTATCAAAAGTTTTGCAAAGGACTTTCCCACACTGAACTGAAGAAACAGACACCGCCTTTGGGTGCAAACTACACATGGCCAGCAAATACAGGTCTGGGAACTACTGGAGATAGAGTTCCAGTGCATTGACCTTTTGCACTGGCTGTCCTAATGACCACTAGGGGCATTGGGAGTAGAGGTAGCTAGTGAGGGTCTCCTTACCTGTCCCTGTTTTACCTCTACTCTATGACCCCTGCCTTGACTCCTCAGGCATTTCCTGTGATGAGTCAGAATCCCTTCCTTTCCTCTTAGAGAGCAGATGGAAACATCTCCTATTTGTTATGTAGCCTTTAGATAGGATTAGGTCTTTCCTATTCAAAGTGTACTTCACCAATAAATCTACTTAGTATTTTGATAAATAAATAAATAAATAAAGAACCTGGCAGGATGCAAGACATGTCTAGTAGGTTGTGTCTATCTTGGTGGGTCCTAAGTCATGCAGATCTGGTGTGGAGAAACAATTGTGTGATGCCACATTATCACACTCCAAGTTTCACTGCCTGCCATAAGTGTCAGCCCATCACATGGAATGTGGTGGAGAAATTCAGAGCACCCCAGTCTGATCTATGATCGTAATAAAGTTTATCTATCTGTCTATCTCAGAGCTCCACAATGGCATACCACACCTTCTGTTTCTTTGTACACAATTGATTTCTTAAATTGCTGTCATCCCACTTTTCTGTGAAGCCATCTTTGTAGCAGCTAGCAAGTCCAAAATAACAAAACAACCAATCACAATATAAGGCAAATTATGAGTATACCAGAGAACTGACTTCAAAGCAGCCATGATAAAGAGCAAGGTTCTGGTGCCACCAACTAAAAGGCCCTGTCTTTTGGGTCTGTCAAGCATCTGATGGTGACAGGAAAGAAAACAGGGAAGGGAAGGAGATTCAGACTCTCATCAGACTCCCTGCATTCACTGAGCATGAGAAGTGGGCGCAGGGCCATGTCTGCTATGATGTCCTGCTATGATGATATGAAGGGGGCTTTCAGGGTTGCTGCTTTCACATCCCTCATAGCTTCTAATTCCAGCCAAAATATCCAAGCAGGTTCTTACTGTGCATTCTCTGCATGGGGAAAGAAAGAAGCCTTGCTTTTTAGAAATGAATGAAAGTTGAGATTCACAGGAAGCCTTTCTGTGCCCATGAAATCGCAGCCTGCAACAACGCTGCCCATTGTCCTGCCTCTCTCCAGGTCCAGCCAGGGCTTCCTCGCCTCTTGCTAATCGTTAGCACTGCCTGCCATCACCCCGCTCATCTTTCTCACCTTTTCATTTCACAGAAGCCTTTTTCTGTCATCTTCACCGTTCATCTTTGGGCCCATTGCAGCCTTCCTGGTCCTGTGCAGCTCTTTTGGGGGCTGGTGCTTTATAATTTGTCAGGAAGGAATGGAGTTATCTGTTTGTAACTTGTTTGAATCAAGTTATCTGGAAGTTAGCCTTATGAGGGGCCCTTTTGTTTTTACTGCGGGTGTGTCTCCAAGGGAACAATGTCTCTTTCCCAGGATACAGGCAGGGCCGGTGCTACCATTAGGCCAACGAGGCAGCCGCCTAGGGCGCAGACCTCAGAGGGGAGCAGAGTGTATCAAATCAATCAAAATGATCTGTGTGCCCAAATATTTTCTTTTACATTTGAGAAAGAAAATCAAAAATTGATGTATTACCTATTCTTGCAATTCAAAACAAATTTAGCAGTTTCAAGTTTTGTGCTTTTTATTTTTTTCTACAAAACATCTGTTTTTGAAAATTGAAGTTGAAATTTTTTTTGGGGGGGGAGTGTAAGTACTTAGCCTTGCCTAGGGTGCAAAACAGTCTGGCACCGGCCCTGGATACAGGCTTTCTCTTTGCGTGGTCGCATATCCGGTGTGAAAAAGTTGCTGTTTTGTCGGGTTGTTAGTTGCTGCGAGACTGCTCCCCCTGCTGTTTACATTCTGAATGCGACTTGCCCTAACGGAGGCATTTTGCTGCTGATGAGCAGCTAGCCTGGAAAGTGCCCAGCTGTCTCTTCTGAAACGTTTCCTAAGTGAAAAATAGCACTTTCCCTGTTTTTGTTTTTTTTTAAATAATGCTTCCAGTGCACTCACTTTACTTGCAATCCACCTAACTTGACGCATATATTAAAAATGCTTAATCTTAATCTTTTAAGTGAGTGACTGCAGAATCTGCACAGTTTTCTCAAAATCATGTCTACATCTAATAGGCATTTAATGTTTTCAGCTGTTTTTAAAAAACGACCCAATGTCATTTGTGAGCAACACAGCTGAGGGCATCCACAGGGCTTTTTCTGGTGGGAAGTGAGGGCAAAGCCAGCAATCTAATACCCCTCCTCAGAAGTATGCTGCATTGAATTCAATGGGAACTGGCTCAATGGAGGGGGGCAGACTGCCCTGCTCGCGCCCCCCTTCTGGACACCCATTAACACAGTGCTGGGATATTAATCCATTGACTTCTTCCTTCATTTTTGCAACCGGTCCATTTTTTGAGCCAACCGCCACAGCAGCACCACCACCATCTGTCTCAGCTCCAACCAGCCACTTGCCAGTCTGGGTCTCATCTCTCAATTTCTCTAGTTAACACTTTTCAGTAACCATCTGATGTACTTTCATGTTCCAGGGAAACTACAGATACATATGCTTCCTCCACCTTCCTGTTTCTAACTATAACTCACACAAATAATGTAATAATTTATAAATAATGTTCTTCTGTAGTTGCCTTGACTGTCGAACCATCTAAGACAGGAGTGCACAACTCAAGTAGCCTGGTGGGCCGGAAACGACCACGACTCGGCATGTGGGGGGCGAGGTAAATGCCCAGCATGTTCAGTGATTACATTAAAATCATTACATATAAATGAAAGCAATTCTGAGTTACCCACAGCATGAGGAGAGAGGCGAAGGCAGCTAGCAGCCTTTCCTCCTCCCTATACTTCATGGACTTCCAAAGCTTGCAAAGGCTGATTTTGAAAGGGGGCTGACCCCCGCCAGGGCCATGGGGCAAGGCAGCATTTTGCACCTCACCTCAGGCAGCACAAAACTTTGGGCCACCCTTGGAGCCAGCAGAAAAGTCCCCGCGGGCCTGGTCTAAGGGCCTGCTTACCTGACTACAGTCTTTAATCTCCAGCAGCCGGGGCGGAGCCACCATTGTGCAGATGGGTCCAAAAAACCACCCACCACTCCCTGTGGAGCTGCCCCATTCAACCTAGCCACACCCCTTGCGTCTGACATCTGATGCAGGGGGCATGGCCATATGCGGAAACGGGGCCGCGTGACCCTGTTTGCCAGGTGCTGGCTGGGAATGCCTTTCCCTGCCTTGAAAGGCAGAGAGACTAATTCCTGGGCAGGCTGAAAACCCAGCGCTGGCTGATGCACCTTGCGAACAGGGCCAAACCCCCTGCGTCTGATGTCAGATGCAAGAGGCGTGGCTAGGGCGCTTAGGGGCCGCCAGCGGTGGGTTGCACCCACACCACTGGCGGCTTCCTACACACCTGCCAGCAGCAATTAATTTCTTAGCACAGTTGCCAAGTGACTGATACATTTCCTGCATCTCACATCACTTACATATCGGTCACATAAAATTGGTTCAGCAGTACAACTGGTTCCTTGAGGTCTGTGAATGGTTTGTTCTTGGCAATGTAGTAGGATACATTGAAGAGCGTTTCCAATTGTTTTGAGCAGGGTTTCTTAACCTTGGGTCCCCAGAAGTTGCTGGACTACAACTCCCAGAATCCCCAGACATGGCCTTTGTGGTTGGGAATTCTGGGAGTTGTAGTCCAACAACACCTGGGGGCCCAAGGTTAAGAAACCCTGGTTTTTAACATTTTCTCATCCATTTTCTTCATGCATTGTGCAAATGGAGCGCTTGCGGGATCTGAGAGGGCACAAACAGCTTCATTGCATTTTCTGTGGTTAGGTGATTTATTATGATATTTGAATGTCTCGTGCTTGAGAGGTGCATTGCAACCCTGGAAAAGTTCAGATCTTTTATCACAAACTGGAGGGGATGAAATACACACTTCACACTTTGCAGTTCCAGACTTGGGGTCATGTTTCAGCTGTGGACAGACATCTTAAACGGCCTTTGCTTATGTTAGGCTTATTTGAGATGGGTCTTTGTAACTGCTTTGAATCACTAGAAGGATCACTTTCAGAAGAAGTTGTGGCATTTTCTTAACTAGCAAGAAATAAATACAGAAAATAGTTAGCATGCATTATTAATCCTTTGATTTCATTCCATATCGATCATCCGATGCAGAACCGCCAAGAAAAGCAGCAGCTGTGCCAGCAGGCACAGCTCAAGGGACAGCAGCGGCAGCAGGAAGAGAGGCGGGGACAGAGGTGACAGCAGCAGTGGGGGTGCCATGAGAAGAACATGTATCCCTGCTGAAGCAGCAGCAGCAGAATGCATTAAAACAGATGCAGAAACAACTCCTAAGATGGCAGAACAGAAGTTGGGTACATTGATGCCTTCTTGGCCATAGACGATGCAAAGCAGCCCAGTCCTGAAGTGTTCTGCTGACTTTCTGATTGCTAAATCAACAATAGCGGGGACACCATGCAAAAGGTGTGGCAACAGGTGCAGCCACCTGGCTGGTGAGCAGAGGTGGAACCAGAGGGAGAGGCAGAAACACCCCCCCCCCTGAGAAGAGTTAGGAAGAACTCATTCACCCAACATTCAATGGTGGTCAAAGAACACCATTGCGGGGTCCCAACATGGGACTCTAACTGAAGTTCTTTATAGCCACCATCAGAATCCCATTGAAGGCCCCATGGCTAAGAAACATCTAGCCAATGACAACTCTCTGGAGAGAACAGTTCTGGTACCATCCTACTCATCCTCCAATGAGCCTTCTCTATCTGAAGAGCAGCCCTTCTTCCTGGACTGGGTGTCATTTTCCAGTGTTGGGGTATGGTGGGCAGAACTGGGGAGAGCCTGGGGTCACTTACCCCAGGGGCTGGTCAGGCTGATGGCGCGTGCATTTTGCCCGTCAATCCCAATTGAGAGGCAATGCCAGGGAGAGGCAGAGTGGCTGCAACTTGGCCAGACACACTCCGGACCAGGAAAGTGGAGCGCGGAATTCTGAGACTCTAGCAGGAACGCGAGACAGTCTCGTGAGACATGGGAATGAGATCTCTGAATGGTCCCATGTTTTGTGAGACTTTCAGGAGAGGTGAGGGACTATTTATAAGCAGACAGGCCAATGATGAGGGGCCATCTGCATGCGAAGACTGAGGTCCCTTGTCCAGGTGAGTCAGAGCACGGAGGGCCAGAGAAGGGGGTGAAGGTGGCGAAAGCTCCCCTGGAGCATTTCCACACAGGGCTGTTACCGCCAATCTCCTTCGGAAAAGAGTGTGTGCGTTCACACACCGGCCAGACTTACCCCGAAGCCCATTCGAGATCTTTGGAAGCACCCCTCCCCTAAATCTTGCTTTGTCTTCCGAATTCTAGTTTGTCCCAATATATTTCCGGGTTTTAAAAATCCTGGTTTTAAGCGGGGGTTTTCTTAAAACACCGCAGCAAATGCCAGGGAGAGAACTGCCTTGCCTAGATGTGAAGAACAGAAAAACCAGTTTTCAGGAAGCAAACTCTTTGAAAGTTCTAGTTGCAAAACCTCTGTGTGTGCTCAAGTTGATTTTTTTTTTTTTACAATATTAGTCTGTTTGCTTAAGATTTTCACTGATTAAAACAGTTGCTGTAGCAGTGTGGGCTGTTTTGAATAAAACAAGGAGTGGGTTGTATTTGTCAGTGTGTTCTGGGCTGGAGTTGGGACCCTTGGGCTGGAATTCTTATTCAGTGTAGTGTAGCCAGACTAATTTCCAAGATGACATGCATGGGGCTGGGGTGCACATTTCACGAAATATGTGATGTTGTGGTTAAGACATAGGAACATAGGAAGCTGCCATATACTGAGTCAGACCCTTGGTCTATCTAGCTCAGTATTGTCTTCACAGACTGGCAACGGCTTCTCCAAGTTGCAGGCAGGAATCTCTCTCAGCCCTCTCTTGGTTAGAGCAGGGCTGCACAAGTTTGGTCCTCCTGTGGATGTTGGACTACAACTCCCATCATCTCTGACTACTGGCCACTGTGGCTGGGGATGATGGGAGTTGAGTTGTAGTATAAAAACTGCTGGAGGGCCAAAGTTGTGCACTTAGAGGTTGGGCTAGGATGGGGGGAAACACAAGTTCAAAACCCCATGTGGCCATGAAGTTCACTGGATGACGGCAGGCTAACTGATCTTGCAGGGATGTTGTGAGGGTGAAATGAGGTGGGGAAGAGCCATGTATGAATGCTGTCAAAGTTCTGAAGAAATATGTCCAATGGGGTCCCTCTTGTGGCTCCATGCAGCAATTGCAGCCTCACATACCTTTAACAAAGTTGTTGGGGACTTTTAAGACTAAGAATTGCTGCAAAATTCACAGACCACAACAGACCACAACATATCATGGAATAGGAACATAGGAAGCTGCCTTATACCGAGTCAGACCATTGGTCCTTCTAGTTCAGTATTGTCTACACAGACTGGCAGCAGCTTCTCCAAGGTTGCAGGAGTCTCTCTCTCAGGCTTATCTTGGAGATGCCAGGGAGGGACTGCAGAGAGCAACTCTTTTCACCTCCAAACTACTGTTCTAAGCCATTTTCCTGCTAATGGAGAACTGGTTTGGCATAGTGATTAGACGGCTCAACTTGGGTCAGGGAGACCTGAATTCAAATTCCCCCTTGCCACAAAGTTAACTGGCGACCCTGTGCTTCAGGGTTGTTGTGATGGAAAGGTGGTATAATGCTACATTACATAATAATACATTCTGAGCTGCAGGGAGGAAAGGTAGTTTTAGAACAGTAAAATGCTACTTGGGGTCTGCCCAACTGGAAGAAAAGTGTGGGGAGAGAAGAGTTTTGTGTCTCCTGGCCATGCTTCAGTTGAAAGGGATTTTGTTTAAACCTGAGTCCCAAAAGGTCCTTATCCCACAGACAGTAAGCTCTTTGGGGCAGGGACCTGTCATTTGATTATGTGACTTCAAAAAAGCACCATGTAGAGTGATGGGACTTTGGTGTTCACAAGAAGAATGGGTAGCATATAGAACAATGAAGCACAACTTTGGGCCCCCAGATGTTGTTGGACTACAACTCCAATCATTCCCAAGAAGAATTGGCAGCATATAGAACAGGGGTTCCCAACTTTGGGTTCCCAGATGTCAAACTTCAACTCCCATCATACCCAGCCACAATGGTGTTCAGCCATTCCCAGTCAAAGTTGGGAACCCCAATACAGAAAAAACTCCATCACATCTGCACAGGTCCTACATCTGCCATTGTGGAGTTATTCCTCAGCAGAAGGGAATAAATGGAAACCCAGCCTGGATGCTTTCATTCTCTTTGTTTCCATTGTGCAAGGGAGTCGGCATGGATTCCCCTCAACCCTCATCCCTGCAGGTCCCAGGCTTCTGCAGCTGGAGAGTTGGGTTGCACTCAGAAGGGAGTTTTTCACATCTGGGTTTTATTATTTATGTATTCAACATAGTGGTATATATGTTATATGTACATCGGGGCAGCAATGGAGAAGGCCCATCCCCGAGTAGCCACCAGAGGAGCCAGTGGCAAATGCAGACAAACCTCTCCAGGTGATCTCAATTGGCAGTGGGGCTCATAGCGAAGAAGACCTTCTCTTACTGTAAATACCCAGGGCCCAAGCAGTTTAGGGCTTTATAGGTTATAATCAAGACCTTGTATTTTGCCCGGAAACTTATCAGTAACCAGTGTAGATCTTTTAAGATAGGAGTGATATGGTCTCTCCAAGATGACCCACAGACCAGCCTGGCTGCTGCATTCTGGACAAAGTGCAGTTTCCAGACGATGTACAAAGGCATCCCCACACAGAGCACATTGCAGTAGTCAAGTTTGGAGGTGACCAGCAGATGTACTACTGTTCTGAGGTCATTTATCTCAAGAAACAGATGCAGCTGGCATATCAGTAAAAGCTGATAAAAGGCACTTCTGGACACTGCCTCAACCTGGGACACCAGGGAGAGTTTTGTGTCCAGATGCACCCCCCAGACTGCATACCTGTTCTTTCTGGGGAAGTGTGACCCCATCCAGAACTGGCAGATCAAAATCATCTCCTGAGTTCTGACCCCGCACAATAAGTACCTCCGTCTTATCTGGATTCAATCTCAGTTTGTTATCCCTCATCCAGCCTCCAGGCAGGCATTTTGGGAGGTTATGCCTTCTCCTGATGATGTTGACATGGAGAAAAAGCTTTGTGTGTCATCAGCATACTGATAACACTCTGCACCAAATCTGCTGGTGATTTCTCCCAGCGGTTTCATGTAGATGTTAAACTACATCAGAGACAATACAGAGCTGTGAGGGACACCATACGAAAATTCAGATTTTGAAGAACAACAACAGTCCCCAAGGGACACCATCTGGAATCTGTCCAAGAGGTAGAATCACTACAAAGCAATGCTTCCCACACCCAAACCCCTCAGACATTCCAAAAGGATACTATGGTCAATAGTATTGAAAGCAACCGAGAGGTCCAAAAAGAGCAACAGTGTCACATTTCCTCTATCGATTCCCAATTAGAGATCATCCATCAGGCTGACCAAGGCAATCTCCACCCCATAGCCTGCCTGAAAGTCAGTCTGAAATGGATCTAAACAATCAGTTTCACCCAAGACTGCCTGGAGTTGGGAGGCCACCACACTCTCAATTACCTTGTTGAACCACAGAAGATTGGAGACAGGAATTGCTTAACTCTGAGGGATCCAACACAGGATTCTTCAAAAGAGGTCTAGTAATTCATTCATTCATTCAATTTCTATACCACCCTTCCAAAAATGGCTCTGAGCGGTTTACATAGAGAAATAACAAACAAATAAGATGGATCCCTGTCCCCAAAGGGTTCACAATCTAAAAAGAAACAGGATAGACACCAGCAACAGTCACTGGAGGTACTGTGCTGGGGGAGGATAGGGCCAGTTACTCTCCCCCTGCTAAATAAAGAGAATCACCACAGTAAAAGGTGCCTCTTTGCCAAGTTAGCAGGGGTAATTGCCTCCTTAAGGCAGGGAGGCATCCTGCCCTCCCTCAGAGAAGCATTTATTATCTCTACTAGGCCTTCTACAACAAATTCCCTGCCAGAAAGTATAAGCCATGTTGGGCAAGGGTCAAGAGAACAGGTGGTAGGCTGCACCTCTCCAAGCAGCCCTCCCCAAGCAGCTACTCAAGAGTCACAAAATGGAACTGATCCAGCCTGACCACATAAGAGGAGTCGCTGGACACCTCTGATTCAGACACTGCAGTAATTGTGGGGTCTAAATCTAAGTCGACCTAAATATGAGAAATTTTATCTACAAAGAACTCATTAAACATGTCACAGCGGGTAATAGATGGTTCCAAGTTCAACTTCTGATTCAAGAGAGGAGGCTCACTTACTAGCCCTATCACAGTCCTGAATAACTCTGCCAGATTTGAACTTGTGAATGCAATACGGGCTGAAAAGAATTGCTTCTTTGCCGCCCATATTGCCAGAGCATAGATCTTCAAATGTGCTCGATGTTGTAATCTGTCGGAATCGAGTTGAGTCTTCTTCCACTTGCTTTCCAGTTGTCTACCGTGCCACTTCAGCCCCCGTAGTTCTTCTGTATACCAAGGGGCCAATTTTGAAGCAGGCTGGAGAGGACGCTTAGGAGTGATCATGTCTACTGCCCTAGTGAGTTTACTGTTCCAATTCTCCACCAGGGCATCAACAGGATCACCTGCAGAGCCAATGCTAAATCCCTCCAAGACTTTGTGGAACCCTACTGGATCCAATAACCTTCTCGGGCGGACCATTCTAATGGGCCCTTCACCCCAACGGCCACGGGGCCGAGCAGTAGTCCCCCAGCACCACCTTCTGGACCCTCCCCCCAAGAAAGGACTAGAACCACTGCAATGCAGTGCCTCCGATTCCCATACTCGAGAGGCGGCCCAGAAGGATACCATGATTGATGGTATCAAACGCCGCCGAGAGGTCCAGCAGAACCAACAGGGACGCATTCCCCCTGTCTAGTTCCTGGCGTAGGTCATCCACTAGAGCGACCAAGGCAGTCTCAGTCCCATACCCGGGGCGGAAGCTAGATTGAAAAGGGTCCAGATAATCCGTATCATCCAAGACGCTCTGCAGCTGGGACGCCAACACACACTCCATCACCTTGTGGCTGGGGATGATGGGAGTTGTAGTTCAAAAACAGCTGGAGGGCCAAGGTTCCCCACCCCTGCTCTAGGGCCTCGCAGGGACCGTTTGAGCATGTGCGGTGGCCATTTTTTAAAATAGTTTTTCTTTAAAATGGCCACTGAAAATGAAATGGCCACCGTGCATGCTCAAATGGCCTCTGTGAGGCCTGGCATGGCCTAGGGTCTCACAGAGGCCATTTGAGCATGTGCGGTGGCCATTTTGTTTTTGGAGGCCATTTTTTAAATTTAAAAAAATGGCGCCCCCCTTTAAGTGGCGCCTGGGGCACGTGCCCTGCCTGCCCCATCCTAGATATGCCCCTGCACACCAGGTCTGCCCCTTCACGCAGAATCATCCTGACTTATTCTGGACAGATCTGGCATTACAGAGGAGCAAAGTGAGGGTCTGTGGAAGGTTGGCCCTTCTCCCTAAGGTCAAAGAGCTGGCAGGACAGCTGGAAGGGAAAACAGCTAATAGATTTCCAACTTCCCTTTCCCTGTAACGACTCGCTGACCTGCCAACCATCTATTCCCCACCACCGCCGGAATACCCACCCCATAGTCAGTGAACATGCTCCCTGTCTCCCCATCCCCAGACAAACCAAGACACATCTTAAACACCCAGGGGCCTAAAAACAACATAAGCCAAAATAAGAATACCTGGCCCTCGCCCTTGTTATCCCCTAAAGTGGCTCCCCAAAGGGGCAAACACCACCGGGCAGCAGTCCTTTATAAGCCCAGAAGGATGGCTAGTCTTGGCAGATGGTCCTCAGGAACTGGTGACTCACTTCCCCGGCCCCGATCCTGCACAGTCTCACTCACAGGGCAGCA
Organism: Hemicordylus capensis; assembly: GCF_027244095.1. Classification (NCBI taxonomy): domain Eukaryota; kingdom Metazoa; phylum Chordata; class Lepidosauria; order Squamata; family Cordylidae; genus Hemicordylus; species Hemicordylus capensis. The sequence continues at coordinate 13,670,508 of NC_069658.1, read as the reverse complement.
GCCACAGCCCCACAAATTAGGGGGCACACAGGCTGGCAGGCTAACAACAGCAGACAGCAGCAACACAGGCTCTTACCACTGGACAGCAGCCATCTCTGAGAAGCAGATGTTTTAAGGTGTCTTCCTCCTTGCAAGGTTTCTGGCAAGGCTTATTTTAGTCCACAACTCCTTTAGAATAGAGGGTGCGGGGTGTTAAATTAATGAGGGAAGTAAACTTGTCCCATTAAGTTCCATAAGACTTAATCGGGATGTAAGTCAGTGACTGGAGTAGCCCCTTATAACTGTAATATTTACATGTGTGTGTGTGTGTGTGTGTGTGTGCACATGCGCGCATGCGTGCACATGCACACACACACACACATTCAAGAGTTACAGAGACTGGCTACTACAGTCACTGGCTCACAAAGTCACTCATATGCTGTCTTATGGAAATTAAAAGGACAAGTTTAGGGGAGGGAGAAGGACTCTGTGTACCCCCTGGGAGTGGCACCCCTGGGTTATTAATACTCTCCGTCGGGAACTCCTTTTCTAACAAACAAATGCTGCAAGGATTTGACTGGTCAACTGAGCGTGTGCTTGTCTGCCTGTTTTGTACTTGGCACATTCCAGTTTTGCCCAAAGCCAGTTACCCCACCTCCTTTCTGTATCTGGACAGAAAGTGTCTCTGTGTGTTATGGGGAAGGCTTGTTTGGGAGTGAACAATGTTTAAGGATCCTGTGTGCTTCAAGGAAGTGGCCATGCAGTTCACTAAAGCAGAATCAGCTCTACTGGATCAAGACTGGAAATAGTATGGGATTGTGGCCTCTCTGGGTAAGGGTTCCTTTGCTGGTAGGTGCTAAAAAGAAATAGTTGCAGATCTTTGGTTAGGGGCACAACATGTGTTAGAAGTGAAGGACTTTGCACTGTCTCATGTCTCAATGACAGAGGGGGACAGACTAGTGAGTCAGAGGGCTAGAGAAGGTCAAGACCTTCTCTACTGCACTGACACTATCCCTTTGGTATGTAGATTGCTACTCTTAGGGACTAACTTACTTCCCGCCTGCCACTTCCTCCTTCCCTTTCTTCTCCCTTGCACCATGTACACTCCTCTCTCCCTGCACCATGTGTGCAGAGATGAATCCATCTGCATCCAGCTAGCTAGCTATATTAGAGATCCTATCTCTCTACTTTACTATCTAGAATGGAGTTCACTAATAAATACGCCTTATATTGATTTGAAACTATGAACTGGCTCCAAGTTATTTTACTCTCAGCATACACGCATGCCTGGGCAGACTCCACTGTGTTGTGCCTCTGTGCACTCTGCTATATTAGAAAGGTATCTCTTACCAGAGAAAATTCCCAACAACATGGACCACTCCTCTGACTCTGTCTTATTGGGTGGCCATGATCCAGACCAGACTCTATCTCAAACAAACAAACAAACAAACAAACAAAAATTTCCTTTTCAGGAATTGCTTCTTTGCTGTGTGGAGAGGGAAAGAAATGTCAAGAGGCAACTTGACTTTTAAACTGTATTAACTTTAATTTATTTCCCCACTCTTTTCCTTTTTAGGGAGTTTTTGCTGTGGGGAGATAGAAAGAAAAACCAAGATGCAACTTGATTTTTAACCATTGTACTCATCTCTGTAAGCCAGGACTTTTTATATCCTCAGTCTCAGACCACCAAATTACTAGGCAGTGAAGATGAGATCTGGAAGGTACTTAGTACTTCTGATCCCACCCCACTACCAGTTTGCATTGTATAGAATTACTTTTTGTTTGAAAACTCTTATGAGAATAAACTATTCTTTGGGGCTCTAGGGATAAGTCATTACTTTCAATGGGTATCAAGCAGAGGTGCACTTAGGTAATTTTGGAGCCTAGACCTAAAGGCCTTTGGAGGCCACCCCCCACTGGAGCCCCCCCCCTGCAAGTTAAGCATCACCCCCCAAAACATACACACACACCATGACAAACACAGTATTTTTAACACATGGAGCATATTTATGCAAATAAGATTAGCAGAAACATTGCATCATGCAACAACATATTCCCATCCCACATTTTTCTTTCCCTACTCCCCCCACCTTCTGTCTCTAAAGCACCCGGCACAGGTCATAATCGCACGCGGCCACCCGGTGCAGTGCAGGCCAGCAGCGACCACACCACCTGGGACAGTCTAAAGAGGATTTGGGGGCCCCCAGGGAGTGTGAAGGCCCTGGACTTTGGCCCCTAAGTCCAGGGGTAAGAGCACCACTGGTCTCAAGACAAGAAGTCTGATAGTTGCTGCATGAAATAACTAGATCAGGGTGGTCCAGAGAGTTTGCCCATGTCAGCAATCTGGCCACCCGGAAGGGAAGTCCAGGAAAATAGTTCACAATACAAACTGGGCTGCAGCAGCGAAACACTGCTTGGAAATAATTCTCTCTATCTGGCTCAAGCTGAAAGCTGTCAACACGAGGGATGACAAACATTGTCTTCCAGCCGTTAATTGAAAGCTGTAGACGTGCTTTATAGTCCAAGCTGATAACTCTCAGCTGGCAGGGATTCAAGGCTTATCAACTCTCTGCAAGAGGCATTTACTTCTCCTGATAGTTTCCAGCTGTGCCTTTCGTCTTGTGACGCGCTACTGCTGTGGAGTCAGTGGAGGTTGCCTGCACAGATCATCTTCCGGTTTGTCTGTCGCGGTCTCTGCTGCCTCAGACTGCTGTGCCTGCTCTGAAACATCAGCCAGACCTGCCTCAGCTGTCTCTTGGGAACTGACAGCCAGGCTCTGCCCCTCAGGCACCCCTGCATCGGCTGAAGGGCTGTCAGCTTCCCCTTCCTCCTCGCTATCTGAGAGCTAGGGCGTGACAGCCCATGTGAGAGACCTTTGCTTGGGTGAAAAGGCAGGAGAACTCCACAGAGAACCTTCTCTGTTCAAATACCAAGCTCGGCCTCTTCCCAGACTGGAGACTGTCAGGGCTTCCCTTCCATATGCTGAGACATCCATCCATCCATCCATCCATCCTTCTACCCATTTCTATACCGCCCTTCCAAAAATGGCTCAGGGCGGTTTACACAGAGAAATAATAAATAAATAAGATGGACCCCTGTCCCCAAAGGGCTCACAATCTAAAAAGAAACATTAGACACCAGCAACTGTCACTGGAGGTACTGTGCTGGGGGTGGATAGGGCCAGTTACTCTCCCCCTGCTAAAGAAAGAGAATCACCATGTTAAAAGGTGCCTCTTTGCCAAGTTAAGCATCATCCATGCTTAACTTGGATGGCCAAAGAAAACATGGCCAAAGAAACATTCCACAGCAATCAGTGTTTCAACCTGAACTTCATGAGGAATGGACCTGTACCCATGAATACCTGACAGATGTTTTGGAATGCATGTGGTCCTTTTGGATCTTTTACATACTGATCTGCAGAAGTCCATAAAACTTGCCTTCCCTCCACTTGCTTTGGAATGCCTGGATATTTCATATAAGTCACTTCTCTGTCTGCTTCTTCCTCCGAAGTAGTCCCCCCCCGCAAACCTGACCTTATCTGGGAAAAGATCAGAAGAGCTCTGAGGAAAGAGAAAATATTGTCAGGTAGGTGCTGCTGCAGAGTATAGTGTGATCTTTTGCTGTCTGGGTTCAGTTTAGTTCAGTTTTATTTCAGTCTCTGACCAGCAACAAAGTAAACAGATTTAAAAAAAGCACCTCTAAGCATTATTAACAATTCATCCTAAAGTAAAACAGTTGGATTAAGTATTAGAGCTTGTCTGATTCTATTAGTCACGACACAACTTTTGGCTACATTATACAGGTGAAACTCGGAAAATTAGAATATCGTGCTGTTCTTTAAGGGTGATTAATCACCTGGTGTTCCAGTCTGCCATGCCTTGTGTAATAGTTAACAAAGTTGTGGCCCTTTTCTTCCATACTAAGTCTACGTGTCTTCTTGAGCTGGGGTCTGGGGACAATGTTTAATTTTTGTTTTAACATGTTTTTAAATTGTTAGTTGTTGTGTTATTGTTTTTAATTTGTTTTAGCTTTTCATTGTTTTATAAGTTTGTTTTAATTGTAAACCGCCCTGAGCCATTTTGGAAGGGCAGTATATAAATCAAATAAATAAATAAATAAATAAATAAAAGTCCATTAATTTCAGTAATGCAAATTAAAAGGTGAAACTGATATATGAGATAGACGCATTACATGCAAAGCGAGATAAATCAAGCCTTAATTTGTTATAATTGTGATGATCATGGCGTACAGCTCATGAGAACCCCAAATCCACAATCCCAGAAAATCAGAATATTACATGGAACCAAGAAGACAAGGATTGTAGAATAGAACAATATCGGACCTCTGAAAAGTATACAGTGTACTGTGCTTGATTGGCCAGCAAACTCGCCTGACCTGAACTCCATAGAGAATCTATGGGGCATTGCCAAGAGAAGGATGAGAGACATGAGACCAAACAATGCAGAAGAGCTGAAGGCCGCTATTGAAGCATCCTGGTCTTCCATAACACCTCATCAGTGCCACAGGCTGATAGCATCCATGCCACGCCACATTGAGGCAGTAATTGCTGCAAAAGGGGCCCAAACCAAGTACTGAATACATATGCATACTTATACTTTTCAGAGGTCCGATATTGTTCTATTCTACAATCCTTGTCTTCTTGGTTCCATGTAATATTCTAATTTTCTGGGATTGTGGATTTGGGGTTTTCATGAGCTGTACGCCATGATCATCACAATTATAACAAATTAAAGCTTGACTTATCTCGCTTTGCATGTAATGCGTCTATCTCATATATCAGTTTCACCTTTTAATTTGCATTACTGAAATTAATGGACTTTTGCACGATATTCTAATTTTCCGAGTTTCACCTGTATGTAACGTCAGAATCATGGTCAACAATCAGAAAGCAAACAAAAAACTCATCTAAATGGCCTGGAAATTTTCATAGTAAAGGAGCTATAAGAGAAGTACGAGGATCTCAATATAAAGTGCAGTATAATAAAACATGAGCTTTGGACTCAACTGCTCCATCTCCACATGGACATAACCATTTCTCATAAAGTATCCGCTTAAACCTACCCTCCAGAACTGCTGATGGGAAAGCATTAAAAACATGCCAACTAGAACATCCTTCTTGTCTGGCCATTGTGGATTTCCCTTTGGAAGGAGAAACTGACCCATTGCATGTTGGTTCTGTTGGAAGTTAAAGGACTTTGCACTGTCTCTTTGCCTCAGACAGTGGAGGACAGATTAATAAGTCAGAGGGCTAGAGAGTCAAGACATTGGTCATCCCTTCTCCACTGCTCTGATGCTATCCCTTTGAAATGTAGATTGCTACTCTCAGGGGATTCAACTTCCTTCCTTCTCTCTCTTCCTTACCTGGCCTCCTACCTTGCAACATGGCAAGTCTCTCTCCCTGCACCATATGTGCAGAGAGGATGCAGAATCCGTCTGCATCCAGCTAGCTAGATAGATTAGAGATCCTAACTCCTCACTTTCCTATCTAGAATGGAGTTCCTTAATAAATGCCTTTTATATTGATTTGAAACTATGAATTGGCTCCAAGTTACTTTACTCTCAGCACACACGCATGCCTAACTAAATTTCCACTGTGTTGTGCCTCTGTGCACTCTACTATAATGAGAAAGGGATTCTCTCACCACAGAGAATTTCCAACAGGTTCTCTCACTCACTCACTGCTTCTTTCCAGCTTGTGTCTTTAGGGAGAGGACCTGAGAAGGCTGTTGTTGGAAGTGAAGGACTGTACTCTGTCTATTGTCTCAATGACATAGGAGGGCAGACTAGTAAGTCAGAGGGCTAGAGGGTCAAGACATTGGTCATCCCTTCTCTGCTACTCTGACACTATCCCTGTGGTATGTAGATTGCTAATCTCAGGGACTTCCTTCCTTCCTGCCATTTCCTCTTTCCTTCTCTTTCCTTCCTTCTCCCTTGCAACATGCAAGCTCCTCTCTCCCTGCACCATGTGTGCAGAGATGCAGAATCCATCTGCATCGAGCTAGATAGATATATTAGAGATCCTATCTCCTCACTTTCCTATCTAGAATGGAGTTCTCTAATAAATACTCTTTATTGATTTGAAACTATGAACTGGCTCCAAGTTATTTTACTCTCAGCATACACGCATGCTTAACCAAATTCTGCTGCGTTGTGCCTCTGTGCACTCTGCTATAATCAATAAGGGTTTCTCTTACAAGAGAGAATTCCAAACAGCTGTAAAATTCTTCTTTTGGCAACCTTTAAGTAATGGAGCAGAGCTCTGGATATGTCTCTCCTGAGCGTTTGTCACTGACCCCTCCTTAAGGGGTTGTAGGCAATGAGTCTCCTCCATTCTCACCAGACCCAAATCCTTCTCTAATCACCTAGATAGTATTCCAGGTCACCTTATAATCTGCCTTAGGAGGTGGGAGCGGCCACCTAATGGCGCAGTGGGAAAATGACTTGATTATCAAGCCAAAGGTTGCTGGTTCGAATTCCCACTGGTATGGGAAACACCTATATCAGGCAGCAGTGATATAGGAAGATGCTGAAAGGCATCATCTCATACTGCGCGGGAGGAGGCAATGGTAAAGCCCTCCTGTATTCTACCAAAGACAACCACAGGGCTCTGTGGGCACCATGAGTTGAAACTGACTTGTCGGCACGCATTACCTTTGAGGAGGAACCAGACTGGAACCAGACTGCTGGCACTTAAAATCAAAATGGTTGCAGAGCAGCTTTTAAAATGACGCCTGGGGAATAGCCAACAGGAGCTGGGCAGTATCTGGTTCGGCAAATGCTGTCCTTTAAAGTGTGAAGGTGCAAAGGATTCAGATAAAACAGAAGGGGACAGAGCAGAACCGCATAAAGAGCAGACAGAAGCCTGTGCCACTTGGTCAAAGAGTCAAAAGAAAGATAGCATACACCAGGTGAGAGATTCAGCATATAGGTGCTTATATGCCAATGCCAGAAGCCTCCTAGCCAAGATGGGTGAGCTGGTATGCTTGGTTGCTAACACAGAAAGAGATATCGTGGGCATAACAGAAACATGGTGGAACAGTGAGAACTAGTGGGACACTGTTATCCCTGGATATAAACTCTATAGAATGGACAGGGAGGGGCACCTTGGAGGTGGAGTAGCACTATATGTTAAAGAAGGGATAGAATCTAACAAAGTAGAAAACCTAGGAGGACCGGAGTCCTCCACAGAAAACCTGTAGGTGACAATACAAGGCCTGAAAGGAAATGTGATACTGGGGATGTGCTATCGCTCTCCAGATCAAAATGCTGACAGTGACTTGGAGTTGCAGGAGGAAATCAGGGAGGCTTCAAGGAAAGGCAGGGCAGTAATAATGGGTGACTTCAATTACCCACATATAGACTGGGTAAATTCACATTCAGGGAAAGACAAAGAGGTCTAATTTCTAGACACACTGAATGACTGTGCCCTAGAACAGTTGGTCTTGGAACCAACCAGAGAGAAGGTGACCTTGGAGTTAATCCTGAGTGGCATCCAGGACCTGGTGCATGATGTCAGTGTTATCGACCCTTTAGGGAACAGTGAACATAGTGTGATCAAATTCAGCATACATGTGGGGAGGGAATCACCAAATACTGTAAGTCTAACACAGACACTTTGAATTTTCAGAAGAGGAAACTTCTACAAAATGAGGAGTATAGTGAAAAGAAAGCTGAAAGGGAAAATCAGGAGAGTCTCTTCACTTCTCCAGAATGAACAGAGTTTACTCAAAACCACAATACTAGAAGCCCAGTTCGATTGTATACCCAAAAGGAGGAAAGGTACTACTAAGTCCAAGAGGATGCCAGCAGGGGTAACAGGTAATGTCAAGGAAGCCATAAAAAGGAGGAAGACTTCCTTCCAAAAAATGGAAGGCCTGCCCAAATGAGGAGAACAGAAAGGAACACAAACTCTGGGGGGAAAAATGCAAGGGGACAATAAGGGAGGCGAAGAGAGAGCTTGAGGAACATTGATCTAAAAGCATCAAGGGGAATAAGAAAAACTTCTTTAAATACATCAGGTGCAGGAAACCTGCCAGGGAGGCAGTTGGATCCTTAGATGATGAGAGAATGAAAGGGATTATAAAGGAGGATATGGAGGTAGCAGAGAAGCTGATTGAGTTCTTTGCGTCTGTCTTCACGGCAGAGGATACTGAGCATATACAGTACCCATTCCTGAAACAGGCTTTTCAGGGAAGGAGGGTAGGGAGAGAATTGTTTGGTTTCTGGCAGTTGGCCTTCTGAGGTAGCTCTGGAGGGCTTGTCTGAAGAGAGAAGCCTTTGTAGATGCGGCAGCTGTTTCTTGGAGGAGCCCTTGACATGAAGCTGGATGGGATGGTAGCATAGGGCAGCAGATTTTGGAGGCTCTAAGAGGGCCCCAAGATGCCCCATGCCCCTACTATTGAAGCATCCCTCTTGAAGCTAGAGGGGTTTGCATCACTTGATGGAGGAGAGGTCTCTCAAGGGCTACTAGTGGGAGCCAGGGCTATAGGGCACCCCCAGCCTGAAGGGCAGGATGCCTCTCCCAGTTGCAGGGGAGTAAGAGCAGGAGAGAGGCCATGCCCTCAACGGCTGCCTGTGGGCTTCCAGTGGCATCTGGTGGGGGGGCCACTGTGTGAAACAGGATGCTGGACTAGATGGGCCTTGGGCCTGAGCCAGCAGGGCTGTTGTGATGTTCTTAGGCCTGATCTGACCCTTGGAAGCCTGAGCGCTGGCATAGCGCAGAGGTTAGAGTGGCAAGGATAGAGGCCGGGGGTACCTGAGTTCGAATCCCCATTCGACCTTTATTATTCTTTATTTACAATATTTAGACCCCACCCCTCCAGTACACTACTGCTTGGGGCAGCTCACAGCAATACCATAGATATCACAGAGAAGAAAAGACAAGAGCATTAACCAAATGGAGGAAACAAGTGAAATGTCAGGTTCAAAACCACAATCACTATGAAGTTCAAACTAAACGTTATTTTATGGAAAGTATAACAACTAAAAACTAAAGAACCTACCAGCTATAACCCTAGAGGCGTCATGAAAAAGCCTCCTTAACAAGGTGTGTCTTTAGGGTTGTTGCTGTTTTTTTTTAAAACCCTGAGGGGCGGAGCGTGGCGAAGCTCTTCAGGGAGGGCCATCGAAAGCCAAGGGGCCACAACCGTAAAGGCCCTGTCCCTAGGCCCCACAAACAGAATCTCTGTTCGTGGCGGGGCCATGAGCCAGCAGGACCTGAGACAATGAATGGAGGGTCCTGGCCGATCGATATGGGCAAGTGCAGTCCGACAGCTTCCCTGGCCCCAAGCTGTGTAGAGCTTTGAAGGTGTGACTCAGAGTGCCGTGAGTGGGGCACACGTCTGGAAGCACATTGCTGCGAGTAGGGCAGGAGCAACTATCGTGGGGTGGGGTGGGGGTGCTGCAGGAGCCATCCCACATTCCCCCTGGCCACCCCCAGCCCCGGTAAAGGAGGTCATGTACAACCTCAATATCTCTCATCTAATATTCCATGCATCCATCTCTAGCTGAGTGAGGCTAATCACTCTTGTGTGGTTGACTTTTTTAAAAACCAGAACCAAAAGCAGGGAACTCTGCAGTCCACTGAAAGTCAAGTGTACATTCATTGCTTTCTTTATTACATTTATATCCCGCTCTTCCTCCAAGGAGCCCAGATATAGAGGTGTAGTACATACGTACGTTTCTCCTCACAACAACCCTGCGAAGTAGGTTAGGCTGAGAGAGAAGTGACTGGCCCAGAGTCACCCAGCTAGTATCATGGCTGAACGGGGATTTGAACTTGGGTCTTCCCGGTCCTAGTCCAGCACTCTAACCACGACACCACGCTGGCTCTTCATTTAGAGTATCATGGCTGAACGGGGATTGGAACTTGGGTCTCCCCGGTCCTAGTCCTGCACTCTAAGCACCACACCGGCTCTTCATTTAGAACTTCTTCATTGTGAAAGAATGACAGATTTCCCTTAAATGATCAGAAGGGTCAGAAGTACCAATCTGTATCAGATCATGGTCCCCTCGTACAGCATTCTTGGCAAGGATAGGAACATAGCAACACATGAAGCTGCCATATACTGAGTCAGACCATTGGTCTATCTAGCTCAATATTGTCTTCACAGAGTGGCAGCCGCTTCTCCAGGATTGCAGGTGTGCATCTCTCTCAGCCCTCTCTTGGAGAAGGCAGGGAGCGGGAGGGAACTTGCAATGTCCTGCTCGCCCCAGAGCGGCTCCATCCCCTGAGGGGAATATCTAATGTGCTTACACATCAAGTCTCCCGTTCATATGAAACCAGGGTGGGCCATGCTTAGCTAAGGGGAGAAGTCATGCTTGCCGCCACAAGACCCAGCTTGTGCTTGAGTGTCATGAACAGCTTCCAGTCGGAAGCAGGGTCCCTGATACAAAGACAATCTTGAGGAGTGGAGGGGAGAGAATGGTTTGGTTTTTGGCAGTTGGCCTTCAGAGGTAGCTCTGGAGGGCTTGTGTGAGGAGAAAAGCCTTTGTAGATGCGGCAGCTGTTTCTTGGAGGAGCCCTTGACATGAAGCCGGATGGGGTGGTAGCATAAGGCAGCAGATTTTGGAGGCTCTAAGAGGGCCCCAAGAGCCCCGTGCCCCTACTATTGAAGCATCCCTCTTGAAGCTAGAGGGGTTTGCATCACTTGATGGAGGAGAAGTCTCTCGAGGGCTACTAGTGGGAGCCAGGGATATAGGGCACCTCCAGCCTGAAGGGCAGGATGCCTCTGAGTCCCAGTTGCAGGGGAGTAAGAGCAGGAGAGAGGCCATGCCCTCAACGGCTGCCTGTGGGCTTCCAGTGGCATCTGGGGGGGCCATTGTGTGAAACAGGATGCTGGACTAGATGGGCCTTGGGCCTGAGCCAGCAGGGCTGTTGCGATGTTCTTAGGCTTGATCTGACCTTTGGAAGTCTGAGCGCTGGCATAGCGCAGAGGTTAGAGTGGCAAGGATAGAGGCTGGGGGTACTCGAGTTCGAATCCCCATTCAACCTTTTCTTTATTATTCTTTATTTACATTTAAACCCCGCCCCTCCAGTACACTACCTGAGGCACGGGCCATCTTGGGGCCCTCTTAGTGCCTCCAAAATCTGTTCCCTTGTAGATCCCAGAGCGGCTCCATCCCCTGAGGGGAATATCTGCATTTTAAATTTTTAGTAGACTTTATAATAACTTTTACATTCAATTATATTCATTTCCCAACTCTACACGTAAATAAATAAATACATATAAGCCGCTGCTATAATAATTCAAAATATTCAAACTTCATTCAGTACTGCTCAATATCTTCCCACTCCAACCTGCTGCTATTACTGTCTTTCAAACCTTAATGAAAAGTCCATATTGGGAAAATAATTCTTTAAATAAAGCAAAAAAGGTTCCCAATCTTCTTTAAATCATTTGAAATTATCATCTCTTATAAATGTTGTAATCTTTGCCATCTGAGCATATTCCAAATTTTTTATCAACCAGTCTTCTTTCGAGGGCATTTTAGTTTCTTTCCACTTTTGCGTATAAACTATCCTGGCCGCTTGCATACATTTTATGTTGCATACATAAAAAATGTCAAATTTATTCTAAGAAGCTCTTCTTCTATTATTCCCAGCAGGAAGGACTATGGCCTTTTGGAGAATGTCATTTTGAGAATTTTCTTTAGTTCATTATATATCATATCCCAAAAGGCCTTTGCCCTCCTGCATGATCACCACATATGTATAAAATTTCCTTCACATTCTCCACATTTCCAACATTTGTTTGAAACATTTTTATACATTAACGCTATTTTTTTCAGTGTGAAATACCACCTATACATCATCTTATAATAATTTTCTTTTAAGGTATAACATGCAGTAAATCTTCAATCCGTTTTCCATCATTTTTCCCAAGCAGCCATATCTATATTGTGACCTACATCTTTAGCCCATATTATCATTGTCGTTTTGACCACTTCATCTTTTGTCTCTTTTCTCCTCCAAAAGCAACAACTTATACATTTTAGAGACTAATCTTTCATCATTTTCACACATCTCCTTCTCAAATCATGAAATTTGATCTACAAGCCCAACCTTAAGGTCCTTTTAATAAATTTCATTTAGCTGATGATACTGAAACCAATTACTAACCATACTTTGTACTTCACTCAATTTTTTAAATTTGCAGCTCTTCAGAAAGGGCGTTCCAAAGCCGAGGGGCCACAAACGAAAAGGCCCTGTTCACCAACCCCAAGCCTTGTAGATCTTTAAAGCCCCACCAGCCACCCCCTACATCTGAAACTTAAGAAGGCGAAGAAGTCAAGAAGAAGATTGAAGAAGAAAGAGTAGACTCATCAGAGACCAGACCACAGAAGTGGAATACTAGACACAACATGGGTGAACCCTTTGACTGAGTGAGTAATACCCATCTCTCTCTCTCTCTCTCTCTCTCTCTCTCTCTCTCTCTCTCTCTCTCTCTCTCTCTCTCTCACACACACACACACACACACACACACACACACACGTCTCTTGAATGTTCTATTCTTGGGGGGGGTTCCTGTTTGGAGGGAGGTTTTGGGTTGCAATAGAATTTAAAAAGTTTTGTGTTGTTTTGAAGAAGTTTAAACAGGGGTTATGTCCGTGGGAGGGATCCCCATTAGCTAGTACTAGTAGGTGGTTAGAAGGGTAGCATCGCCTCGTGGTTTTAAAAAACAATTCCGTCCTTTTCCCCCCCATTCCAAAGATTTTTATTTATTTATTTGGCATTTTTAAAAAACAGAAGCCTGTCCTCCAGCCCTCTGTGCCCATAATATATCAGGATTAATATTCTCTGCCCAGCAGGCTACAGGCTCTGAGTGGGCAGGAAGGCACAGACTCTAGCCTCCTCCCTGCGCCCATTTACCCCCCCCCCCCCAACTGCAGCATTCTGAGGCCATGGCAAAATTTAACCCCAAAAACCACTAACCCTTTCGCAGAGCACGCACACACAGGTATACTATGCTTCCCCCCTACATAATCTCAAGTCTAGCAGTATATATATTGGGCAATTCAAATGCCTTGGGTGGTTTGTTGTTGTGCTTGTATTTGGGGGACCTCATGGATGGCACAGGATGGGTTATCTGTGTGTGTGGACTTCTTTTCAATGAAGATTGGGTCATATTGTGACTTCTAGCATCATCATTTTTATTCAAACAAGATTGCTTGCATCTACAATAGTTTGTGCTGGTGTCACAGGCTCCGATCTGTTGCAGAAATGTTTTTTTGTTTTGTTTTTTTTTAAGAACCAAAAAATTGTGTGCCATTGTTGCCATCATCACTCTTTTACTTGTGGAGGTGGGAGGTGGGCCAAACCTCGCTGTTCCACTTGGCAGAATGTTGTTTTGCACCCTTCCTTACTTAACCCGCTTTTATGACCAGGTGCCACAGATGTCTGTTACTTGTGGATTTTCATCCTGCTTGTATTGCTTGTGGATTTTCAATGCTTGGGGGAGGGAGGGCAGGGCACATTTGATGCTGTTGTTGGCGCTAGTCTGCTGCCCTAGTCTGCTGGATCTGTGATATCACACTTGCTTGCTTGCTTGTTGTGGGTTGCTGCTGTTACCCGGCATTGGGAGAAGGCGGGTGGGGCAGTGCATTTCATTGCTGTTGTTTCACACTGTTGTGTGTAGATCAATTGCATTTATGGGGGGGGATATGGGACACAATTGACGTGATCAGTGTGTGACACAGTGGATGTGTGTGACCTTTGAAAACCTTGTTCTTGGAATTGGGCAAAGAGTTGATTTTTAAAGAATTTCTGAAGTTTGCACACCTTTGGGGCAGATTCAGGGCTTCGGGGCAGAAGAGTGGGTCGGGGTTATTAATAAGTTTCACTTTACACGTGCCAACATTGAACCGCATTTGCCATTTTGTCGCCCACTCACCCAGTTTGGAGAGATCATTTTGGAGCTCCTCACAATCCGTTTTGGATTTCACTACCCGAAAGAGTTTGGTGTAACTCTTTGGTGTAAACTCTTGGTGTAAAGTGATGCACATTGCGACTAAAAACCCCAACTTCAAGTATACATTGATGGGATCTGAGCTGTCGGTGACTGACCAGGAGAGGGATCTTGGGGTTGTGGTGGACAGCTCATTGAAAGTGTCAACTCAATGGGCGGCAGCTGTGAAAAAGGCCAATTCCATGCTAGGGATCATTAGGAAGGGGATTGAAAATAAAACGGCTAATATTGTTATGCCCTTATACAAAATGATGGTGTGGCCACACCTGGAGTACTGCACACAATTCTGGTCACGACATCTAAAAAAGGACATTGTAGAACTGGAAAAGGTGCAGAAGAGGGCAACCAAGATGATCAGGGGCCTAGAGCACCTTTCTTATTAGGCACGGCTACAACACCTGGGGCTGTTTAATTTAGAAAAAAGGCAACTGCGGGGAGACATGATAGAGGTCTATAAAAGCATGCATGGTGTGGAGAAAGTGGATAGAGAAAAATTCTTCTCCCTCTCACATAACTCTAGAACCAGAGGTCACTCCATGAAATTGATTGCCAGGAGGTCTAGGACCAACAAACGGAAGTATTTTTTTCACACAACACATAATCAGCTGGTGGAATTCTCTGACACAAGATGTGGTGACAGCCAACAACCTGGATGGCTTTAAGAGGGGTTTGGATCACTTCATGGAGGATAGGGCTATCAACAGCTACTCTTGGAGTGCTATAGGTCACCTCCCGCCTCAAAGGCAGGATGCTTCTGAGTCCCAGTTGCAGGGGAGTAACAGCAGGAGAGAGGGCATGCCTTCAACTCCTGCCTTTAGGCTTCCAGCAGCATCTGGTGGGCCACTGTGTGAAACAGGATGCTGGACTAGATGGGCCTTGGGCCTGATCCAGCAGGGCTGTTCTTATGTTCTTATGAGGTGGGAAAGATGAGTCGACTTCTGGGTGAGGTGATCCATCCATGGCTAAAATTTGGTTGAAAGAACCGTGGATGGCTTCACCTCCTCTTTGGAATTCATAACCTGCATTCCCATCTGAGCTCCATGACCATTTTTGCTTCTCTCCCCTCCCTGCAAAAGCCGTTGTCTTCCAGAAATATGTCCCTGAGGGCTGCACTGCCCTCAGACAAAGAATGCTAATCCAGCCCTTGTCTTGGGTGTAGTTCTCAAAGAGGTGGAAAAGTTGCATCTGGGCTGTACCACTTCAGACTGCAACTGGGGGCTCATTTGATGGAAAGAACCTCCATATAAAATGCACACAGAGAACTAGCATATCAGAGAGAAGAACAGGCAAGAACCTTTCTTCCTGACATCTAGTTTTCTATTTCAAAATGAGATAAGAATGGTTCCGAACGATATTAAGAATTGGTGGTTATCTCTGAGTTCAAAGGCAGCTGACTATTTTCTCTAATGATCCCTAGATATTGGAGAGTATTTTCTTTAGCCCAATTTCCATCCGGTTGGTTGGAGGGCAGATACAAAAAAACCCCCTCACCATTTGCATCTTGGACTGCCCATGGTCGGATCACACTGATCAAATGATGAATATATTAGGCCGCAGGAACATTGTCCTCTTATGCTCCAAGTGTATGGAGACCTGCAGTCTTTAGGGGCATGTCTTCTCCTGTGCCTTTATAATGGCGGTACTGTCAACTGGGGAGTTGCAGATCCTCTTTCCCCTCTTAGTGAGCTTTGTATAGGGAGGGAAGGTGGTCTGGAGTCAAGCAGGCACACAGCCTGTTTCTGAGCAACATGTTACTCATATGGAGGAGCTAGATTAGTCAGAAGTAGCATGTTATGGCTAGGTGGTAGTAGAACCCTATTGGCTACGTGTGCCACCAGATCAATTAGAAAGCTGGTAGCTGCAATGATCCCTGAATCATTCGCAGTTAAAGTGCTGCAACCTGGCAGAGAGCAGGCAAACAGCTCCCCCCTCTCCTTTGGCAGGCAGTTGAGGACCACAGAGTAAGGCACATGGGTCCTTCTCCTTGAGGCCCCTGAAGCCTTTGAGAGGTCTGCCTTACTTCTTGACCTCCTGGGTCTCTTTCCAAACTTGGGCTTGCCAGACAAAGCTTTTCTTTTTATATTTCTAGGGACTGTGTGAGGTTTTGATCCAAGCCAAAATGACAACTTTCTCATCTTCCAAAGAAGCTAGACTACAAACATTCTGAGAGCATTGTTCCTTTAATAGTTGGAATAGTCATGTTTCTCACATGTATTGCTGTAAACACACATCCCATGTGTGCGTTATGAACCTCTTGTGTAAATAAAAGATAATGAAAATGTATCCATGTGACATCCAGCTAAATATGGTCTAGGATGCAATATTTCCACAGTTTTAAACTGGCCTCATATTCTCCCTCTAGTTTGCAAAATAGATTTCCAGTATTATTCTTTCTGACCACCCCTACCTGTACCTCTTACTCTACAAGAACAGCGTGGTTCATGGCTTTCCTTTATTAATATGATTCTGGCCACAAGAGGGACATCATCTCTCATTACCTGCTTGAACAATCCAATGTTTAACAGTTAGCACTAGAGGAGGAAACAACTTCTGGGGAGATACTGTGTTTTGAGTTTGGCCATTTTAATCGTTTGAATGGCCAACTAATTGAATGGCCAGGACTTTAACAAAAGAATGTTGTGGGATAAGAGGGGATCCCTCTCTAGTCTTTGGAATGTAATACCCATTAGAGCTTGAAGGAGGTATACGAGAAACAGAGAAAAGAAGCTCTCCCAGACACTATGGCCTTTCTCATGATCGGAGAAAGGGCTCAAAACGGGCGAGGGGAGGAAGCCTTGAAATGCTTACCTCCCCTGCAGACGATCTCTATGCCGTTGCTGGGTGGTGGATCGCCCACCCAGACAACTGCCAGCTGCTCCCGGAAGCATGGAGGTTTGGTGGCCGGGAGGCCCAGGAACTCCCATAATGCACTGCATGAGTGCACAGTGCATTATGGGGGTCTTTTTGACACCAGCTGGGAGGCTGCTGGTCAGAGGTGCTCTTACCCCTGGACTTCCAGGCCTCAAACCCTCTTTAGTCTGTTCCAGGTGGTGTGGTCGCCTGACCAAGCATGATGATGCTTAATTTGCAGGGGACGGGGGGGTCTCCAAAGGCCTTTAGGTCCAGGCTCCAAAATTACCTAGCTCTGCTGCTAGTGTGTGGGTGCTGTGTGGAGCCGCGCGGCACTGACACACTATCAGTTAGCCCGGGTTAAGGGCGCCCTTGTGTCCTTAACCCTAACTAAGTGACAGACTCCCTAAGTGGGTTTGCCACCACACCGCTGTTGGGAGCTGCATGGCTCTTGCCGGTTTACATGTGCAGCAAAGATCAGGCTTAGGCAGCCAAGCCTACTCTTTGCTACCTGTGTGAACAGCCTCACTGATTTATTCCAATATCACTGCAAAGTACCACAGAAAATAAAACTGGAAATCCACACTACTGAGAGGGGTGTTGTGTCATATTCTTAGCGCCATCTGCTGGCTCTCTGCAGCAGACCATGGAGACAACGGTCTTTTGTCAAGTTAGCCTAAAAAGTGTATGAAAAAATATTGTTGTTTCACAAACAGCACTAAGAATATTGTGTGATGCTTGTCTTGGTAGCGTAGATTTCCTGTTTTATTTTCCATGGTAATTTAGGCCGATGCTGAAATATATCCGCATCTGGAAGTTTTGTTTTGGGCTAGTTCTGTAATTTGAGTCTGACAGAGAGCTGAGGGTTTCTAACTGAAGTTAGCTGAAACAGGGGCGCAACCTTGCGTTGTCTGTGGAAGCCGCACATTTACTCTTTAGAAATCTGATGCTGGATTAGCAGCTGTGCCACCTGCTGAAGGGGTGGGTTTGCTCCACGGCGCTCTGTTTGAAAATACGCAAACAAAGCAAATATTATGAGTCCACCATATGTCTCTCGCATCCACAGGAAAGGGTACCCTGGAACTTCTCACCACTCGAGGCAGTAGGGAGTGTGTGACAGTATGCTGGAATAGTTCACAACAGTCGCATGATTAATATGTTACAGATAGAAAGGGTTTTCTAAGGCCACAATTCCTGCTTATGATATAATGCTCCCTGATCAGGCTATGCTGAGTGTCCACAAGATTCTAGAATCAGGAGTGATTCCAGGGTTTTATGGAGGCTACTTGGTCCAGAGAGCCTTTTCTCTGATGGGAACACAGAGAAGGATGAGGGCTGTAAACAGAGCACCCACTAGATACCCCTGTACCATGGCAAAGGATTTGTTCAGAGTCCATGCTTCCAACTGACACAGACCAAGCTGAGGACAGCATGCTAGAGATAAGTCACAGAGACACCACTCTTCTCCGAAGGTCTGCCTGGTTCCTTTCTAACCCGTTTGTATGTAGGTGTCTTGTGAAGACAACCTTGTTTTGCTGTGCCGATGGCTTGGAGTGAGATTGGCTTTTGTGTGCTGCAGTATATGTCTTTAGTTTGCTGAAAATCTTTTGTTGTTTTTCTTGATTAATTAGGTGGTCCCCAGACCCCAAATTGGATATGTCACCGTGTGGTCAAATGGCTGGAGACTTTAAAAATCAAAACCAGTGTGCTGGGCCTTGTCACTGACTAGTAAGGTCAGACTGTAATCTGGAACCCAGACTGAATCCACCACGTGATCAAGGAATGCTGATAAATCACACCCAACGTTATAGGGTGTGTGTGTTTGTGTGTGTGTGTGTGTGTGTGCATCACATCCAGAAAAGAATAAACATGAATGCTGTTTTAGAAGCATATGTGAGATATGTGAGAAATGAAGAGCAAAGTCAAAAGTGATAAAATTCCTTAAAGCTGGATAATCTCAGGCCTGTTTTTGTTTTACTGTAGTGACAGCTTTGCTTTGAAAATGTCTAGACATCATTCCTTTTCAAAGGATATATATCAGGGGTGGCCAACCTGAGGCTCTCCAGCTGTTGGACTACAACTCCCATCATCCCCAACCTCAATGTATTATTCTGAATTTCTGTATTGGGAGCGGGGGGGGGGGCAGAATGGAGAAGGAAATACTGCAGTTATGGGGGGAACACCTATTTCTGGAAATACTACATGGCAACCTTAGAACTGTAGAGTATTATTTATGGCATTTGCTTTGTTCAGTTGTTTAATTTTGGCATTTTATGTATCACTTTTCAGTGAACTTTCCAAAGCGGTTTATGTAAAAACCTAGAAAGAGTATGCACCAATACAAATCCACATAAGAAGCAACAAAAAGACTCTTAAGAGCTAGATCTGTACAGGTTGTGGGCTCTTTAGGCTTTGTCTCTTCTGTCATCCCCCTAAAGCAAGATGGCTCCTAGGTTGTTCTGTGGTGGCAGCCGGGGGAGCAAGGAGCCCCCTCAGGTGGGACATGGCGTGGGGGCGGCTGGATGGGGGCAGCTCCTGAGGCTCCATTCCTTCTCCCCTCCCCTCCCCTCCCCATATTCTGATATGTGCAACTACATATCATGGGGAGTACTGGTTGTGGGCACTTAGCAATAGCAATAGCACTTACATTTATATACCGCTTTATAGCTGGAGCTCTCTAAGCGGTTTACAATGATTTAGCATATTGCCCCCAACATTCTGGGTACTCATTTTACCGACCTCGGAAGGATGGCAGGCTGAGTCAACCTTGAGCCCCTGGTCAGGATCAAACTTGTAACCTTCTGGTTACAGGGCGGCAGTTTTACCACTGCGCCACCAGGGGCTCTTGTGAATTTGGGGTTTTACCACTGCGCCACCAGGGGCACTTGTGAATTTGTGGGTTTATTGTTCTTTTGACATTATCCCTTCTGGCAAATCGGCCATTTAAAAATAGCCCCCCCCCCCGTTTTATTCTGTTTTATTCGTTGTCGTTTTTGTCCAGGCAGGAGCCAGGAGAGGTCCTGTTCAGGTTATAATAACGGTTCCAAACCTCCCTGAACTGGGTACTGGTGGATTAATAACTACGATTAATTGAATGGCTGCTGCCTTCCAGAGATAGCTTGAATTTGACCCTGTGGGTTTAACCCTGGGAATCTGATGCACACTTGGGCATCAGGTGTGGGAAGGCTTTGCTAATCCCTCGGGCCTGGACAGCCTATCATACTGGCACAAATTGATGATGTCATCAACGTATGTCAGTGCACCAGGGTGCTTTCCAGATTAGACCCTGCAACGGGGTCATGGTGTATCTCTGAAGTGTGCATCCACACTTCCTGTGTTGTGACACTGCAGTCTGTCTGTTGAAAGCAGGTTGCAGTTCACATTCCTGATGCTTTGTTTCCGATTAATCGCTGCGATTTATTGATAAAACGTATGTCCGGAGTAAAAAGGTTACTGTTTGCGGTTGGGGGGGGGGTTGTTAGTTTTCGCAAGACTGCTCCCCCTGCTGGGTGCTTTGCTATTTATGTTTTGAATGCGATTTGCCAAGCATTTTGCCACTATTGAGTGGCTAATCTGGAAAGCACCCAGGCTTCAGCCTAGGGCGGCTTAGCCATTTGATGATGTGGTCTGGGCATCCTCCTGCTCAGCCTAATTTGGTCACCAGAAGCATTCATCCATCAAGAGTCACAGAAAACATTGACTCTAAATATTCCCACACTGTTTTGAAGCATCCTACTTCTGGAGTTTGTGATCCCGGCATGCTTTCCATTTTCATGTTAGAGGTTGTTGATTTTTACCCACAATAGGTAAAAGAGCAGAGCACTAAGGAATGAGCACACACTCCAGTTACAGAGTAGGTAGCAGAGGATGGTTTGGATATTGCAGTTATTTAGAGAAAACACATGGAGATCCTTGTATGACTAAACACTAAACATTTATTGGTTAAATACACTTGGATAGGAAAGACCTATGTCCAATCTAAAGGACTACATAGTGGATAGGTAGAGAGAGAGAGAGATGTTTCCATCTGCTCTCTAGGAGGAAAGGAAGGATTGTGACTCAGCACAGGAAGTGCTGCAGAGTCAGTTCAGGGGTCATAGAGTAGGGACAGATAGGGAGACCCTGACTCACTGTCTCTACTCCCAATGCCCCTAGTGGTCATTAGGACAGTTGGTACAAAAGGTCGATGCACTGGAACTTCATCTCCAACATTTCAACCATTTCTTGTATAATGTACAAGGAGCTTTCAGAAATATCCATCTTATCTGCTGTTTGTCAGATGAATACACCTTGCTCCTTTCTATAACACACCAACACGATTTTTGAATTTGGTCAAAGAGGGTCAGCTCATTGTTTTGGATGAAATAAATTATTCTGTGGTGATTTTGAAAAACAATATTTAGTCTGGTTTGGCTCTTGGGCAGTTTTCTTTATTCCCTGTACACTCTTGAAATTGTCTGAGGAATTGTTTTCAATTTTGCTTGCGTATATCCCTGTTTTAAAAATAGATGCATTCGGTTAAATATATGTTTAAGACATAAAATAAAATCACCTGTGAAACTACAGAAGAGAGCCATAGCTGTTCTAATAAATTGCTCTCTTTGCTCCATATTCTCCCTCCGCAGTTCCCATCACTACCGCAGCTCAATCCAGTGTCAGTTGTTCTGACAGTAAGCGATGTGTTTCCAGATGAAGATCAATTCACTGAACATGAGAACAAAGGGTTCAGTGAATGCACTGGAACAGTCTGGAAGGCAGGAAAGAAATGCATCCAACTGCCCTCCAGCCATATTTCAACCTTGACTAAACGGTGTTAGCAAGAGAGATGACTCTGTCATAAGGTGGCCGCCTTGGGCTATTGACCTTCTTCTCTTCCCCTCATTCTTCTGCCCATCCCTCCTCCAACTCTCCCTTGCCTGGGGCATGCCATGGCTTCTGTGGGCCTGTTGCTTTATCAGTTCCCTGATGCATCCCATTCTAGGCTCACAGCAGCTCAGCCAACCACAGCTGGTGACTCTTAGGAGGATCCAATACATCTACCAATAAATCTAGGGCCCTTCTGCCAGCATCATCTCTTTGTGACATTAGGCTGGTAGCCAGTCAATGATTGATTGATTGATTGATTAAGTGCCATCAAGTCAGTGTTGACTCTTAGCGACCACATAGATAGATTCTCTCCAGGATGCTCTGTCTTCAACTTGGCCTTTAAGGTATCTCAGTGGTGCATTCATTGCTGTTGTAATCAAGTCCATCCACCTTGCTGCTGGTCATCCTCTTCTTCTTCCACTTTCCCCAGCATCATGGACTTCTCAAGGGAGCTGGATCTTCACATAATGTGTCTGAAGTATGATAGTTTCAGCCTGGTCATTTGTGCCTCGAGTGAACATTTTGGATTGATTTGTTCTATGATCCAATTTTTTGTTTTCCTGGCTGTCCATGGTATCCTCAAAAGTCTTCTCCATTACCAAAGTTCAAAAGCGTCAATGCTTTTTCTATCTTGCTTCTTCAAAGTCCAGCTTTCGCATCCATAAAGTGTCACGGAAAAACAATTTCTGAACGATTCTAATCTTTGTAGGTGTAGACACGTCATGGCATCTAAATATCCTTTCCAAGGCCTTCATTGAAACTCTACCTAGTGCTAGTCTGCAGTGTATTTCTTGACTGCTGGATCCTTTACTGTTGATGGTCGATCCTAAAAGGCAGAAGCTATCTACCACTTCAATGTCTTCATTGCCAATTCTGAGGCTGGTTGTTGTGCCCGTTGTCATTAGTTTAGTCTTCTTGACATTTAGTCGTCGTCCCATTTTTTCACTGTCAGTGCCAGCCACTACAACATACCTTATTAGTGCATTACAATAGCAAGTGATCTGGAAATAATGCAAGCTATATAGAGCGTAAGGAGACTTGATAAGAGCTTGGCAAAGAAATGGAGTTACACAATGGGAAATCTTCATATCTCATGTCTGCCAGGAATCCACTGGATGGTCTTAGGCAAGCCACTTCTCTCAGCCTCAGTCCTTTATCTATAATATTTGGGATATCAATCGTATTTATCTATCTTACAGGGTTATTGTAAGGACTGCAGTAAGATAGTAAGGCAGCTCATGAGACTGAAAACTGAATAGGACAAAGAACCTACCCAGCTTTGAGAGCTGTGTGCGCGCCCAATTTTTGATCATGTGTGTGATCATTGTTCCTGTTTTTCCCCCTACCTTGTTAATGTGCTGTGTAAGACAGCACCCTCCTACCCACCTCCTGCGTCACACAAGAGCACTCTTCCCTCCTCCTACCTAGTTTGCTCTCAGACAATTGAAAATCAGAAGCACACACAGCTCACGAAGCCGGGTAGGACGCTTGTCCTACCCAGTTCTCTACTGTGTAAGCTGCCTTGGTGTATGTGAAGTGCTTTGGACACTCAAAGGGGTAATATAAATGCCTAGCATTATCATCTTTGTTAGTTGGGTTGTGCACGAATTGAGATTTGTGCACGATTCGAAGGGGCAATCTGAGCACCTTTAAGAGGAAGGAGAGCAAGCTGACATTCATGGTGGCCATGTGCATGCAGCTGTGTGGAGGGTGCTGCGGGGCGTAAAGCGGCAGTGAGCAGCAGAGGAGCAGATACGGACCTGTTCTCTTCGCTCTTAAACGTGCCTGGACTGCCCCTTCGACTTGTGCATGGATCTCGATTCATGCACAGCCCAATTTGTTAGTCTGCCACTTAAAAGCAGTGTGGTAGATTTTGCAGGTGTTACATGATTCCAATTTACTTGCAAGGCAAGTTGGAAGGCTCAGAGCAACCCACAAACAGCCAGCCAGCTTCTTACAGGTCATGCTGGAAGTGGCAATGTTTAATTTTTCATGACAGTCTCCCATTTGTAGGGAAAATGTGCATGCATATGTTTTTGCCACATGAATATAATCTTGGTCAGGGAGAATCCTCAGCTGGTACAGAGGCTATCGCTGATGCAAGGGACGGCCAAGAAGGTGGTGTGGCCATTTGGTCTTGCCAAGTTGCACACTGGCTACTCCCAGATGGCAAATGATCCCATGCAAAACTGTCCACATTGCCAGTTCCTGGCTTTATTGCAAGCATTGTTGTCACATGGGCAGCATTTTTATCATGTCCCAGCCACTAATGTCAGGAATTTGGGTTTCAGTTGATGTATTTAAATACAGGTTTGTTTGTTTGTTTTAAACTCTACAGGCCAAAAGGGAAAACTTACAGATGGAGACCAACCCAGCACAGAAATATTATAGGCCACAGAAAGAGCACCAGTAGGGAAACATTGGCTGGGGTTAGGGCTGTAGCTCAGTTGTAGAGCACCTGCTTATACAGAAGGTCCCAAGTTCAAGCTCCAAGATCTCCAGATAGGGCTGGGCATCCTGCCTGAAAACTGGGACTGAAACTCAGACTCCAGTGCTGTCTGAAACCTGGGAGAGCTGCTGCTAGTCAGTAGAGTGACAGTACTGAACTAGATGGACCAATGGTCTGACTCAGTATAAGGCAGCTTCTGGTAATCCTAAGGAAGGCTTTAAAGAAAAAGTGGGTGAGTGGGTTAGAAAGATGGGATGCAACACTGAATTGGTTAAACTGTGTGGTTAGAAAAAAACGTATCCAACTAAAAAGGTGTCCCTGAATATTCAGGCAGCAGATTTTTTTTAAACAGTTATTTTCAAAACAAGTATTTATAAAAGTTGTAGATGGCAAGCCTCATTTAAAAAGAGGCATTCCCAGTTTTCTTCCACACAGAAGGGAATGCCTCTTGAAACCTCCCAGGACACATGGGTGCAGAGGGCTGCCAACTCTGACTGAAGCTATTCCTGAGTGCTTTCCAGATTAGACCTTGCAGGGTCACGTTGTATCTTGAAAGGGTGCTTCCACACTTCCTGCACCGTGACACCGCAGTCCCTACGCGGATAGCAGGCTGCCATTCACATTTCCAATGCTTTGTTTTGAATTTAATCGCTGTGATATAGAGCAAGGACATCATATAGCTGTCATAAAGAAGTTGTTGTTTTTTTGAGTTGCTTGTTTCGGCGAGACTGCTCCCTCTGCTGCAACTTGCCTGAACGGAGGCATTTTGCTGCTGTTGAGTAGCTAGCCTGGAAAGCACCCTGGAGATCTTTCCTCAGCCTTTTTCTCACACAATATCAACACCCCAGGATTGCTTTCAATAATCTCCTGGAGAGAGATGCTAATTTCTGGAGACCAGGCCAACTCTGGAAGGTTCGCAGCCCTATAGGGTTGCATCATGATAAAGTCTTATATGGTTTTGCTTCAAAACTATTATTTTTCTCCCATGTACAAATTTAGCAGCAATTAGCATACTAAAACTCATATCCTTAACTGACTATGATGAAGACACCATAGTTGATTACTTCTATGAGCTTTAGTAGATCTATCACTCCAGAAATGAGTTCTTCATTGCAAAGCCTGGGAGCATGCACAGCTCCCTAACTGTTTTAGGTCTGTCACAGGTTTCTTCACTAGGCCTGTGAGAAGCTGAACAGTCCACACAACTTCCATGCCAACATGCCATGTGGAGGTGACCATTCCCATCATGCAGTGCTGTGCTTTGGGGGCTCCATAAAGAGAACTGTGCTTCAGAGCCCCAGGGCCATCTTGGAAGGTGTTTCCAGATTCCTTTGCAGTACTTTACCTGCAGAGATCTATGGGGAAAGTGCTGGAAGGACTACATTTCCCAGGACTCCATGCACATTTTCCAAGATGGCAATGGGACTCAAAAGGACTCCATTCCTTTTATGGAGCCCCCAAAGCACAACACTGCATGATGGGAATGGTCACCTCCATGCGGTGGCTGTGTGTGCTGTTCAGCTTCTCACAGGTCTAATAAAGAAACGTCTTTATTGGGGCTCAAAAGAGCTTTGTCTCTCTTAAAGGGCTCCCCCATCAGGCCCGACACTGCCCGACAGTCTATCATCCCTGCTACCTTGTCATTCCTTTGTTTGTAGTCAGTCTGTGCGATCTTTTTACAACAGCTGATTAGGTGGTCCACGGTTTCATCTGCTTCTTTACAAAGGCGGCACTTGCTGTTTGTTGTTGACTTTTCGACTTTTGCTCTTATTGCATTTGTTCTTAGAGCCTGTTCTTGTGCAGAAAGAAACCCTCTGTTTCTTTCTTCAAGTTGCCATTCTTAAGCCATTGCCAGGTCCTGGTGATGTCTGATTTTCCACTTATATTGTGCAAATATTGACCGTGCAGTGGTTTCTTTTTCCATTTTTCTGCTCGGTTCTTGACTTGTTCTTTCTTGTAGGCCTGCTTGATTTCATTGGTGTTGAATAGTTTTGTGTTATTGACCATTTGAAGTGCATCTTCTTCACTGTCCTTTATATATTCTTCAAGGCCTCTTTTCTCCTCCTCTGCTTTTTGATGGACTTGTAGCATTCCTCTTCCATCTGAGCCACGAGGGAGGTGTAGCCTATCTACATCACTGCAGGGGTGCAGAGCATGATTGATGGTCATGATTTTCCTGGTCTTACGATCTAGCGTCTCTAGCTCTGCCTGGGTCCAGTCTATTATTCCTGCACTGTATCTGATAACAGGTATAGCCCAGGTGTTTATGGCGTGTATGGTGCTCTCGCCATTGAATTTGGATGTGAGGATTTTTCTAACTCTCCTGATGTATTCATTTCCAATTTTTCTTTTAACTTCAGTGTGTGCAATGTTATCAGCCTGGAGAATGCCCAAGTATTTGTAAGGTTCTTTCTCTTGCAGGTTCTTGATGTTGCTTCCATTGGGCAGTTCTATTCCTTCTGTTTTTCTTATTTTCCCTCTGTTCATTATTAATGCAGCACACTTGTGTAGTCCAAACTCCATTGTTGTATCGCTACTGAATATATGGACAGTGTTTAGCAATGATTTGATTCTGACTGGGACTTTCCATACAACTTCAGATTGTCCATGTACAACAGATGGTTGATTTGACTTGATGTTTTAGATATTTGGTATCCGAGGCCTGTATTGTTTAGTATTTGTGAAAGTGGAGTCATGGCGATTACAAATAACAGAGGGGATAGTGAGTCCCCTTGGAAAATGCCTCTTCTAATGCCAACCTGTCCAAGTGTCTCACCATTGATTGTTAACTGTGTACTCCACATGCTCATTGCTTTTTTAATAAATATCTGAATGTTTTTGCTGACACCAGTTTTTTCTAAACATTTTAGTATCCATGTGTGAGGCAATGAATCAAAGGCTTTCTTGTAGTCAATCCATGAAACACTTAGATTTGTTTTTCTTTTCTTGCAATTTTCTAAAATCATTTTGTCAATCAGCAGCTGGTCTTTTGTGCCTCTGATGTTCGGACAGTTTCCTTTCTGTTCAACTGGAAGCTGTTTGTTAGTTAATAGGTGTTGCGTTACTTCATCTGCTATTATTCCAGTTAATAATTTGAACATGGTTGGCAGGCAGGTTATCGGTCTATAATTACTTGGAACTGCACCTTTTGCTTGGTTTTTCATTATGAGATGAGTTTTCCCAGTTGTTAGCCATTGTTCAATATCACCTCCTTGCAAAATGTGATTGAACTGTTTTGATAGTTGTTTATGAAGGCTTGTTAGGTGTTTAAGCCAAAAACTATGCAGTTAATCGTCGTCTGGTGCAGTCCAATTTTTAATTTTCTTTGCTCTTTCACTTATTAATTTTGGTATTATTATTAGATCTTGCATTTGTTGGTTACATTTTTTGACCTCTTTCATCCAGCCTGCTTTTTTATTATAATCTATTGGATTGTCCCATAATTTCCCCCAGAACTGCACTGTTTCTTCTTTGTTTGGTGTTTCTAAGTTTCTTGCAGTTTCTCCTTCTATGCTTTGGTAGAAATATCTCTGATTCCACTGGAATTGGAGATTCTGCCTGTGTTGTGTAATTCTGGCTTCGTATCTGCTAATCTTCTTTGACACTGCTGTTATTTGCTGTTTTATTATTTCCAGGACTTCTCTAATTTTTCTTGACTCTAGGTGGCATTTTTGGATCAGATACTGTTTGGTGTTTTCATTCTTCAGCTTCTTGTCTTTCATATCTTTCAATTTACTAGCATCTGATCTAAGCCTGGAGATTTTATTTTCTAATCTAATCTTACATTTAGGTGATGTACTGCTTTCTTTTTTTACAGGTCCACTGATCTTAAGAACATAAGAACAGCCCTGCTGGATCAGGAGTTGAGGGCGCGCCCTCTCTCCTGCCATTACTCCCATGCAACTGGTACTCAGAAGCATCCTGCCTTTGAGGCTGGAGGTGGCCCACAGCCCTCCGACTAGTAGCCATTGATAGACCTCTCCTCCATGAAGTCATCCAAACCCCTCTTAAAGCCATCCAGGTTGTTGGCTGTCACCACATCCTGTGGCAGAGAGTTCCACAAGTGGATCACGCGTTGTGTGAAAAAGTGCTTCCGTTTGTTGGTCCTAGACCTCCTGGCAATCAATTTCATGGAGTGACCCCTGGTTCTAGTGTTGTGTGAGAGGGAAGAGAATTTCTCTCTCTCCACTTTGTCCACCCCATGCATGATTTTATAGACCTCTATCATGTCTCCCCGCAGTCGTCTTTTTTCTAAACTAAAAAGCCCCAGGTGTTGTAGTCTTGCCTCATAAGAAAGGTGCTCTAGGCCCCTGATCATCTTGGTTGCCTTCTTCTGTACCTTCTCCAGTTCAGCAATGTCCTTTTTAAGATGTGGTGACCAGAATTGTACGCAGTACTCCAAGTGTGGTCGCACCATAGTTTTGTATAAGGGCATTATAATGTTAGCCATTTTATTTTCAATCCCCTTCCTAATGATCCCTAGCATGAAATTGGCCTTTTTCACAGCTGCCGCACATTGAGTCGACACTTTCAATGAGCTGTCAACCACGACCTCAAGATCCCTCACCTGGTCCATCACTGGCAGCTTGGATCCCATCAGCATATACTTGAAGTTGGGGTTTTTCGTCCCAATGTGCATCACTTTACACTTGCTAACATTGAACCTCATTTGCCATTTTGTCGCCCACTTCCCCAGTTTGGAGATCCTTTTGGAGCTGCTCACTATCCGTTTTGGATTTCACTACTCGGA
The DNA here is from genome assembly GCF_027244095.1 of Hemicordylus capensis. NCBI lineage: Eukaryota > Metazoa > Chordata > Lepidosauria > Squamata > Cordylidae > Hemicordylus > Hemicordylus capensis. Next base: position 13,641,625 of record NC_069658.1, on the reverse strand, counting down.
AGAATTTGGTATCATCTGCAAATTTGGCCACATCGCTGCTTACCCCTGCTTCTAGATCATTTATGAATAAATTAAAAAGCACCGGTACCAGTACAGATCCCTGGGGGACCCCACTAATTACTTCCCTCCATTGTGAAAACTCTCCATTTTTGCCTACCCTCTGTTTCCTGTCTTTCAACCAGTTAGCAATCCACACATGTACTTGTCCCCTTATCCCATGACCGCTATGTTTCCTCAGGAGTCTTTGATGAGGAACTTTGTCAAAAGCTTTTTGGAAGTCCAGGTAGACAATGTCAACTGGATCACCTTGATCCACACACTCGTTGACACTCTCAAAGAAGTCCAAAAGGTTGGTGAGGCAAGATTTACCTTTGCGGAAGCCATGCTGGCTCACTCCCAGCAGGGCCTGTTCTTCTAGGTGCTTTACAATTTTATCCTTGAGGATGCTTTCCATCAATTTGCCTGGAACGGACGTTAGGCTAACCGGCCTGTATTTTCCCAGATTGCCCCTGGATCTCTTTTTGAAAATCGGTGTTACATTTGCAACGCTCCAGTCCTCTGGTACAGAGCCCAATTTCAGGGATAAGTTAAATATTTTAGCAAGGAGGTTGGCAATTTCACATTTGAGTTCTTTGAGGACTCTTGGATGGATGCCATCCGGCCCTGGTGATTTGTTAGCTTTCAGTTTTTCCAGACAGTTTAGAACATCATCCCTTGTCACTTCTATCTGACTCAACTCTCTAGCCTCCATCCCTAAAAAGCCTGGTTCAGGAGCAGGTATATGCTCAGTATCCTCTGCCGTGAAGACAGATGCAAAGAACTCATTCAGCTTCTCTGCAACCTCCAAATCTTCCTTAATAATCTCTTTCACTCCCTCATTGTCTAATGGTCCAACTGGCTCCCTGGCAGGTTTCCTGCTTCTGATGTATTTAAAGAAGTTTTTGTTATTCCCCTTGATACTTTTGGCTAAATGTTCCTCAAACTCTCTTTTGGCCCCCCTTATTGTCACCTTGCATTTCTTTTGCCAGAGTTTGTGTTCCTTTCTGTTCTCTTTGTTTGGACTGGCCTTCCAATTGCGGAAGGAAGTCTTCTTCCCTTTTATGGCTTCCTTGACGGTACCCGTTAGCCATGCTGGCATCCTCCTGGACTTAGTGGTACCTTTCCTCCTTTTGGGTATACAATCTAACTGGGCTTCTAGTATTGTGGTTTTGAGTAAACTCCATGCACTCTGGAGCGAAGTGACTCTCCTGGATTTCCCTTTCAGCTTTCTTTTCACCATACTCCGCATTTTGGAGAAGTTTCCTCTTCTGAAATTCAAAATGTCTGTGTTAGACATCCTTGGTGATTCTCTCCCCGCATGTATGCTGAATTTGATGGCACTGTGGTCACTGTTCCCTAAAGGGTCGATGACACTGACATCATGCACCAGGTCCTGGGTGTCACTCAGTATTAGATCCAAGGTCGCCTTCTCTCTAGTCGGTTCCATGACCAACTGTTCTAGGGCACAGTCATTTAGCATATCTAGAAATTTGACCTCTTTGTCCTGACCTGAATGTGAATTTACCCAGTCTATGTGTGGGTAATTGAAGTCACCCATAATTACAGCCCTGCCTCTCCTTGAAGCCTCCCTGATTTCCTCCTGCAACTCCCAGTCACTGTCGGCATTTTGATCCGGAGGGCGATAGCACATCCCCAGTAGCATGTTCCGTTTCCGGCCTTGTATAGTCACCCACAGGGTTTCTGTGGAGGACTCCAGTCCACCTAGGTTTTCTAGCTTGTTAGATTCTATCCCTTCTTTAACATACAGTGCTACCCCTCCTCCAAGGCGCCCCTCCCTGTCCTTTCTATAGAGTTTATACCCAGGGATAACAATGTCCCACTGGTTCTCACTGTTCCACCATGTTTCTGTTATGCCCACTATATCTATTTCTGCGTTAGCAACCAAGCACTCCAGCTCACCCATCTTGGCTCGGAGGCTTCTGGCATTGGCATATAATCACCTATATGCTGAATCTCTCCCCGATGCATGCTATTCTTTTAACTCTTTGACCTGCTGGCACAGGCTCCCGTCTGCTCTTTATGCGGTTCTGCTCTGTCCCCTACTGTTTTATCTGAATTCTTTGCAGCCTCACACTTTAAGGGATGGCTTTTGCCAAATGGGATACTGCCCAGCTCCCATCGGCTGTTCCCCAGGCGTCATTTTAAAAGCTGCTCTGCAACCTTTTTGATTTTACGTGCCAACAGTCTGGTTCCATCTTGGTTCAAGTGCAGCCCGTCCCTTTTGTACAGGCCTTGCTTGCCCCAAAATGTGTCCCAGTGCCTAACAAATCTAAACCCCTCCTCCCGGCACCAACGTCTCATCCATGCATTTAGACCCCTCAGCTCTGCCTGTTGCACTGTACTTGCGCGTGGAACAGGTAGCATTTCTGAGAATGCTACCTTGGGGGTCCTGGATTTCAAAATGCTACCTACCAGCCTAAATTTGTCTTCCAGGACCACCCGACTGCATTTCCCCACATCGTTGGTGCCGATGTGCACCATGACAGCTGTCTCCTCCCCAGCACTGCCTAGGAACCTGTTTAGACGCTGCGTGATGTCTGCAACCTTCGCACCAGGCAGGCAAGTCACCGTGCGGTCAACATGCGGGTCACAAACCCATCTCTCTATCCCTCTAATGATCGAATCACCCACTACAAGGAGGCCTCCAACCCCCAGAGGAGCATCCCCTGTGCGAGAGGATATGGGCTCATCATTCACGGAAGGAGTCCCTTCTAAAGGAGCATTTCCCTCTTCCTCAGACCGATGTCCTCCTTGCCCAAGACCTTCATTCTCCCTGACAGCAGAGGAGCTACCAGCCCTGGAGTGGGATGCCTCTATCACATCCCTGAAGGTCTCGTCCACATGCCCGTCTGTCTCTCTGAGCTTCTCCAGATCCGCCACCTTGGTCTCGAGGGAATGGATTTGTTCCCTGAGAGCCAGGAGCTCCTTGCACCGAGCACACACCCCTGACTTCTGCCCATGGGGCAAATAGTCATACATGTGGCACTCTGTGCAATACACTGGGAAGTGCCCCTTCCCCTGCTGACCTTCTATCTTCATACTGTTTTTGTTGGCTGTTTACAGTATTTAGAGAGTTTATTGTCTGTTTATTAGATAGTTTATTAGAAGGATAGGTCTCAGCTGTAATGGTCAGCTATTTAACTGTCCAAACAACCTTTCCCAAGAATATGAGGGATACGAGGGAGGGATATGTACTTACGTTCTCTTCTCCACCAGGTTCCTTGTGATCCTTGTGGTCGCAGGGGCTTGTTCTAGGCTCCCCTGCACACTTCGCGCTAAACTCCTGCAAAACTCCTATGTCCTGTTTGCTATCCTCTGTTCGCTATGCTCTCGGGCCTTCACCTCATATCTTATATCCGAGCTCTTGTGTTGTTATTGTTGCTGTACATTAGTTGGTTTGTTTCTTGCAAATTATTGGTTGTTGTTTCTGCAAGTGCAGCATTGACATCTTTTAATGCCTGAGCAAGTTGTTTTTTGGCAACTGTTTTCAGAGCTGGAAGTCGAACCCTGGTGGTTGTTTGGTTCATGTGCTCAGTTATTTTTTGCTTTCGTTCTTGTTGCTTTTCTGTTAAACAGCATTCGGGTTTTTGAGGTGAAGGCAAAGGGGAGGTTGCCTGGTTTTGATTTTGAAACAGTTCAGCAACAGTGGCATCAGCATTTCCAACACCTCCTCCTCCACCTGCTCCTGATCGACTTCTTCAGTTGGTGGTAATTCTTCTTCCATATCTTGAGCCTGTGTTGCTCTTTGCAATTCTTCCAGCTCAACTTCTGTGAATACTTTATTTCTTATTATGAATCTTCTCTGGTCTGCTAGCCTTTGTTCTGTTATTTCTGTATCTGGATGCTTCTCTTTCCAAATCTGGTACATTCTTTTTAAATAACCTCTTCTAGTTGGACTAGACTTGTAATAGCGGATCATTATTTCCTTGTTGGCATTTTTCGTATATATATTTTTCGGTTAAGAGACGTTTCTTCCAGTAACTTTGCAGTCTCCAGCCCTGGTTGCTCAACTGAAGATCCTGAGTCCTGTTGCCCACTTGCCACCAGATGTCCAGGGACTCCAGCACCTGGCACGGTCCTTGTTGACCCGGGCGACGACTGATCCGGTATAGTTTTATTAAAGTTACATCTCACCATATTGTTGATGGGAGAGGCACTCTTTGTCTGGCTCCTCTGGTGAGACCTGTCCAGTATGGTTGGACCTCTGGCATAGCTCTCACCTTCCTCAGAGCACGCAAGCCCCACAGCCACGCCAAGATAGTGCCTCACTGGGGGCTATTATTATTATTTATTTACACAGTCAGACAGGTGTTATTGACTGGTTTGTTTTATCCAGACATTGAGTCCTTCCCAAGGACCTAGGATGGCTGAATGTTATTATCAATGTTGCTGTTGTTATAGATATCGTCGCAGAATATAGGCTGTTCCCAGTAAAGTAGATTTTTGTAATTGGCTGATGGTGATTTCTGTGGCCCCTATGGTGTTGAGGTGCTCTTCAAGTTGTTTTGGAATTGCACCCAGGGCACCAATTACCACTGAGATTATTTTGGTCTTCTTCTGCTACAGCCTTTCAATTTCAATTTGTAGATATTTGTATTTTGTGACTTTTTCTATTTCTTTTTCTTCTATTCTGCTATCCCCTGGTGTTGCTATGTAGATTATTTTGACTGAGTTGTTGTTGTTGTTGTTGTTGTTGTTGTTATCCCCTAAAGTGGCCCCAGCTGGGAAAATAGTGAAGATTACTGCTCTCGAACATAATTTGCTGTAGGAGAAAATTTATTTTAGTAGGTTCAAAACATTTTGGGTATGAAACTTGTCTTTAAGGGTAACTCTGGATCTGCCCTTGCATGAGGCAAGGTGAGGCAGGTGCCTCAGGCAGCAGACTATTGGTGTGCCAGTGAAGCAGCAAGAGAGGAAAGCTGGTCTTGTGGTAGCAAGCATGACTTGTCCCCTTAGCTAAGCAGAGTCTACCCTGGTTACATATGAATGGGAGACTTGATGTGTGAGCACTGTAAGATATTCCCCTCAGAGGATGGAGCCGCCACTCTGGGAAGAGCAGAAGGTTCCAAGTTCCCTCCCTGGCAGCTTCTCCAAGAGAGGGCTGAGAGAGATTCCTGCCTGCAACCTTGGAGAAGCCGTTGCCAGTCTGTGTAGACAATACTGAGCTAGATGGACCTATGGTCTGACTCAGTATATGGCAACTTCCTATGTTCCTATGCCCTCCTAACCTGCTGCTTTAAAAGAAAGAGAGAGTGGAAGTGGGGACGAGGGACTCTCAAGGGGGCAGCATTTGGTATACTCCCTCAGCCCCTCAGAAATATTGAGTTGCTGCTGGGGTAATTCCTTTTATAATTCTTCCAGAGAATGAAGTCTGTTGAGAGTAGTTCTTCCATTCTTTTTCTCTAAGAAGAAGCACTAACCCATCCTGGGTCTTGGAGAGATGGTAAACCCAGATCTTAACAGTACCAGTTCAGACTGCAGCTGGGAGATCACCTACAACTTCGAACAAACAAGAAACATTTTCTGTTTTCTCATATACAGGGGAATAAGGTAGGCTAGAATCTTTCTATCTGGCATGCTAGGCTTCTCTGAGCAGGGATTTTTGTGTGTGAAGCATTTAAATCTGTGGCACAGCCCAGTCAGAACTTTACTCTCTTGATGAGAATGAACTCATCGCCTTGGTACAGATTAGGGCTGCACAGCTTCAGCCGTCCAGCTGTTGTTGGACCACAGCTTCCATCACCTCTGAGTATTGGCCATTGTGGCTGGTAATGATGGGGCTTGTAGTCCAAGAACAAATGGAGGCTGAAGTTGTGCAGCCCCAATCTGTACTAAGTTGATGACTAAGGTGATGGTATAGATGTTGGGTACCACTTCTCTGAGAGCCAAGCCCAGAAGGCTTCAGGATGAGAAGGCCCATGTGAGAGAGTAGAGGAATGGTTTCAGATGTAGGCATCATATAACAGCTAGCCCGAATCATCTATCCCGCAAATTTGTATGTGTATCCCAGGGGATTTGGGTCTTGAGCAAAGGTCTGCTGTGGTTCAGCCTGCATTATGGCAAGATAAAGTAATGGGAAAAGGCTCTCCTATAGTCTTGGCTCCTTTTCCATTTAATTATGGCTATCCCACAAAGATGTCTCTGTACATGAATCTCATAAGGTCTCCTGGTCCCTGTTTGCAAGGTATAATTCTGATTGGGTTTTTTTGTTACCTTGCCTTTTATTGCATTTTGAGGATAGCCTTTAAAATCCTGTTCATGTGGATTGCAAGAACATCCATGCTTTGGGGGCTAGCCCCATTGCGAGGCAACCATAACTCTTGGGAAGGGGAAGGTCAGATGCATCCTGGCTTTAGCGATGCACTAGCAAAAAGGCACTGTGTAGTGAACAGCCTGGAACTTCCCATGTTGCACCTGGAGAGGTTTATTGTTAGCCTTTGATAACATTTTATAGAATATGTATTACCCCAGGGGCGTAACTATTATAGGGCAAGGGGAGACAGTTGTCTGGGGGCCCACTGCCTTGGGGGGCTCCCAGAGGCAAGTCACATGACTGACTCCCCCAGCCACGCACCTGTCCGGGCTTCCTTCAGGTGTATTCATCCTCCAAAATTGATTTGAGTGTCAAGACACACACACACTTTTTGTTACTACTATTCAGCCTCATTTAAGATTTCTTTACTTACTTCATGAGCTGAGCTTCAGTGAGGCGGGGCCCATTTTAAAAACTTGTCTCATCTGCTTGCAGGTCCCATATCCCAAATTCGTAGCAGCATGAAGCCGGGTGAAGCCTCCTGCCCAATGGAATCCAAGCAGCCCTCTTGATTAGAGGACTATTTATTTGTTTGTTTATTTGTTTGTTTGTTTGTTGTTAAATTTATATACTGCCTTTCATTAAAACAATCCCAAGGCGGTTTACAGCAAAATTTAAAAACGAGATTGTTAAAAAGACACAATTAAAATATTAAACTGAAATATAAAACCAATCTGATTAAAAATTTAACACACAAGGATAAAAACAGTACAAAAATACAAAGAGCAGCAGCAGAGACAATCATATAAAAAAAGCCTGGGTAAAGAGCCAGGATTTAACCTGCTTTCTGAAAGCTGTGATGGAGACTGAGGAGCGAATAGCCAACGGAGAGGATTCCAGAGTCTGGGGGCAGCCACAGAGAAGGCCCTGTCCCGCTTGCACAACAACCGAGCCTCCCTCATTGTTGGCACCTGGAGCAGAGCCCCCTCAGATGACCTCGTCAAGCAGGCAGCAACCCTTGGGAACAGGTGGTCCCTCAAGTATCCCGGGCCCAAATGATTAAGAGTTTTAAAGGTCAAAACCAGCACCTTAAATTGGACCCAGAAACAGTCTGGTAGCCAATACAGCTCTTGCAAAAGGGTAGTGATATGTTCCCACTGGGCAGCTCCAGACAAAACCCTAGCTGCCGCATTTTGCACTAGCTGCAGTTTCCGGATATTCTTCAAGGGCAGCCCCATGTAGAGCGCATTACAGTAATCCAGCCATGATGTGACTAAGGCAGGGGTAACTGTGGCCAGATCTGCCTTTTAAAGAAAGGGACACAGCTGGACAATGGATACCATCGGCAGCTGCTCTGGACAGTATGTTCACAGATTCCTTACCTATGGGTGGTGCACTGCAGCCAGTATGCTGGAAAGAACATGGAGCAAGGAACAAGGAGCTGAAAAGTGATGTCTGATCTTTCCATAAGAGGGCAGAGCCAATCTCTGGCAACACAGGATCTCTCAAGGAGTAGAAGTGCCTCTGCTTTGCATATAGAAGTTCCCAAGCTCAATCCCTGGCATCTCCAGAGAGGGCTGGGAAATATCCCTCTGATACTCTGGAAATCTGCTGCCAGTTAGTGTGGACAATACTGAGCAATGGTATTAATTCGGACCAATGGTTTGACTCCATATAAGGCAGCTTCCTATTAACTTTTTAAATGGTTACATTTCTATGCAGACCTCAGTCTCAGCACTAACGGCACCATTATAGAAAACTGCCGTATACTGAGTCAAATTATTGGTCCACCAAGCTTCGTATGGTCTGCCTTGTCCAACAGCAACTCTCCATGTTCTTTCCCAGGCTCAGGGGTCTTTCGCAGCCCTACCTGGAGATGCCAAGGATTCATTCTACCTGGAACCTTGTGCATGCAAAACATGTCCTCTACCGCTGAGCTGCAGCCCCTCACTTTTCACTCTGAAAAAAGTGTTCAGTGGAGCTTGTTCTCAGGAGTCTTCAGGAATCTTCTGTGCAGACTGTGCAGCCCAAGTTATGATTTTGAGATGGAGATTAGCGATTTTGGATTGTTTGATTGGCATTAAGGTGTTTGACACAGGAACGCATCTGGGCAAAATGGACTGTATGAACGGTCCTGTTCACAAATGTATGTCTGTGCGTGGGGCTGCAGTTCAGTGTTAGCACATCTACTTTAGATGCTGAAGGTCACAGGTTCAGTCCCCGGCAGCATCTCCAGGTAGGCCTTGGAAAGACTTCTGCCTGGTAGGTGTAAGGCCAGGGATCCACAGATGTAGATGGGGTTCACTAGCTAACCTGGAGCATAGCTATAATTGGACACGGTGGGACAAATGGCCCAGGGCTCTGAGGAGGGCCTGCCTGCTGCGTGAAGAATGTGCACTATCAATTGCCTAGGAGTGAGAGAAAGGGAGTGCTGAGGAGGTCCCCCCGCCACCATGTCCTTACTGTGCTTCTGGAGCAAAGACACAAGGTGGAAAGTCAAGGGCCTGTCTTCACTTTTTGTCCCAGGGTCCCCACACAAACCTTGCCACACCCCTGTAAAGGTAAAGTGTGCCATCGAGTCGGTTCCGACTCCTGGCGCCCACAGAGCCCTGTGATTGTCTTTGGTAGAACAGAGGAGGGGTTGACCATTGCCGCCTCCCATGCAGTCTGAGATGATGCTTTTCAGCATCTTCCTACATCGCTGCTTGGTCGCCCCCAATCCCCTCTCTTCCCTCAGATCCTTTTCTTGCACACCAGAAGAGGGCTTAGGAGGGAAACCATTTCTGAGAAGGTAAGAAACAGCAGGAATCCCAGCAGGAACAACACATTACAGAAGACCATTTGCACTAGGATACAGAGAGGGTAAGAGACAGTGGAGCCTCCTCCTGTTGCTCAAAAGGGATTCCTGCTGTTTCTTACCTTCTCAAAAATGGCCGTGGAAATGAGACCTCTGGTGACGAGGTCTGTGTGGTGCTGCTTGTCTTGCTCACTAGAGGGCTGGGGTACCCGTCACTGGCGAACTGACAGGTAGATTTGTAGATGCCTATATAAGGCAGCTTTCTATGTTCCTATCACCTGAATATTCAACACTTGACGGATACAGTGTTGTATTCAGTCTTGTACACACACACAGTCAAATATGTGAGTTGGCTGCTTCGAAAATGTTGTGTTTTAAATGATGTGAAGAGTCAGGAGAGATCTATTTGTGGTGCTTGTTTTGTGATCTGTGATGGTGCTCATTCACACATGCCAATCACCATGATGTCTGTTTCTGCATTTATGTATGCTTTCACTGGTGGAACTCACGATTCATCTAAATAGGATTTCTTGACCAACTGACTAGATTTCTGTGCTGCTTAGACAGGAAGCTATTTGTTGGGTCCTTCTGGTGGCAACAGGATAAGCTACCTGTCCCTTTAAGACCTCTCAAAACTCTGATTCCATGACAACCACTTACTGCAATTTCGCCCTTCGGTGCTATTAGAAACACTTCAGCAGATGTTCCTCACTGGCCAGCTGTGTTCTTTTACTTAAGCATATGCTCACAAAAAGGGAATTCTGCAGTAGAGATCTGCTTGGTAAGGGAGAGAAGGCAATGCATCAGGATTTTCATGAGGACGAGTGAACACATGATACTTCTTTATACCATTGGCCCATCTAGCCCAGTCTTGTCTGCTCTGGCTGACAGCGATTCTTCAGGGGCCTTGAACTGGGATTTCTTTCTTTCCAATCATTGGCCACAGTCCAGAGAACGATGCAACTGCTGGCTCTGTGTACCCACGATGGCTTTTGACTTTCCTTCTACCTCCACACTCCCGCCTCCACACATAGCTTCTCTGCAGCCTTTGCTGAAACTTGGGGGAGTTTCAAAAGGAATGTGCTGCCCAAAGCAAAAACGCAGGTATTCTGTTGAGCTTGTACAGCGTAATGATGCATAAGAACAGCTGTTTTGAATCACACCCAGGGGTTCTCAAAAGTGGGTTCCCCAGAAGTTGCTGGACTACAGTTCCATCATCCCAAGGGCCAAAGGCCATTGGGATAATGAGAGTTCTACCGTAATCTAGCAACATCTGGGGACCCAACCCCTAAGTTATCTTTTTACTGTGCAAACCATTCTGCAGGCCCATCTAAATTTTATTTTTGCCAAACTTGTAGAGAGTGTATTAGGCTGTCAAGGGGTGGGTTGACTGGAGGGCCAGAGAATAGTTGGTCTTGCAGTGAGATAATGTTGGACTTGGACAAACTATTCAGCCATTAATCTCTCAACCTATTTTATCTTACAGGATTGTTGTGAGGATGCATATTGCCTCCTCCTTGGAGGAAAGCAGGACTACAGGTGTAATAATGGGGAAGAACAGTTGGTACGAGCCCTTGTGTGCATCAAATGAGCCGAAATTGCAGAAGTGTATCGTCAGGAGCTCATGTGTTGATACCTGTCGGGATGCTATGTTACCTGGTCGCTTGGGTGGCCCTGTGGAGTCTGGAGAAGGGTGTGGCATCCCTCCCCTGAGGCATGAGAAAGGCCCAGGCTGGTCAGATCCCAGTGGGGTTGAGAGGGCAAGACAGAGAGCGCTGCAGGAAACAGCTCCAGGGAGGGAGACAGCTAGATTAGGTGGGGCAAGAAACAGGAAGCAGGGTCAGGAAGGGGGCGGGGCTGGAAGTAGGCTTTAAGCCCTGTGAGCTCTGCACTGGGGCATTTAAAGACAAGGCAGCTGATGATGAGGAGCTGCATCTAAGTATGGGAGCCAGGAGGTAGGAGACAATTTCCCATGGCATGGATGGCCTAAATCATAATGCTGGGGTGCAGGGTAGCTTGTCTCTTTCCACATTCAAGCTGTAAGTGCACCTAGGGCCACGCAGGTAGTTTAACAGAGATCATTTTTTTTAACCAGGCCTTTTAACTTTTTAACTTTAATTTTTGTAATTTTAAATACTGTAAATTGTTTTTGTTTTTAGGCTGCTTTTCAGCATTTTAATTGATTTTAATGTTTTGTGTTTTTGTATTGTTTTATTATTGTTAACTGCCCTGAGACTTTGGTTTGGGGCGGTATAGAAATGTATAAAATAAATAATAAGTGTAAAGTCCTGCGTTTAGGTAAGAAAAAACTGACAGGGGACAGAGGCCAGCTTGTCTTTAGTATAGGATGGAGGAGACCAGCTTGACAGCTGCACATGTGGAAAGGTTTTAGGTGTCTTAGTCAATACAAGTTGAACGTGAGCCAGCAGTGTGATGCAGCTGCTAAAAAAGCTAATGTAATCTTAAGCTAAATTAGTGTCCAGTCCTGCCTGAAGCCTTGGAGAGCTGCTACCAAAGAGTGTTGAGTGACAGTACTGAGCTAGATGGACCAATGGTTTGACTCGGTAGAAGGCAGCTTCCTATGTTCCTATGCAGTAGAGTTTCCTCCTTTACAGTTGATTTGGGCATATAGACCTGTCCAGTCATGCTTGCCTTGACTAGTCTTTCTTGCATCCATAGGATGATAGGCTGATTGGCAACACCCAAACACATGCAAAGCATTGCTATAGGGAAAGAGAGGGATCCCTGTACCAGCTCAAGACATTCAGGTAACTAGAAGGATCCTTCAGTAGGGAAAACCTGGCTCAGTACAGACATTCTGATAAATGTGTGGATGGGGGGAAAGGGTGGGATTATAACAGGGGCGTAACCACCATTAGGCAAGGGGAGGCAGTCGTCTTGGGGCCCCACTGCCTTGAGGGCCCCCCCAGAGGCACATCACATGACTCCTCACCTGTCCATGTTGCACCCCCTGTGAATTATGTTGAGTCTCTTGGAGATCGGCAGGAGCAGAGAGTAGAAAAACTAGATTCAGTGTGTACTAGATTTTCACTGTATTCATAATGGGGATGTGAGTGTGAGTGCACGATATATTGTGAAGTGTGTTTGTGTGTGTATATCAGTGAGGGGCCCATTTTAAAATCTTGTCTCTGGGCCCCCTCCAACCTTGCTACGCCCCTGGATTATAACCATGGCCAACTGACTCAGCTCCCTCCATGCACCTGTGGAGGAGATCATTCTTGCCCAGGGCCAAATAACACATTAAGCACTGGCCCATTAATCTTTCTCTCAGTGTTGTTGGGGAAAAAAATGCAAAGCAGCCATGTGTGGCTGAAAGGCTGAGTGGAGAGCTGTGGGAGGATAATAGAGAATCACAGAATCTTAGGGGTGGAAGGCACATGGGGGTCTTCTAGTCCACCCCCTGCTCAGCATCCCTGACAGATGGCTAACAGCCTTAGTCTTCTCTCCTCCAGGCTAAGCATACACAGCTCCTCCTTGGGTTCCTCACAGAAGCTGGTTTTCAGACCCCTCACTATCTGTGTGGACTGTGGACCTCTTCTGAACCCGATGCAATTTATCAATGTCCTCCTGTGCCCAGTTGTGTCCAAAGCCGAACACAGAATTCCGAGTGAGGTCTGATCATTGCAGAGCAGAATGGAATAATTACTTTTCATGACTTGGACACTATGCCTCTGTTTATGCAGCCTAAGATTGCATTGGCCTTTTAAGCAGCTGTATCACATTACTGGCTCATCTTCAAATTGTGGTCTATTAAGACAGTGTTTCTCAACGTTTTTGGAGTAATGGACCAGTACATTATTCATACAGTTTCCTGGACTAGCGGTTAGTAAGGGGTCATGCCCCCTGCCCCCAGGCACACCCCCCCCAAACGATTTCAGGCAGCTCTCCGGAGCTCATTTCTAGGCAGCCCTCGCTGCTGGATAATGTTCATTTCGAGGAAGTGAAATGAACATTATCTAGCAGCGAGGGCTGCCTAGAAATGAGCTCAGGAGAACTCTTGGTGGCCCCCATTGACCCAAAATTGGTTTTTTTGGGTGTGTGTGTGTGATTTTTATTAGTGATGCCTCACAGACCAGTACATGCCTCATGGACAGGCACCGGTCCACGGACCCATGGCTGAGAAACACTGTACTAAGACACCTATGTCTTAGTGCAGTAGATATGTCATATCCACTCCTTGTCATATCTACAGCTGCCAAGGCTAGTCTTCCCAATGATCCTATACTTTGCAAAAACGAAAGTATTTTCTTGTGAATGACTATCACGACATTCATTTTAAAAGTGAAAATGCACTTAACCAGCTTGTTAAACAAGCTATAGCTTGTTAAAATTCATTTAACAAGCCCCTTCTAATGCAGGGTACAGACAGGAAGTGTACTGCTGTTTCAGCATTCAACATGACCTATGAATAACTGTGCCCAGACTGCCTGTGTGTACATTGTGTGTTGTAACCGCACATATATTTATTTCCCTGTGTACATTGTGCATGGGTCACATGTTCAACATAATGTGTAAATTGGGTTTGGATCTACACACATACGGCTTGTACACTTATGGGCTGTGCTAATGTTTTGCTAAATGCAGGGAGGAGGTAATAGTGAGGCCAAATGACGCGATGGGTCTCCTCCAATATGCCCAGCTCTGTACCACATGCACATGCATAGGATGCTGGTTTAAGTTGGTTTTAAGGATGCACACTCCAGTTGCACAACTGGACCCTATGCGCAGAGGGTGTTTTGCAAACGTGCCATCCAACACGTGGACATCACTGATCAGGCGCGCAAGGTCGTGGTAAGGAATGTAATCACCACCCGCCTTCCTTCACATCCACATCTTGCTCTTCGAGTTGTCTTCATGGGATGCGTGCACTGAAAAGGAGGCAACAGCCTCCTGGGTTGCGGGGACACACCTGCTTTCACTCAGCACATCAGCCAGCCAGCCAGCCAGCCATGCAGACGGGAACTCCCCGACTGCAAACAATAACAAGCCGATCCCTGGGCGGTTCCTCTCCCCTTGCCGCGAATTACGGGGTTCCTGTTTTGCATGCGCTTCATTAAGGAAATCCCGCGTGTTGCCACTCAACAAAACGCCTGCCCCGCCCACACGAGGCAAAGCGAGCCGGTGCAAAAGGCAGGCGCTCTGCTGCTGAGCAATCGCATCTTGCGAGGATGATGTGGGTTTGCAGGGCAGCGTGCGTGGAGGATGGCATTCCTGCCCGCTTATCTCAAGGGCTCGGGGTGGGTCTTTCCCACCTCTTACCCTCCCAAGAGCAGCCTTGTAAATAGCGAAGATCCAGCCTGCTGGCTCCGCTCCGTCTACGCACAGGTCTACAACACCACCCAGAGTTTTTGTGGAAAGTCGTGCAAAGGAGGGCGGGCAGAATTTACATCGATGTTTTGGAGTGCGCGGAGGGAACGAAGTTGGCCAGACTGGAATGGAGTTCCCGGCACGACACCCAGAAACTCCCGGCTTCATCTGAAACAAATAGCTCCCCTTCTCTCCAACATGTAGGGACGGGTCGCTTGCTTAAAGCGGCGCTCAAGCGGGTCCGGGTGCCACATCGACCTATGATTCTGCAAGGGGGCGGGGGAGATCCTGTTATTCGGTCCCCGAATTTCGGTGGCGAGACGAAAGCACTTCGCACATGCTCAGAGAAGCACGATTAGTAGTAATAGCCATCTCGGTGGTGGTTCAGGCAGGGGATCAATCTCTTTCTCACTCTGGAGTGGGTGTTGGGGAGTTTTCTGGTCATGTGGCATGTCTGGCGCTCGACAGCTCCCCCCGCCCCGCACCCACTTTCTTCATTTTATTCAAGCAGAAATGATCGGGTTGGTATCGGGGAGGCATCAGGGTGGCCTTGCTGGGTCAAGCTAAAGGTCCGGCCAGTCTAGCTTCTGTTCAATCTGTCGCCCAAAGGTGGCCAGTCTGGAAAGCAGGGCCTTAAAGCAGCAGCCGCCCTTTGCAGTTGGGTCGCCAGAAACTGGTAGAGGTACACTGCCTCTAACCATGGAGATCTAATTCGGCTGATCTTGGCTAGAGTCGATGGATCGATTTCCCAAGAGGTTCTCTGGCCCTCACTAAACAAGCGGGAAGCCAACTCCAGAAGTGAATAGCGCGCGCGCGCGCTTGTGTGTAGTGTGTGTGTGTGTGAGAGAGAGTGTGTGTGAAGCAGTCCCACCTCCTCACCGTCCAGGCTGAAGAAGGATCCAATTTACCCCAGACAACTTCGTCCTAATTAAAACAGAAAATGCTTTTATTTATTTGGCTATCCATTGCCACTAGACACATGCCCAACCAAGGCTTCAGATTCACCCACAAGACAGGTGCAGACGGGGGTGGGTGGGGAGGGAGAGCTCTGTGCTGCCCTGAAGGGGGTGGGGTGGGAGAGAAGTGCTTTAATTGTTTTCAAGTCGGGGAGGCTGAAGGAGCGGGGCGAATAAAGCGTGGCGTGTCCTCCACCGCCTCTGCTCCCCGCGCAACAGTTTGCTTCGGCGAGGAGCGCGCAGGGGAGATTCCCAGCCACGCCAAGTGCCTGCGCGCAAGGCGGGGGGGGACTGGTGGTGGGGGTGGAAGGAGGGAGCAAGCTGGAGACACAGACATCCGGGCCCTTTGCACATTCCTGTCCCCCCTCCTCCCCCCTCCTGCCGCTTCCTAGCCCCTTTGCTGCAGCCGCCACCTCCATAGCCTGGAGAGAGAGCCGGAGCGACGCGCTCACCGTCGCCGGGCCAGCCGCGGCTGCTCAACTTCAGCGGCAGGTGCTGCCGCCGCCTGCGCCAAGGCGCGGCCAAGCACCCCGGGCTCCGAGCAGCCGCTGCCACACACAGCTCAGTCTCCCAGGCAGCTTGGCTCGCCTTGCCCCGAGGAGGAGGGACGGCGGAGCAAGGCGGCGGCGGCGGCGGCTGCTGCTGCCCAGGCAAAGCCGAGCCGAGAGGACCCTCCCACCCGCAGGGAGCCTCGGAGCCAGCCAGGTTGGTGCCATCGCCGCGTCCGCCGCGTCGTCGTCCTCCTCCTCCCTCCTTCCCCGCTCGTGTCTTTTCTTGCCATCGGGTCTTTCTCTGCTGCTCCCCGCCCTCCTTCGGTGGTCGGCGGCGGCGGCTACGAAGGTGCAGCCACAGCCGCCGCCGGTCTCCTCCTGGACCTGGTATTGCTTGGTTGAGTTGCAGTCCCGGAGGGAGGGCAGGTGCTGGCTGGCAGGCAGGCAGGCAGGCAAGCAAGCGGAGCTCCGGGCTGCTGGCGTTAGAGGGCGAGTGGTGGGGATCGCAGAAGCTGACTGCCCGCCCGGCAGCGGCTTTCCTTGCCAGCCGCACCGGGGCTTGGGAGGGATCCGGCGCGTGGAGCGGGTGCCGGATCAGACAGGTGGTTTCCCCCGCAAGACGGAAGTTTTGGTGTCTTTTTGTGTGCGTGGAGACCCGAGTGGGTGTCCCATCATGCGGTCCCCGCCTTCTCTTTTGCTCAGTCTCAAGACCTCTCTCGGTCTCGTGCTGTATGTGTGTGTGTGTGCAGTTGTCAGTTTTCCAGGTCGCTGTTTCCCCTCTTCCTCCTGTCTATGATGGAGTACTTTTTCCCCACACGCACGCACCATACTTGGAAAACGCGACTACTATTTATCTCTGCTCAGGAGAGAGTGTGACATTTCTTGTCCTCTCCTTGAAATGGGACAACAGCCCTGTGAGGTAGGCTGGAGTAGGCTCTGAGGTAGGCTGGGTTAAGTTTCGGAGGGGAGCAGGGATTTGAACCTGCGGCTTTCAGGACCCAAAGCATTGCTCTAAAGCATGAAGTGTGCATGCTTGGTTGAGAATAAATCCTGCTGGGTGCGGCAAGGCTTACTTCTGAGTAGGTTGATGCGGGATTGGGCTGTAAGGCTGCAGTCCTAGGCACACTTACCTGGGAGTAAGCCCCACTGAACACTGCATGACTTTCTTCCAAGAAATGTTCCTGGGATCAAGCGTCAACTCTTGCATCAGAACGGATGCCCCTTATTTTCTTATATGCTGCCATCAGGATGCAAGTGCAATGGTACTTTGCCACCAGAACAGAAGTGTACACTGCAGTCCTTTGCATATTTACTCAGAAGTAAGTCCCGCTGTGTATTTACTCCTACGTAAGTGTGTATAGGATTGCAGCCTTGTTTAAAGCACACCTTCCCAAACTAGCTTTAAAAAAAAATAGTGTTTGTTCAATGGCAAAGCAGTACAGGACTGAAATTCAAATGAGGTCTGGTTTGAGGAAGTTTGGATTTTGCCTGTGAAACAGATTGTCTAGGAAGTCCTGTGAGCTGGTTCTCCAGAGACGTTTAAGGTGAGGCTGTATAAGCATCGCTTAGGGATGGGTTAAGGAATCTAATTACAGTGCAGGGGGAAACAGGATAATAAGGCTGGAAGTCTCTAATTCCCGAGTCTTGTGATTCTCAAATTTCACCCATTACATAGAGGAACAAAGAGAAACAACTTGAGATGAACCATTGTTTTTCAATTACTCTTCTCTGTGGAAAAACCAGAGCAAGCGAGGTCAAATATTCTTAGTCTCATATCTAAGAACATTTGATTTTTCTTTTTAAGTTAGAGTCCTTAAATCGGGGATTCTCAACCTTGGGTCCCCAGATAATGGAGTTGTAGACTGACTCCCATAATCCCTGCCACACTGGCCATTGTGGCTGGGAAGATGGGAGTTGTGGTCCATCAACACCTGGGAACCCATGCCCTAAACAGATTTCCTGAGAATTAGGTCCTCTACTTTAGGTTTAGAAGTGGACTATGAGAGCTACGGTGTTCAGTAAGCTGCTTTCTCCCCACATCTTTGGGCTGCTTTTCTAAGCATGCTTACTTGGGAGTAAGCCCCATTAAATGTAGCATAGCCTGCTGATCATTGCCGTTTTGAATTGCTGCAGTTTTGATGATTGAGGCTGAGGTCAGTTCTCCTCACAAGGGACACAGCAAAGAAAAAGTGGATTCTGAAAATGGTCCTTCCTGCATGACATTTTTGTTCTGCAAGTTTGTGACTTCTCAGGAATGGCATATCCACACATTACAGTTTGAGGCTTATGTTACTTCAAACGTAGTTAACATATGGCTTCCTCTGCTTGACAGCTTTTGTATTCTGGCAAAGCAATCCCAGGTATGTTTACTTAGAAGTAAGAGCCCCACTGTGTTCAGTGGAGTTTACTCCCAGATACATGTGTGCATAGGATTTCAACCCTTGACTTCTCCAAATGGTCTGTTATTTTACCACATAATCTGTATAGTTGAAAGAACTTGGAGCTGAACTATGTTGCAGGGGTAGCATGCGGTACAGCCCTTTCTGGACTGCCTCAGTGGGCAGATGGAATGTTGCAAGACTAAAAGCTAGTATATCAAGGAGGGGGTTCTGGTTTACTCTTCTCCCTGGTAGGCTGGTTTTTCTGTGCAGGGGATTTTTTTAATTGTGGGACTGTTTAAATATGAATTTCCCTCACCTGCATTTTGTAGTGGTCTTGTCCCAGCAGTGCTATATGAAGTTATAGTTTTGAATATGAGGTTTGACTCTCTTAAACATTTATTAGTTTGGCTCTTGGTGGCAAAAAAACCCCTGGAAACTCTGCCTACCAGCCTCTGGTAGAGCAGGGTTTCTTCACCTTGGGTCTCCAGAGGATGTTGGACTACAACTTCCATCATCCACAGCCTCTGTGGATAGGGATGATGGGAGTTGTAGTCCAACAACATCTGGGGATCCAAAGCTAAGAAGCGCTGGGGTAGAGGTTCTGGAACTGACACTTGGAACAGAGTTCTGTCACCCATCTGCCTATTAAGCTCCTTCATTTTCCAGTACCACCACCTCCTTTTTATGCTCTTTGCAGGAGCTGCTGGTGTTGTAGTCCTGACTGCGGTGTTTCATTAAGGCACAGTCCTCAAACTTGAGTCCCTAAACTTTGTTAGACTACAACTCTCATCATCCCCGGTCACAATGGCCTTTGGGAGTTGTCGTCCAACATCATCTGGGCATGATTGGAAACCCTTGCAATAGGAGAAGGGACTTGTGGGCGTTCTTGTGCCCTCGAGTCAGTGTAGAGTCAACTCCTGGAGCCCACAGAGCCCTGTGGTTTTCTTTGGTAGAATACAGGAGGGGTTTACCATTGCCTCCTCCTGCGCAGTGTGAGATTATGACTTTCAGTATCTTCCTATATTGCTGCTGCCCGATATAGGTGTTTCATACCAGCAGGAATTCGAACCAGCAACCTCTTGCTCACTAGGCAAGTCATTTCCCCGCTGTGCCATTAGGTGGCCTTCTTGTGGGTGTAGACTGTCAACAAGAAATATGGAAGCTCTATATGACTTGGCTGGGGTTCTGGAAGTAATTAGCTGGTATAAAGGATGAACACTGCTCCTGGGAAGCAGACTAGGATGATGAGTGGCAGTAATCTGGTTTACTCCAAAACGTAATTGAGTAGCATCTTAATAGACTATTATCCTAGGGTTGTCTGATTCTTAGCTAAGGTGAGACTCTGGGCTGTAAGAGCATCTGCTTTGCATGCAGTATGCCCCAGGTTCAACACCCAGCCTCTCCAGGTAGGGCTGGGAGAGACCTCTGCCTGAAATCTTGAAGAGAAACTGCTGCCAGTCTGTATTGACAATACTGAGCTAGAAGGACCAAGGGTCTGACTCCGTTTAAGGCAGCCTCCCATGTTTCTAAGAAGCTTGGGCATGGACTCCGTATCACCTGATGCTCCTGTATTTTTCCTTTGACACCCATATTTCCTTATCCTGCTAATTTATTTCCTATAGAGCCCTTAACGGCTTGGGTCCAGGGTACTTTACTTCTTTGTCGTGACCCCTGTCACCAGTTAAGATCATCTGGAGAGGTCCTGTTACAGTTGCCACTGGCCCATTTGGTAGCGACTCAGGACCAGGCTTTCTCTGTGGCTGCTCTGGAGCTTTGGGATATGTTCCCTGTTGAAATGAGAGCATCTCCTTCTCTGTTTGCTTTCAGGGAGATCCTCAAGACGTACCTGTTTTCTCAGGCTTTTAACTGAAAATTTTAAACTATTTAATGTGTTTTTCTCTGTGAGCTTGTTTGATTTGTTTCGTGGATTTTAACTCTCTTATACTGATTTTTATACTGTGTTTTCTAACTTGTACACCACTTGGAGGTGGTGCTTCTCAGGCGGTATAGAAATATGACAAATACATAACCCAGCCCTGCTTCAAAGTAGATCTCCTTGTAAGACATTATGTTCAGGGTAAACGTTGCTGAACCTGAAATGTTACTTCAGGATTTGTTGTTCAGAGTGAAAATGAATCTGAAAATACCAGCAAAGTGCCTGCCACTTGAATGGGTTGCAGTGCATCCTCAGAGGCTTGCTTATTAACTGCCCTGAGCCTTTTGGAAGGGTGGTATAAAATTTTTAATAATAAATAAAATAAATAAATATTCTTTATAGTTATACTGGTGGTTTGCTGCTGATGTGGATCATGGGGGGGGGGGCACGAGGCAGTCTCCCCCTCTTTCAGGATCTCTGCTAATGATTCTGCCACTACCACGGCCATAAATCATGGGGAGGAGGCGGAAGCCTTTATCTTCCCTCCACTTATTTGTTTGACTGTTGCTGCAGCGGGAAAGTTGCTGCTGGCCAGGACTCTGGAATCAGTGTGTGTCTAGCACCATGGCAGAGATGCATTGACTCCCCATCTCTTGACCTGACTGCCTTTTCCTTTGGACAGATGCTCCCTAGAGGACAGATGAAGACAGGCATGACTGAAGGATGGAAACCAAAGATTAACATTCTTGTGTGCTCCATGTATACCACATAGTAGTAGTGGCAAGCTATGGAGACTTCACGCTCAGCAAGAGGAACTTAGCTCTTTAGGCTTGTTCACACAAGTTGTTTGAATCTAGGTTTAATGTGGGTTACCAACATTGAAGTGATTGTGTGAACCCATGCCAAGATAGCTATGGCCCAAGATTCCCACCTCTGTTTGTTTGTTTAAGATATTTTTATACTGCCCAAAACTTATGTCTCTGGGTGGAACACTTTGGCATTTGTTCGCACCATCATGCTAATATTGGTAACCCACATTCAACCTAGATTCAAATGATTGTTTAAACAAACCTACTCCCTCTCTTTGGGGTTTTGAAAAGTTGGCAGGCAAGACCTTTTGTTTTTTAAAAAATAATATTTATTATTGGTTGATTAAAAACCTCTTTACCCTGCCTTTCTACCTCTGATTGGCCTTGATGTTCAGGTGAAATCTCAAGTATCCTCGCCAGAAGGTTCTTTATTGCATTTAGAGTTCTCTCCTACCTGGACGCTGCATGGTGTTGAATTATAGAAAATAAAGATGGGACGAGTCCTATTAGGTCAGCTCATTTGTCTCCCTCCTAGCCAGAGAGAACATTGTTCCCCCCGCAGCGCTCTTGAGTGTTTTCTGCCCAGGCTGGAAGCCGGCAGCTTTCACTCGGAGGCTTCAGATCTCTTTTCTGTAGAGTCCAGGCTGGCTCTCCTCATTCCTGTTGGAGATAGCAGCACCATCCCCTCTTAATGGCTTTTGCACTGAGGGAGAAACAATAGTTGAATGAGAACTTTCCCTCAGTCAGGATAGCCTCCTACGGTGCATTGTGGCAATTGGAACATAATTTTTTTTTTTTAACCATTTGCCCAGTCTAGTGTGTTAAGAACAGGCATTGGTCTCGGGAGATTGCGGTTAGGAATGATCACATCTCTCTCTCCTCTCCGCTGCTCTGTGCTAAATTTTGCTGTCTCTCTTCACAGTGCAGGCGGCTAGAAATCGATTGCGAGACTCCCATGGACTCTAATGGGGAAAGTTCAGGCTGTGTGAGCTTGCTGGGGAGAGACCGGCGTTTAGTTTATTTCAGGGCAAATCGGAACAGCTGTAATGGTCCACTACCTGCGTCCCATGTAGAGAGGTTCAAGTCCAGGGTGGGGGGGAAACATTTGGGGGAAACTGTTTGATTCATTACTTCCCAGTTGTGCAGGAAAGAATCTACATAATGGAGAGATTCCATTCAGAATGTAGGGAACATGTATAACCCCTGCCCACTGAGTGAAAAGGCACCTTTTAAAGTGGTGATCCTCTTATATTTAGCAGAGGGGGAGCAACTGTTACTCTCCGACTTCAGCACAGCATCCTTCCAGTGGTTGTTACTGGTGGCTAGTTTGTGTTTCTTTTTAGAACGTGAACCCTTTTGGGACAGGGAACCATCTTCTTTTATTATTATTTTCCTATGTGAGCTGCTTTGGGAACCTTTGTTGAAAAGCTGTAAATAAATTTTCATTGTAGCAGTAGATAGGTAGATAAGTTATTTTATTTTATTTTATTT
The DNA here is from genome assembly GCF_027244095.1 of Hemicordylus capensis. Lineage (NCBI taxonomy): Eukaryota > Metazoa > Chordata > Lepidosauria > Squamata > Cordylidae > Hemicordylus > Hemicordylus capensis. The sequence continues at coordinate 13,619,183 of NC_069658.1, read as the reverse complement.
TATTATTTAACATATTTTTATACTGCCCAGAACTTACGTCTCTATCGTGTATATGTAGGTCACTGCAGTAGCTGTAGTATTTTGTATTAAGGGAGAAGCCATAGATCATGAAGTAGGTAGACTGCATACATACTTTGCATGTGGAAGGCCCCAAGTTTAGGAGAGTAGGGTTGGGAAGAGAGTTTTCCCTGGAGGACCACTACCAGAGCAGACAGTACTGGGCTAGGCAGACCAACACATTGGTTCGTACATCGACACAGCTAGCCCTAGGCACAAGGGACACGTGTCCTAAATGTTTGGTTGGGTGCTCCACCATCTATCTGCCTGCTACTCCCTGCACCTCCCACCACCCTTATTTGGATGAAGCAGGAGGCAGTGGTGAGGGGACACTGATCCTCCATGCAATATTTTATTTATGTATTTATCAAGGGCGTAGCTGTAATTGAGCAAAAGGGTTCAAAGAACACGGGCTCCCAGCTCCCGAGGGCCGCCAGAGAGAGGGATGAACACAGGCCCCCTCTCCCCTAGCTACGCCCTTGGCATTTATTTAATTTATATACCGCCTGACTCCAAAGGCTCTAGGAGTTTGAGTTGTATTTGAGTTGACACACAAATACACACAACAAAAACATATAAGACAAAACAATTTAAAACATTCAAAGATTACTAAAAGTCTGGCTAAAAAATGTGTCTTAAGGGCTCTTTTAAAGACTGGTAAAGATGTTAAACCACAGACGTCTGTAGGGAGTACATTCCATAGCCCAGGAGCGACTACAGAGAAGGCCCGTTCCCGAAGAAGGCGCTCTCCCAGGTAACCTGGTCCTAAGCCATTTAGGGCTTTAAAGGTAATTACCAGCACTTTGTATTTTGCCCGGAAACCTGTTGGCAGCCAATGCAGTTGTTTTAAAACAGGCATAATATGGTCTCTCTGGGAAACCCCAGAGATCAGTCTAGCCACTGCATCTTGGACCAACTGAAGTTTCTGAACTACATACAAAGGCAGCCCCATGTAGAGTGCATTGCAGTAGTCAAGACTAGAGGTTACCAGAGAGTGCACCACAGTTCTGAGATAATTATCTCCAAGGAATGGAATAGCTGTCATATCAACTGGAGGTGATAGAAGGCGCTCCTGACCATAGCCTTAACCTGAGAAATCAGAGTGAGGCCTGGGTCCAAAAACACTCCCAAGCTACACACCTGATCCTTTAGGAGGAGTGCAGCCCCATCTAGAAAAGGTGCATCTATCACGTTCCTCGAAGTGTGACCTCTTACCATGAGTACCTCCTTCTTGCTTAGATTAAGTTTCAATGTATTATCCCTCATCCAGACCATTATTGCCTGTAGGCAGGCATTAGCGGGGTTATGCCACTTCCTGATGATGATGCCAAGGAGAAAAAGATCTGGCTGTTGTCAGCATATTGATAACACCCTGCTCCTGATGATCTCACCTAGCGGTTTCATGTAGATCAGGACTGCTCAACTTTGGCCCTCCTGCAGATGCTGGCGTACAACTCCCATAATCCCTGGCTAATGGCTATTGTTGCTAGGGTTTATGGGAGTTGTATAAAAACAGCTGGGGGGCCAAAGTTGAGCAGGCCTGATGTAGATGTTACAAAGCATCAGAGATAGGATGGAGCCCTGAGGGACACCATGCAATAGCTCTTGTTTCAGAGAGCAGCTATCACCATCTGGAATCTACTGGAGAGATAGGAATGGAACCACTGCAAAGCAATACCACCTATAACCAAATCCCGCAGACAATACAGAAGGATACCATGGTTCTAGGTAAACAGTATCTTCGAAAACTGCCTGGAGTCGATCAGCCAACACCATCTCAATTACCTTGCCCACCCAAGGGAGGTTGGAGACTGGCCTTTAATTATCCATCATTGAAGGCACCAGGGCAGGCTTCTTAAGTAAAAAGGTCTCACAATTGCCTCCTTCAAACATGGCGGCATCCTGCCCTCTCTCAGTGAGGCATTTATGGTGTCAGCTAGGCCATCTCCAACAGCTTCCCTGCTAGACGTTATAAGCCATGGGTCGAAAGGAAAAGTGGTAGGCCGAAAATCTCCAAGGAGCTTGTCCACATCCTCAGGAGTCACAAATTGAAACTAATCCATTCTAACTGAACCAAAGGAGTTTCTGGACACCTCTACAATCGACCTTGCCATAACCGTGGTCTGTGGAGTGCAAGTCGGCTCGAATGTGAGAGATTTTATCCGCAAAAAAGTTATTAAAAGTATCACAGCGGGATGATCAAAAATCCAGATCTAAGTTCAGAGAGGAGGGAACCTAAGTCAATCCCCTCACAACTCTGAACAATTCCACTAGACGCGAACTTGCAAACGCAATACATGCAGAATAGAATTGCTTCTTTGCTGCATGTATTGCCGCAGAATAAGCCTTCAAATGGGTTTTATGTTGTGTCTTGTCGGATTCAAGTTGAGACATCTCCCACTTACTCTCTAGGCTTCTCCCTTGCCGCATCAGCTCCCGTAGCTGTTCGGTGTACCACTGGGCCAATCTTGAAGCGGAATGGAGAAGGCACTTAGGGCGATAGTGTCTACTGTCCTGGTAAGCTCTACCAGTGCATCAACAGAATCACCGGCAGAACCAGCTCTAAAACCCTCCAAGGCCTCTTGGAATCCCACCACTGCTGTAATAGCTGTTCCAGAAGTGCCCCCTACTCCGGCACCTGTACCAGAGCCCTGCCACTTAGAACTAGCTGGGGAATAAGAGAAAGCCTGGCACTGTGGGGGAAGATTCCAAAACCATAAATTGGCCCCAGCCCTCAGTCCCACCCCTGAAGGCTGCCACCAAAGCCCGACCCCCTTTGGCAGGGTGCTGCTCGTCCTAATAAGGGCCAGAAGTTCAAAAGCCCAACCAAAAGATGTGTGTGTGTGGGGGGGACCCCCTCAAATTTCACATGGCCACTGCAAGAAGTGATTGCTAAGGGCAGGGAAATTTGAGAATTAAGCTTGTACTGTGGGATAGGGACGCAGCCCTAATAGGGCCTAGTAATGCCTCTGGCCCAAACATGGGATATATAACAAGGATGTCCTGGTGGTGGTTGGCTCCAAACACTGGAAGAGATTGTTGGATTCCTTTAGAGAACATGAAAAGGTGTAATTATCAAAATGGGAGGAGGCTCTGGGTCTGATCGGGCCCTGTAGGGCTGGGCCCCAGATATTTTAAGTAGCTAACGATGTCTCTGGGTCCATATTGTGAGGTGTCCCTAAGCTGCGCATGGGAAGGGGAGTATAGCTGTGGCACATGCAGAAGGGAGCTGAGTACCTGCAGAAGCCTCACTCCTTGGACACTGGAGCTTTCTATTAATACTAGCAGCACGTTCTCAAATGTAAGCTCTACAGCCATGAAATCTCAGAATTGGCATTATTTAAAATCAAAGTGGAGAGCCTCAATTGCCTAAAACCATTGCTGGTCTGCCAAATTGCACACTGCGTCCCCTTGCATGCAGATGTGTAGCAAGCCTGGGATGCCCTAGGGTGGGTTCCTAACCTGTGGCACTCCAGATGTTGAACTAAAATTCACATCACACAGTTTTAGCTGTGGATGATGGGAGTTGTGGTTCAGCAACATCTGGACTACCACGGGTTGAGAACTCCTGTGCTAAGAGATATTGCTTCCTTAAGTGTCTGTGCTGCTCCACTTGAGAGTTATGCCCCTGGGTTTCTTGCTGTGTTGCAGAAGATGCTGGGATGGCGCTCCTGCATGATCATGAGCTGTGCCCAGCATTCTTGGTGACATTGCAAGAGATTCTAGGATGCAGCTCTAGAGTTGTACAAAACTTCGTTGGCATCCCTGTGGCTGTGGGTATCTCAGACAGTCTCTGCATAAGAACAGCCCTGCTGGATCAGGCACAAGGCCCATCTAGTCCACCAGCCTGTTCCACACAGTGGCCCACCAGATGCCTCTGGGGAGCCCACAGGCAAGAGGTAAGGGCATGTCCTCTCTCCTGCTGTTGCTCCACCGCAACTAGTATTGAGAGGCATCTTGCCTCTGAGGCTGGAGGTGACCTGGGTAAGTGACCTGCCATCCTTTCAAGCTATTAGCTGTGCCTAGCAGTAATCTGCATAGCTTTAGTTTTGGGGATCACGGACCAGATACACAAGGGGGAGCTTTAGCTTGTTCTGGTGGAGGTAGGGAGAAAAAGATGACAGGAGCTGTGGTACAAGTTGTGCCATTTGTGTGACTAGTGTTTTTGGAAGAACATGATACCTGCTTTGCCCAAGGATGCTTCTTGGATTTCTGACTGTGCACTAGACAGAAATATGGGTTTTGGATCCTTAGGCCTGCCTTAAAAGTGAAAGGGAAGGAAGCTCAGAGTAGTGACCAAGGTTTGCCTGTTTTTATTCCAGAATGGGGGCTGAATAGAGCCCTATTCATACATTATGTTGTATGGATGTACAGATGTCTGTACACTTGTTTACGTTTTTGTGTGAATGACTGTACCTGCATTCATTTAAAAAGTGAACCTGGATACAGGCCCCTTAAATGCATGGTACAGATAGGAAGTATACTGCTGTACCTGTGTTCAGCAAAACATATGAATAATTGTACCTGTGCACACTGTACACTTGTGTGAGTATTCAGCATGATGTCTGAATAGGGCTTAGTAGGAGACTCCTGTTTCCCTTGTTCGCTCTGAGCTTCTATATATCTGACTCCTAATCCTGATATGAAATTCCAGACCATCAGGGGCGGAGCCACCATTGGGCGAATGGGTTCAAAGAACTCGGGCCGACACCAATCGGGGCTGCGAGTGTGGGCCCCAGACGCCCCCCGCATCTGATGTCAGACGTGGGGGGCGTTATTTCGGTCCCAAATGGGCTGTGCAGCCCCATTTGGAGCCGAAATCACCCACGCTGTATTGGCAGCACAGCCAGAGTGACTCTCTCTGCCTTAAAGGCAGGGATAGCCGCTCCTGGTCTCGCTGCCAACGCGGCAGGCCGATCAATCTCCCTCCCAATTGGGGCCGCGTAGCCCTGTTTAGGAGAGCGATCGGCCTGCGCTACATTGGCAGCGTGGCCGGAATGGCTACCTGCCTTTAAGGCAGGTAGAGTCACTCTGGCCCACCCTGCCCAATGCAGTGTGGGGCGATCTCCCCTCCAAATGGGGCCGTGTGGCCCCATTTGGGAGGGAGACTACATCCCCCGCTTCTGAAGTCAGGTGTGAGGGCGTGGCTAGATGTCAGATGTGGGGGCGGGGTCAGGGGGCTGCGGCGGCTGCACGTGGGCCACCCTAGGCTCCCTAGGCTACTGAAGACCATTTTAGGAAGAAGACAGACCTATATTCCAAGGATGAAGACAGAACTCGAGCTGGGATTGGGAGTTCTCAAAAGAGAGCTTTCAGCTTAAATTAGGGTCACGTTTGAGGAACAAAAGGGGACAGAAATTTCCGACCCAATTTCAGGTTCTTCGCTGCTGTGTTCTGAGGTAGTAGCAGCTGCAGCAGCCGTGCTAGCCCTGATGGCTGCCTCTCTGCTTCCCTACAATTCCGCCATGGAATGGATTCCCACTGGCAGCCGCCATTTTCCCCCAGAGCCCGCCTCGGAATGCTACTCCTTGAAGATTTAGGGTTGCTCCTCAAGGGGATTGTGGGAAAATAAATTGGCAGCTGCCAGCAACTGATTCCAGCACTGCTGCTGCCACCAGGAGAAGTTTCCCCCTCGACATTTGCAAGCCTCTGAAAAATATCTGAAATCGTCTCCTGGTGGGGTGGGTGGGGTTTTGGCCCAGCCCTAAGAACATGAAAACAGCCTTGCTGGGTCAGGTCCAAGGCCCATCTCGTCCAGCATCCTGTTACGCACAGTGGTCCACCTGTTGCCTCTGAGAAACTCACAGGCAAGAGGTAGATGCATGCCCGCTCTCCTGCTGTTGCGCCCCTGCAGCTGTTATCCTGCCTCTGAGGCTGGAGGTGGCCTCTCTAGCCACCAGACTAGTACCCCTTGGTAGACCTGTTCTCCATGAATTTGTCCAAGCCCCTTTTTAAAGCCATCCAAGGCCATCACCACATTAATTATGCACTGTATGAAAAAGTACTACCTTTTTTTTTGGTCCTAAATTTCCTGGCCTTCAGTTTCATGAGATGACGCCTGGTTCTAGCGTTGTGAGAGAGGGAGAAAATTTTCTCTTTGTCCACTCTCTCTACTCCATGCATAATTTTATACACCTCTTTCATGTCTCCCCATAGTTGCCTCTTTTCCATACTAAAAAGCCCCAGATGCTGCAGCCTTGCCTCATAAGGAAGGTGCCCCAGGCCCTTGATCAGACCCTAGGACCCACTAGGCAGAATTAACACTGGGATTGGTTTGAATGTGCATTTGTTGGATTCTGATGCATTTGTTTGCAGGTCGCTGGCGTGTGTTCAAACCACTTGTATCACACTTACAATGTTACATTTGTTTTCACTTTAAGTGTGGAGGAAATGGTTTGAACTGCCCTGGAAACATGCCCTGAAGCGCAGCAAACATGCATCCAAATAACTTTCATCACCCTCTGAAATGTCTGTCTTCACCCTTAGAAGCTGATGATATTCCAGCTGATGATACGTCTTCCTTCCATGCATTTAACTTGCCCCCTCTGCGCGCACTAATGCACTTTGTCCATCAATCCAGTTTGCATTCCAGTGAGCTCAGAATAGCATACATGCCATTAGTGCCCATAGTGAGGACTCACTACAGTGGCAGGGAGTTCCACTGGTTACTGTTGCATTATGTGAAGAACAGGCATCCCTTGTGCTGCTGCTTTGTTAGCGTTATCAGTTCCTGCTAACGTCTTGTCTTCATGTGTGAAGTTAAAGACTGCTTCTCCGATTCACTCTTCAAATCCCATCTCTTATCTGCTGTGGTTTCTTAAGCCTTGTGGATTTGACAGTGAGGCTTGATTAAAGCAGGTCAAAAACAGGAGGGGGAGCTCTCACTGCACTTGCTAACAAAGTGGCTGGAAAGAGGAGGGAGAAAAGATTCACAGAGGGTACATCTGTCAGTGGCTAGAAATCACAGTAACTAGATAGAACCTTCTGGACAGTGGCAGTATATCCCGGACTACCAAATGCTGTGGACTGATAAAGGGGATAGCCATCATATTTATGTCCATGAACTTGCCAGTGCTGAAATAGAAACAGAACACTGTCACTACATCTTGTGGCAGAGAATTCCACTAGTTCAGTGATTCTCAAACTTGGGTCCTCAGGTGTTATTGGACTTCAACTCCCATAATCCCCAACCAAAGGTCACTGAGGCTGGGGATTATGGGAGTTGAAGTCCAATAACACCTGCGGACCCAAGTTTGAGAATCCCTGCACTAGTTGATTGTGTGAAAAAGTACTTCTGTTTGTTGGTCCTAGATTTCCCGGCAATCAATTTCATGGGATGACCCTCTGGTTCTAGTGTTATGTGAGAGGGAGAAGAATTTCTCTCTATCCACTTTCTCCACACCATGCATGATTGTATAGACCTCGCTCATGTCTCCCTACCTTTTTTCTAAACTAAACAGCCCCAGGTGTTGTAGCCTTGCCTCATAAGAAAGGTGCTCTAGGCCCCTGATCATCTTGGTTGCCCTCTTCTGCACCTTTTCCAGTTCTACAATGGTAGGGGGTATTGTTGGTTAACCTAGAGAATGCACAGGAAGTTTCCTTTTAGTATTCAAGGGGCGGTAGTCTTGCTAACCTGCACTGTTATCAGTGGGTTCTCTTGCATTCGGTTTCATATCTACATTCTCCTGATCCAAGAATGGGATGATGTTTGATGCGATAGCAGTGCAACCCAGTTGTCATGCTGTTGTGACAACTAAAGAAGTCTCATCCTCGTGATCTCTGAAAGCTCTGAAAAGAAAACAAAAAATCAACAACAGGAAGCTACAAGCATTCAGTAGATCAAACTGTCTTTTCTCTTATTGACTGTTTTGGTACAGGGTAAAAAACAAAACAAAAAACCAAACAAACCTTTTAAATCTCCAGGCTTCTCTTCTGCATGATGATTTTGATGCCAAGCTGTAAGAGAGAGGAGGGATTACACAGGAAATATTAGAATAGAAAAGGAAATACTTCAGCTCTGTAACAAATGGCTCTCTTGGCATGCTGAGAGAGGGAGGATGTGGAAAGTGGGGAGGGGAGGTGGCAGGTGTGCCTAGTGGACAGGGTGTGTCCCCAAATGTATTTTAAGATCAGCACAGTAAGTGGTGCTAATTTTACAATAATCTGACGCAAAAAGGAATATGATTGTCCCTCCCTCAGGGAATCTAAGAAAACAGCCAACATACACATAAGAACAGCCCTGCTGAATCGGGCCCAAGGCCCATCTAGTCCAACATCCTGTTTCACACAGTGGCCCATGAGATGCTAGTGGAAGCCTACAGGCAGGAGTTGAGGGCATGCCTTCTCTCCTGCTGTTACTCCCCTGCACCTTGGACTCAGAGGCATCCTGCCTTGGAGGCTGGAGGTGGCCCATAGCCCTCCGACTAGTAGCCATTGATAGACCTCTCCTCCATGAAGTTATCCAAACCCCTCTTCAAGCCATCCAGGTTGTTGGCTGTCGCCACATCTTGTGGCAGAGAATTCCACAAGCTGATTATGCGTTGTGTGAAAAAGTACTTCCATTTGTTGGTCCTAGATTTCCTGGCAATCCATTTCATGGCATGACCCCTGGTTGTTGTGTTATATGAGAGGGAGAAGAATTTCTCTCTATCCACTTTCTCCACACCATGCATGAGGTGTTGTAGCCTTGCTTCATAAGAAAGGTGCTCTAGGCCCCTGATCATCTTGGTTGCCCTCTTCAGCACCTTTTCCAGTCCTCCAATGTCCTTTTAAAGATGTGGTGACCACAATTATACGCAGTACTCCAGGTGGGGCTGCACCATAGTTTTGTATAAGGGCATTAAAATATTAGCAGTCTTATTTTCATTCCCCTTCTTAATGATCCCTAGCATGGAATTGGCCTTTCTCACAGCTGCTGCACATTGAGTCGACACTATCAACGAGTTGCCCACCACGACCCCAAGATCCCTCTCCTGGTCCGTCACCGACAGCTCAGATCCCATTAGCGTATACTTGAAGCTGGGGTTTTTCATCCCAGTGTGCATCACTTTATGCTTCTTAAGAAGCTGGATCAGCTTTCCCATGAAATGCAGCTTAGGACAGAAACTTGGAGGTGGTGTTTGTGGACAATACTTGCCGATTGCACAGTTGGTCTTGCTTTTTTTGATGCCCTGCCACTATATTTGGCCAAGCCATTTTGTAGGTTTTTTGTAGCAGTACTAAGAAGTTTATTTTTTATTTAGTTTTACATTTATATCCCACTCCTCCTCTAAGGAGCCCAGAGTGGTGTACATGGTTATGTTTATCCTCACAACAACCCTGTGAGGTAGGTTAAATTGAACGGTAAGGGACCAGCCTGGAGTCACCCGATGAGTTTCATGGCTGAATGGGAATTTGAACTGGGGTCTCCCTGGTCCTAGTCCAACACTCTAACCACTACACCACACTTGCTATAAGTGTAGTATTAGGCAGAAGCTGCAGTCCTGTGCGCTCTTACTTGGGAGTAAGCTCTTTTGAACTCATTGGGTCTTACTCTTCAGTAAATGTGCTTAGGACTGTGTTATCACGAAACGCTGAGCTGTGAGTTAGGACATGGCTTCTCAGCCTTTGGTCCCCAGAAGTTGTTGAACTACGATTTCCATCATTCCCTGTCACAATGGCCAAAGCCTGGCCTCAGCTCCCACTTCTAGCTGCAACATGGGGATAATAATACTGACCTACCTTACAGGTTTGTTGTAAAAATTACTGAAGTAATCAGTGTGAAGTGCTTCAAACATCCTAAGCCACCATATAAAATGCTAAATGTTATTGGTGTAATTGAACAATGTTCTGTGCAATGTTGCATACAATGTTTGCACAGTTTCTGATAGAAAACAGCAAACAATATCCAAAAATTAAATAAAAATAGCTTTTGAAAATATTCCCCATCCCATCTCTTTGCCTCATCTACCAATATTACCGTGTGATTTTTCTTCAGCTCTGGAATGTCCTCACAGAACGGTTAAGCACCAGAAATGTGCCAGTCCCCATGGACACAGTCCAGTAGGCACCTGTGATATACTGAAATGTACACATGCCTCCTGAGGATGGCTTTCTCTCTGCCCCTTCAGATCACTTCTCAAAGCTCACCTCTCTTGTGAAGTCTTTGGCTTAATACCTTTGTCCCCACCCCAGTGGAAACAAAGCTTAAGTATTTGTAGTGGATTTGTGCATATTTTTGCTGCCTTATCCCGGCTTCTGTTGTCTTCTTTCTGCCAGATTTCTGCTTGTAAGCTCCTTGGGGCACAAACTTGTTGGTTATGTCACTCAGTAAAACACTGCATGAATAATAAATAATTACTATTGGGAGTATCTCCAAATTAAATTGTACTTTTTTAGATCATCGTGCCTGTGAAACATTTTTTGTTTCTGTGAAGCTAATCTTGTCGTTCACAATCCCCACTGGTTAATATGGGGTGGGGTACAGTCTTTCCGTGACATCAAAACCAGCCATTTAGGCATTAAGCGGTTCTCCATATCCACCCTTTTTCATGACTCACGAAAGACTAAAATGAAAAGATAACTGGTGTTGCTATTACTCTGGAAAGTTTAAACTAGTCTTCCAGAAGTGCAGTCAGCAATGGTACAAGAGGCACATGTGTATATCAGCATGATTGTTCCAGGTGTCTATTGGGCAGTGTCCATTCAGAGCAAAACACTCCCTCACCTCAGTGTGTGGAGCAGTTCTAGAACTGTTTTTTGGTGTTTTTTTTTTTTAGTTTTCCTAAATTACTAATTTGTCTTAACATACTTTCTTAGCCCGCAGCTTTGAAAGAGAAGTGTGGGGAAAGACCCAGAAGGCTACCTCTTTCCCCACAACAACATCCCACTGTTTCAAGAACATTTTTTTAACTTTCTGAATTCTTTGTTTTTGTGTTGACACTGTGTGGTGACCTTTCTGAGACTATCGTAAACATCTCCTGCCTGTTTAAAAATAAAATAAAATTGAGTGGGCAGCAGAACAGGCTATTTCCCCTGCAGCGGGGTTCCTTTTCTCCTTCATTACTCTTTGCAGTTCTCAAGCTACTGAAGCAGGATCAGGGCTATTGGCATGGCAGTGGCAAGAGAAATATCGTTCCCATTGCTTCACAAAAATAATAGTCTGCACACAACTTTAGGTGGGGCTGTGGGCATTCTGTGATTCTTCTGTTGATTCATGCAAGAACAGCATTTGATTATTTGCAGAACTGACCTTCTGAGGCTCTCAGTTTTTCTTTTTTTGAATAAATGGCTGACCAGCACAGCAAGGATGCACCGGTACAGCCTAACAGAACTTGCCAATTAATTGCACCAGCCCAGTGTGGAAGTGGCAGTTTTTACCAGGAACTCCTCTATGCCAACTGAAAAAAATGGTATGTCCCTGAGGGCTGCGCAGCCCTTGAGGATGTATTTATGGGTGGCACAGATCTTATTTTTAGTGTATCATAGTATGTAAGCCCTGCTCTTAGGGCTTGGACCAGGGGTTCCCAGCCTTGAGTTCCCAGATGCTGCCAGACTACAACCCATCATCTCCATTCACAGTGGGTTTCCCCTATTTATTTGATTCTTTATTTGTTTGATTCTTTAACTGGCCTATCTGCAAGTACTCAGGGTGGATAACAATTACAATGATGCAATGGATAGCCAGCCACATAAAGAATTGTTCGTCACAAAACAACTGCTTGTCCACATATTGCTTTATTCTTGGAAGATACCTTACAGAGAGCTAGTGCAGTAGTGCAGGCATTCTCAAATTGGAGTCCTCAGATGTTGTTGGACTACAACTCCCATCATCCACAGTCACAATGGCATTTGCAGCTACAGATGATGGGAGTTGTAGTCCAGCAACATCTGCAGACCTAATTTTGAGAACACCCTTGGTGTTGTGGATGAAGTGATGGAGATTTAATGCAAGCTTGGGGCCTGTGTTCAAACTCTTGCCTAGTCAGGAAGCTTGAGATAGGTCTTGGGTAACTTAACTAAGCTCATAGGATTGTTGTGAGGATAAAAGTGGGGGTGTGGGCTGGATCTATACACCACATGCTCCTTGGTGGACTTCAGATCTAGTCAGTACATTCTATTTATTTATTTATTTATTTATTAATTAATAGATAAATAAATAAATAAATATAATAAAATTGTGAGCATTGTCTTTTGCATTTCCTTTAAAAAGAAAAGAAAAATTTCACAGGAAGCCTGTGTGTGCATCAGCAAACACGGCCACAATTTCTTACCTCCTTTGCTAGCCAAGGGTCAGCTGCAGAGAACATTAGCATGCGTGGTCAAGCTGGAAACCATCAGGTGGCCTAAGAAAGCTTGTGCCGTAGATGTCTCGCATGCAGGGGTTGCTCTTAGAATTCATCGCCCAGAGGCAGGAGGAATATAAAGTGTACACATGTGCATAACACACATGAGGAGGAGAGAAGGAAATTTAACTAACGTTCCACTCATGAACCCGTTTCCTTTATGGCTAGGATCTTTCCCTCCTCAAGAGTTGGCACAGCAGCAAGGGGAAATCTGCTCTGCATTTCCATGCTGGCTGGCTGCTGCTTGCCTTGCCCAGGGGCTCCTGATAAAAGAGACTGCAGAGCAGAATGTGGTTGCATGGGGGCATTCTGGATGCAAGCCACTTTCTCAGGCAGGGGCGTAGCTAGGGGAGAGGGGGCCCCTGTTCATCCCTCTCTCTGGTGGCCCCCCAGAGTGAGGGAGATAACGAAAAAAAGGAGGGATGGAGCTGGAGGGCCCTCAGAAGCTGGGGGCCCGTGTTCTTTGAACCCTTTTGCTCAATTATAGCTACGCCCCTGGGCTCAGGGACCCCTTTAGCAATGATCTGTTCGCAAGAGGAAAAGAGCGCCGGTAGCCTGTCCCTCACTGCTCAGGAGCAAGCAATTTAGTAGCTGCTTCTGTGTGTGTTGACTACCAGTGGATTAGTGCCAATGTCATTTCAGGTTTCTAATCATACTGCTGGCAATGAATGATGGGTGGATAAATCTTCACACATGTTCCGCACTCTCCACGATGAGGAAGGATGCTTCAGCTGGAGCGCCTGCTACGATTAATTCATTGGCCTTCGGAAGATTCCTTGCTCCAGTGAACAGAGAAGAGCCATAATGAGCCATCCTGATCAGGGGAGGAGGATGTGGACGGAGTGCTGATTTTTTAAAAACCGAATATTCAAGCAGAAGTCCAGTTCTCCAACTAACAAAGAGGGCCTCCCTAAGATCTCCCCCCACCACCTTCAAGAGCATTTCTTGCTTCCCCCCTTTAGATTTCCTCTGCCTTGAGCTACGTGACAGGCAGGTAGCCTACAACAAGCACAATCCTTTTTCTGTATCTCCCTGCCAGAAAAAGCAGCAATGGTAATTAATTTGCATCACATGTGTTTGAGTTGACTGTATGTCCTTAGCCATCGGAGACTCCGACCTGGAGAGCCTTGGAACATTTCCCCGCTTCCACATTACTATCAGTTATTCCTTAAACCAGTGTTCCCCAAATGTTTTATCTGCTGGCAGGGTGGATTTGATTTAAATCAAATCAGTTTAAACTATGATTTAAACCACGATTTAAATCACTAGTCAGTAAGACTAGATTTAAATCATGGGTTTTTGTTTTTTTACATAAAGACTCATTCTTGCTGGTATAATCCTAATATTTACAACCAGATGAAGGTTTCATTTTTGGTCCTCTTCTAGATAGAAAAATTGCCCGAAATAATCTTACAGAAACCTCTGGAAGAGCATAACATTGTGAATGGATTAATGGAATTCATTTACCAAAAAAATTTAAACATTGCATATATACGGTCTCATGCTACATAATTAAAAACTAATCCTTATTTCATGATGAATAACCTTTGGACTATAATTTATCTTAAATAGAAAACTATCTTTAAATAGATTTTTTCCTCAAAAAGCATTTTATTTAAAAAATCTAATTTAAATGTAAAAATCTGATTTAAATTTTTAAAAATCTGATTTTTTAAAAAACATCTTTGTTTTTTATCTGCCCTGTCTGGTGGCATGCTATTTTTTTAAAGTGGCACAGTGCCACTCTCTCCACCTGGTTTTGTTTTGCTGTTAGAAAGTTTGCAAAATAATTTCAAAAATTGTTTTGCAGTGTTTTCTTCCATATTTATTTCAAGCTGGCTTTGGGAGCTAACTAGCTCCTTTAACAGTGGGAGGGACATGACTGTGCATTATGGAGAGAGTTGGCTCCACACACACCCCACCTTTGGAGCAGCTGACTTGGAAAGAGTCAGTGTGGCACACTGGCCAGTGTCTCATGTGCACACCAGTTGGGAAACACTGTCTTAAACCAGGGCTTCTCAACCACGGGTCTCCAGCAGTTGTTGGACTGCAACTCCCATCATCCCTTTGGCCACTGTGACGGGCTGATGGGGGTTGTAGTCCAAGAACAACAACAGATCACCCAAGGTTGAGAACTATATTTGTAGATAACCATCAGCCGGGTCCTGCTGCCGTCTTAAAACGCTTGCACTCAGCCCAGCCTGTGATAGGCTGAGAGTCTTCTGTTATCGTTGTGGGGCTAGTCTCAGTCTTGGGTGATGTGACTTGCTGTCAGCTAGTTACGATTACCCGGCCTGACGAGTTTTATGATGCTTTTCGACACGTGACTCCCATTCCCCCTCTCAGTCTGCCTCACAGCTTTGCTATAGATTGGTCTCCTGTTCTCTGCTTAGGGTGGAAAAGTCTGTTTGTATTATTATTATTATTATTATTATTATTATTATTATTATTATTATTAAATTAATAATTAATTCAATTTCTATACCACCCTTCCAAAAATGGCTCAGGGCAGTTTACACAGAGAAACAATAAATAAATAAAATGGATCCCCTTGACACTGATGCCAAGGATAAAGCTATTGCCCTGATCTCATAGCCAGCCTGGGGTGCACAGCCCAGTGAGTTTTGGCTCCTGGGTCAGCCTCTTTTGCCGGGGGGGGGGGGTGTTGGCTCTAGCACCAGAACACAAGAGATGGGAGGGGAGGATTCTGGGAATCTCCGTCAGCACCACACATGCCCATTTTGCCGGCTCTGTTTTCTCCTTCAGTTTTTCTGCACGGCAGGTGCACACGGGGTTAATTCTGTCCACCAGCCGGAGAGCCTCTTCTCACCCTCCTCCAGCTGCCGCTGACACCTCTGTGACTTTGGCCCTCTTCCTTATTATCCCTCATCTCTGCCTCCTGGTTGCCTGGCAACACCCATCACTGTTGACAGGACTCCGTTCTTACATGTTACTTTTACACCATCCCATCTTGTATTGTAAAAAAATATAGAGAGAGAGAGATTTTTTTTTTTTTTTAATCTCATTACTAAGAGACTCGGGTCGCTCCTAGTGAGGTTAAAGGGCATTTGGCCTTATATCTTGCCCATGGACTTGGCAAATGGAGGGAGGCGGCTGTGCCTGTGGTAAACTTCTGTTGCAGAAGTAAATATCCATTTACTCGTTCTAATATCTGGCTTGCTTCATCCCAGAGGCTTGTGCAGGTCAAAATAAGTTAAATGTTTATGGATATAGATAGACAATACAGCGTTGATTAGATAATTTGAGAGCCCAGTTACATCCCCTGTATGGATCCTATAGACCCCGACACCTTTCCAGTGTGTGAGAGGAGGAGGGAGGGATTGCTGATCTTGCATTAGCGAGCATGAATCACTCTCTCTGCTAAGCAGAGTCTGCCCTGGTTTGCATTTTGATAGGTGACTACATGCATGCACTGTCTGCTGTAAGATATTCCCCTTAGGGCAGAGGTGGGTGACCCTGGCTCTCCAACTGTTGCTGAACTACAACTGCTATCATCTCCAGCCACAATGTATTGGGGATGAGGGGAGTTGTGATTCAACAGTAACTGGAGTTGCATGTGAGTAGGAGACTACATGTGTGAGCACTGTAAGATATTCCCCTCAGGGGATGGAGCTGCTCTGGGAAAAGCAAAAGTTTCCAAGTTCCCTCCCTGGAAGCTTCTCCAAGATAGGACCGAGAGAGACTCCTGTCAGTTTGTGTAGACAATACTGGGATAGATGGACCAATGGTCTGACTCAGTATATGGCAGCTTTCTATGTTCTGGGAGAGCCAGCATTGCCTACTCTGCCTTAGGGTTTTGTTTTGTTTTTTTAACTATTAAAACAACTCTTATATGTGCAGACGCTAGAACTCCATTACCCCTGCCTTGGGGGATGGGGCCATAGCTTAATGATAGAGCATCACTTCCTGCATGCAGAAGGTCCCAAGTTCACTCCCTAGCATTCTCAAGTTGGCCTGGGAGAAACTCCTGCTAGGAAAGATTTTTGCCTGGAACCTTGGAGATGCTGCTGCCAGTCAGAGAAGACACTACGGAGCTAGATGGACCAGTGGTCTGACTCGGTATTGTTGAGGGGTGTGAGGAGAAACATTAAAGAGCAATCCTTTAGAGCTAGCTTAACCCGTGCAGAGCATCTGCGCTCTAGTATTGTTCCTCTCACCCCCTGTCATAGCCCACTCACCTCGGAGATCTCTCCATCCTCACCTGAGCCGCACTCCTGCTCCTCCTCCTCCATCTGGTTGCTTCCATCCCCTTCACCCTTTTTGGTCACTCCTCCATTCCTTTACTCCATCTCCCTCACCACTCTTGGTTGCGGCTGCAGCATTGCTGGCACCTATTGGCCAAGCTGCATCCCCCTATCCCCAGAGACCTCCCCACCCTCATCTGAGTCCTGCTCCTGCCTCTCCCTAGAGGAGCAGCAGCAGCAGCAGCGGTTGACTGGGCCCGTCTTCATTGCTGCCACTGCCATGGCTGCTCGCTCCCCTCAGGCTGCTAACAGGCCTTGCCTGCCTGCCTGCCTGTCTCCCTCCACCAATGGCTTTGGTAGCTCCAAACAGCAGCAGTGGTTGACTGGGCCCTTCCTTGCTGCCGCTGCTGCCATAGTCACTTGTTCCCCTCAGGCCGCTGACAGGCTCAGGCCCATCTCTCACCCTTCCTTCTTTCTCTCTTTCCCTCCCTTCCTTTTCTCTCTTTCTCTCTCCTCCACTCACTCTTCCCCTCTGCCTTTCTTCTCCTCCCTTCTCTCTCTCTCTCTCTCTCTCTCTCTCTCTCTCTCTCTCTCTCCCTTCCTGAGTTAACAGATTTTGTTCATCTTATTTCCTCATCTAATTCACACAACGGCAGCCTCCTTCTCCTGAAGGGGCTTTTTCCTCCCTCATGACCACTCTCCTGGCAGACCCCTGCCCACTGTGCTTCTATCTATCTATCTATCTATCTATCTATCTATCTATCTATCTATCTATCTATCTTTATACTTAATTCTCTTAGCCAGCCACCAGCCATGCTGTAGGGATGTGGCAAGGCTATGCGTGCCGGCGAGGGAGGCACCTGATTGGCTGGGCTATGGTTGGCTGCTGTTCGCTGGACTCATGGCAGCGACAGGCCCAGCCAAGTTGAGGAGGTGGCGGTGGCGGGCCCGGCCGCGGCAGGGAGACGGCGGCGCCGGGCCCGGCTGCGGTGGTGGGGAGATGGCGGCGGCACTGGGCCTGGCCGTGGCGAGGAGGCGGCGCCGGGCCCGGCCGTGGCAGGGAAGTGGAGGGCCCAGCCATGGCGGGGAGGTGGTGGCAGTGCGCCCGGCCATGGTGGGGAGGCAGCACCGCAACAGTGAGGAAGCAGCAGTGGGACCGGCTGCCAGGGTGAGGAGGCGGTGGCAGAAGGGGAGGGGATGAGCTGGCTTGAAAGCCGGCCAGAAACTGGGGGCGGGGAGCAGGCCGGGTGGGCGTCAGAGACGCTCAGGGGAAGAGGGCACAGACGTTCTGCGCTGGGTCTGCTAGTATACATATATATATTTTTCTCTCCTCTACAATCAAGAACATCTTCCGACCAGTAACAGTTGCATTCCAACTGACCTTAACCATCACAGGCTCCTCCTTCCTATCTGCATATTGAATCACAACTGCCTGATCACCATGGTGCCACAGGCTCCTCCTCCCTATCTGCTTATGGAACCTCCAGTGCCCAATCACCATGGTGCTTATGCTCGCGAACTCTTGTGAGAGCTGCCACACATGAGATTAGCCACGGGTGCTCCTTAGAGAATTATATATATAGATTCTCACTTCTAACAGATACAAGGCAGCTTCCTAAGTACCCCCTGCCTAGTGGCACTTAACAGTTCAGTCCTGACTGCCATGTATCCTTCTGGTACTGCTCATATGTGCACAATGTACTAAAATGTCTGTGAGAGTGCAGTCATGTTTGTTTATTCCAAGGGCATTAGACATGCATGGGCCAGAGGGCCTCACTCCCCACTCAGCGCATGCCCAGGGATCATAGTGCCTATTTTCCCCTGACAAATCCTCAGTTTTTATGACCGTGTAGCAGCAGGACCCAGCTGATTCATATTTAAAAATATAGTTTTCCATCCAGTCCCCGTGTAACACCCTTTTATATCTTGCCTCCCCAAATCTCTTCACCATCATCACACCTTCTCTAATTATCAGCTTCCCTCGTCACCATCTAACTGTCTTCCTACGTGGCACTGCTGAGTCTCAAGAAAGCCTCACAGGCCAAATAGTTCCCCCCACCCCACCAGTTCTGCCAGCTTAAACATCCTTGTCATCCAAATCTCCTTCTCCACTGACGAAAGACTGCCACCACCCATCCCACACCCTTTCCTCTTGGCTGTAAATGCAGGCAGATTGTGAGGTCTGCACGCTTCTGCCCTGTTGTACATGCAGTGACCATTGTCCAGCAGCAGGTAGCAGAGCTAAAGACTGGATCTGTAGAACTATTATTATTATTATTAGTTAATATTATCTTATTAAAATATTTATGTACTGCTTTTCAACAAAGAAGTTCTCAAAGTTTGTGTAGAAAAAAGAATAAGATGGTTCCCTGTTCCCAAGGGCTTACAAATTCTTCTCTCTCTCTCTCTCTCTCTCTCTCTCTCTCTCTCTCTCTCTCTCTCTCTCTCTCTCAACCCTTTCTGCAATGGTCACTGGAAAGATGTGCTGGGTTGAATAGGGGCAATTGCTCTCCCCTTGCTAAATAAATACTGTGTTTACCTAAATCCAAGACTAGGTTTCCCCCCAGGTTTTTTGATATAAGAAATCAGGAGTACATCTTAAATTCAGAATCCTGTTCCTTTTGAGTAAATGCAGATATAACATGTATTTAACTTCTACTTTTTAAGTGGGTTATCTTAAATTCAGAGTTGTGTAAAAGAGAATCTGGAAGATCTCTCAAGGAAGACCAATGTAGGTCCAACATGAGGACCTGGGCGCTTTCCAGATTAGACCTAAAACGTGGTCAGGATGTATCTCTGAAGTGTGCTTCCACACTTCCTCTGTTGTGACACTGCAGTCGCGATGTTGACCACAGGGTGCCGTTCATATGTTGGATGCCTTGTTTCAAATTTAATTGTTGCAATTTAGTGCTGTGACAATGCGCTGCAATGCACTCTACGTGGGGCTGCCTTTGTACGTAGTTCGGAAACTTCATTTAGTCCAAAATGCGGCAGCCAGACTGGTCTCTGGGGTAACCCGGAGAGACTATATTATGCCTGTCTTAAAACAGCTGCACTGGCTGCCAATATGTTTCTGGATGAAATACAAAGTGCCGGTTATTACTTTTAAAGCACTGAATGGCTTGGGTCCGGGTTATCTTAGAGAGCACCTTCTTCGGTATGATCCCCATCGCTCGTTGAGGTCATCTGGAGAAGTCCGTCTCCGGTTGCCACCGGTACGTCTGGTGGCGACTCAGAACCGGGCCTTTTCTGCAGCTGCTCCTGGTCTATGGAATGCACTCCCGGCAGATATCCGCAGTTTAGGCTCACTGTCGGCCTTTAAGAGAGCCCTAAAAACCTATTTATTTGGCCTGGCTTTCCAAGGCTTATAAAGTGTTGTTGTTTTGAAAAGTATTTTAATTGGTTTAAAATAATTTTGATCATTTTTGAATTGTTTTTATATTGTTTTAGCTTGTTTTAATTGTGGGTTTCATGTCTTTGTAAAAGTTATTGTACACTGCCCAGAGCCTCTGGATGGGGCGGTTTATAAATGTAATAAACAAACAAATAAATTATATGGTTTATCCAGCGTAAAAAAAGGTGTTGTTTTTCTGGGTTGTTAGTTTTTGCAAGACTGGTCCCCCTGCAGGTTTTACGTTTTGACTGCTTTTGAGCAGCTAATCTGGAAAGCGCCCAGGAAAAGGAAACACAAGGTAGACACCAACAACACTGGAAGGATGCTGTGTTGGGGTTGGGTAGGGCCAGTTGCTCTCTTCCTGCTCAGTACAAAAGAATTACCACTTTAAAAGGTACCTCCTTGCTCAGTTAGCAAGGACAGCTCTAGGTTCTGCTCTTTTTGTATTTGGGTTCCAAGTCAAGATACTACTGTTCAGGTGAGCTGTTGTCCTGACCAGGGTTTGATGGTTTTAGCTGGTTGTGCTGCTGCTGCTGTTTTTACTGTTCCTGCTTCTCCTGTTTTATTCTGTTTTACTGACTGTTCTTGACCGATCGTTGCCTGTTGTGGTGTTTTATATGTGTTGTATTATCTATTTTATGAGCCAACTTGGGTGGTTCCTGAAAGGGACAGAAAGGCAGGATGAAATATTGTAATGACTTAAATAAATTTTGAGGGGTATGAGATTTTCCCCCTGAAAGAACAAGCACTATATTAAAGTGGGGTGGGGGTGGGGGGTGGGTTGGGTTACTGGAAAATTAAATTTATCCCTGCCTCCTGGCAAAGTGCTTCCCAAGAGGGAGAAAGGATCCTGTTATGTGCAGCTGTGTGGATGGCCTCCTTCAAAGCAGAGATTGCTACTGCCAAGGAGGCAGATTTTCACCCCTGTTGGCCAAACAGAGGTTGCAAGAATACTTTGTGGGAAGGAGCTCCCTATTTTGGCTCAACCCTAGTTAGGTCCTTCATTGGTTGTGGAGGGAAAGTTAAGAGCCACTGTGAAACTGGGAAGCGGAGAAGCCTTTTGATCCCCTAATATTCTTATGCACAATATACTTTTGTGAGTTCGAGGTAATTAGCTAGTTGCACATTTTCTTTTAAGTTAAGTTTCCCTTAAGGACCCTGAACGATGCTGGAGAAGGATGCCATTGGGATATGTGAGAGAGTCACATACATCCTACATCCTGGCAGAGACTCAAGGGAAGGTGTAGGATTACCTGATACCACCTTAGGTTTGGGTGGGTTAAGCCAGTGTGAAAAGAGCAAATAAGTTGTTAATGAGAAACCCAAGGAATAATTTAAAAGGGAATGGGGTAGCCAAGGCAGAGGGCTGTCGTATATTGGGACAGGGACGCATGGGAGGAAAGCTGGTCTTGTGGTAGCAAGCATGGATTGTCCCCTTTGCTAAGCAGGATCCACTCTG
The DNA here is from genome assembly GCF_027244095.1 of Hemicordylus capensis. Lineage (NCBI taxonomy): Eukaryota > Metazoa > Chordata > Lepidosauria > Squamata > Cordylidae > Hemicordylus > Hemicordylus capensis. The sequence goes on along the minus strand of NC_069658.1, from coordinate 13,597,745 downwards.
GTTTGCATTTGAATGGGAAACTATCATATGTGAGCACTGTAAGATATTCCCCTTAGGGGATGGTGCCGCTCTGGGAAGAGCACCTGCATGCTTGCATGCAGAAGGTTCCAAGTTCCCTCCCTGGCAGCATCTCCAAGATAGGGCTGAGAGAGACTCCTGCCTGCAACCTTGAAGAAGCTGCTGCCAGTCTGTGTAGACAATTCTGAGCTAGATGGACTGATGGTCTGACATGACATAAGACAGCTAGCTTCCTATGTTCTTATGTAGGATGCAACATTTGTCCTCTCTGATGTAACCTGCTACTAACTTCTTCTAAGAATGACATATTCTCAACTTCATCCCATTCTGAACCTGTATATTTGTGTAAATAAACCAAATATTACACAGACACTATAAGTCTACAGTGACTCTCTTTCCAAAGGAAACCAAGGTGCATTCAAAATGCTTGGAACTTATATTATTATTATTATTCAGTTATATATCACTTTTCAACAGAAAAGTTCTCACACGGGCGAACTTGTATAAGGTTAGATGGGGGAAAAGATGCTTCCTTGTGCCCAAAGGACTCACAATCTAAAAAATGCCCCCAAGAAACTCTTACCATTCCAGGGAAGTGGAAGGAACAAAGGAGCATAACAGTATAATCTGACAGACCACAAAATAACACACAGACACAGACACACACACACAAACACTAATCCTGTTGCATATTAAACTGCCTGATTATTAGTCCTTTTTTGCACTGTCCTGTTCTGAACATGTAGGGCCTCCTGACAGGGGTGCAGATAGAGGAAAAGCTTGAGGAGCAACTCCAGTGTTCTGTTTTGGTGGGAGGAGGAAAGACAGTTTTGTGTGTGGGGGAGGGAGATATATGATAGGTTTGGCAGCGAGGGGAGTTCAGAACAATGGCGGGAAAACTCAAATATTTAGGGGGGAATTTTCACCCCTGCCTCCAAAGCCCACAGCAACCTCTGCCAATTTGCCAGCGGTTAAGTGACGCAGCAGGGAAATGCTTGACTAACATGCAGAAGGATGCTGGTTCGAATCCTGCTGGTACTATATCAGGCAGCAGCAATATAGGAAGATGCTGAAAGGCATCATCTCATACTGCACGGGAAGAGGCAGTGGTAAAACCCCTCCTGTATTCTACCAAAGACAACCACAGGGCTCTGTGGCTGCCAGGAGTTGAAACCGACTTGACGGCACACTTTTACCTTACCTCAGGAAAGCTCCCTCTAGATTCCTTCAGGACGCACTTCTGAGCATATGCAGTCATGGTGTACTTCATCCTCCTCTGAGGACCAGTTGAAGGAATGATGGCCACCAAAAAGCACTTATTGTGACATTTTCATTTTGGGGTGGGGGTTACATGAGAAGAAAAACTCCTGTATCGATAAAATATAACTACACATTAAAGGAAGTGAAACAAAATACCGTTTTTATTTACCTGAGTAGAAGACGACTCTGAATTTAAGTCGATTTCCTTAAAAAAACTAGAGGTTAAATACAGGTTATTTACAGATTATTTACAGGTTATATTGACCTGAAAGGGACAGGACTCTGAATTTAAGACGACTCCCCAATTACTAACTTCAAAAAACTTGGGGAAAACCTAGTCTTGGAATCAGGTAAATATGGTAACACACTGACTAAATTACTCTGGAGAAGTCATATTGAAATGAAGTAGTCCTTTAGAGTAACTCTTGAGTAGTCTGGATGTCAGCCACTGATTATAGACTGCAGAAATGTTATAGATGGAATTTTTATACATATATGAGACATAAAATTACATAAAACATAACAAAGAGTGAGGGAAGGATTAGTGACTGTTTAAAGAACAAACCCCAAAACCTCAACTTGGAAGTGAAAGTGTTTGCATTGGAGTATAGGCATCTTGAATATATTTAGAATCCTAAAGATTTTCAGCATAAGAAATACATAGAAACCCTGGGTGCATTCCAGAGGGTGACGTAAAATGGCCTTGCAGCATATAGGCTTGGTGTGTGTTCGTACGATCTGGATTCTGACACTGTCTTGCAGACGGGAACAGAAAGGTGCCATTTGCACAGCCACAGCCCGTATTCGAATCATATTGAAGTTTCAGATTTAAAGTGTTTTATGTGCGTGAGAAAATAGTAGCTGATTTTTTAAAGTTTTGAGAACAGTTTGCAGGCTTTCTAGGTTTACTCAGAAGTAAAAGATTCAGTTCAATGAGCTTCCTCCCAAGTAAGAGTGCATAGGATTGCACAGAGGCAGACTATTTTTCACCACATTTTTTTAAAAAACTCTAACCCTAACCCGTGCTCTGGTGCAAATCACAGTACTGGATTCTGCTCAAACGGGGGGCAAGTTTCATTGTCACTGTGTTGGGGTCCACCCAGTGACACAGCTGTGGGAAGCGACTGTCAAGGTGAGGGGGCGCCTCCCCACCCATGCCCCGATGCAGCGGTGAGGTGTGGCGGACCGTGAGCCCCGTAGTCAAGGGAAGAGAGTGGCAAGAAGGTTGGCCATGCGCAGATTCACAGAGGGAAAGGAGGCAAGGGAAAGCCATTTGTTCCCTTCCTCCTCCTCCTCCTCCTCCTCCTCCTCCTCCTCCTCCTCCTCCTTCTCTCTCTCTCTCTCTCTCGGAGGAAGTGGTGTTAAATCTGACAGCAGCTTCAAAATGTTACGGTAAAAGCCTTGGGATTTTATACCACTTCCTCCTGCGGTCTGGAAAGCACCCTGGTGCCAAAAGTCCATCTTTGTGCAAGTGTTTCCTGTGGCACAACTTAGCTTCTTGGGCTGTGTATGTACAGTTGCCTGAATAACAACCTTCCCTGGTGCTCAGCCTTGTACCTGTGTAGGCTGGCTAAGAGCCTTTTAACTCTATACGGGCTTCACGGGGTGCCTCCATGGGTAAGTGCTTTCTGGTGGCGATTATCATGTTTAAATTTGCTTTTGGTCTGAAAGATAAGGGTATGCTCCTTCCTGAAGCAGCAGAAAGGCAGCAAGGTCCTTTGTTCTCCCTGACCCAGACCATAGTGCAGTGAGCATGCAAACACTCAAGATGGGGTTATAGGCTTCTTTTACCCATGTGGAGGTACTGAGTGAATGTGTGAAGATCAGCTGACATCACCAATGGTACAGAGGCACACCATGCAAAGTGCTTCTGCAGCATTTAGTAACCCAAGTCATGCTGCGTACATGGGAGGGGGGAATTTTCAACAATTTCCCTCGCAAGCACACTCTGCAACCCAGAAGAGGGTCCCTGAAAGCTGTGCAATCTTCAGGGACCTATAGGAACATAGGAAGCTGCCATATACTGAGTCAGACCATTGGTCTATCTAGCTCAGACTGGCAGCGGCTTCTCCAAGGTTGCAGGCAGGAATCTCTCTCAGCCCTATCTTGGAGATGCTGCCAGGGAGAGAACTTGGAACCTAGATGCTCTTCCCAGAGCAGCTCCATTCCCTGAAGGGAATATCTGACAGTGCTCACACTTCTAGTCTCCCATTCAAATGCAACCAGGGTAGACCCTGCTTAGCTAAGAGGACAAGTCATGCTTGCTACCACAAGACCAGCTCTCCTGCTTGCTACCACAAGACCAGCTCTCCTGGTCTCCGGATGTCCTGGTCTCAGGGAGTACTTCTAGGGAAGAGAGGAGTCAGCACCACCCCCACCCCCCGCATGCGCAGTATGATTCTGGACCATGCTGTGGCCATTGCGTAGTTCTAGAACATTTTCTGTGCATGTAAAAGGTCCCAGGCTAAATCCCTGGGAGAATCTCCAGGTAGGCCTGAGAGAGACTTCTGTCTGAAACCTTAGAAAGCCTGCTGCCAGTCAGTGCAGACGACTGAGAGATAAATGGACCAATGGTCTGACATGGAGAACTGCTGCCATTACGGTAGTTTAGGTACAAGTTCAGTGGACCAATGGTCTAACTTTTTATCAGGCTACTTCCCATGTTCTTTGTTCCATGACTACTCAATGGTATGGAGGCGCTTTGGACACAGTGCCGCCACACGGTTAACGAGGATGTCAGTATCACTTCCACACCTTTTGGCATTGCACTTTCTGGTACAGTTCCAACAATACTACTACACTGCAGGTGACTAGCTTACTAGACATACTAAAAAGGAGAGAGCGCGAGAGCTGTTCTTGTCTAAGCACATATACTGAAATTTGTTATTTCTCTGTGTAAACCGCCCTGAGCCATTTTTGGATAAATAATTAATGAAATAAATAAATGCTTGAATTGTCCCCTTGGCTAAGCAGGGTCTGCTCCGGTTTGCATTTGAATGGGCAGCTACATATGTGAGCACTGTAAAATCTTCCCCTTAGGGGATGGGGCCACTCTGGGAAGAGCATCTGCCTGCTTGCATGCAGAAGGGTCCAAGTTCCCTCCCTGGCAGCATCTCCAAGTTAGGGCTGAGAGAGACTCCCACCTGCAACCTTGGAGAAGCCGCTGCCAGTCTGTGTAGACAATACTGAGCTAGATGGACCAGCGGTCTGACTCAGGGTTTTCTCTAATTTTTTTCTTCTGTGTGCAGAATGGGTTTTGTTCTGGGTGGCATTCTCAAGGCAGTGTGCATGCATGTGCATTCAGAATGGGACCTTCCTGATTCAACCTGAGTGGGATCTAAAATTAACTGGGCAGATATTAAAAAAACTTCTGAGCGCACTCACGCCTTAGAGGGAACACTGGTCTGACTCGGTAGAAGCAACTTTCTCTGTTGTTCCTATGTAGCTTGCTTATTTCTTTGAACAGGGGTTCAGAAAATAGGGTTAACCTCAGTGGAGTTTCCACATGGCCCTGTGGTCGTGCCGGGAGTCGATGCTGATTCGACGGCACAACCTTTCCTTTTCTCAGTGGAGTTACATAAGAAGCTGCCGTGTACTGAGTCAGACGATTGGTCCGTCTGGCTCAGTGTTGCTTACTCTGACTGGCAGCCGCTTTCCAGGGCTTCAGGCAGGAATTTTTCTCAGACCCACCTGCAGATGGCCCGGTGGGATTGAACCTGGGACCTTCTGCATGCTAAGCAGATGCTCTAGTACTGAGCTAGGGCTCCATCCCCTGCTTGGCCTGGGCAATTTGTTTTTTAAGTCTCTTCAGTTCATCTCTTTTTAATCTGCTTTGAGCTCTTTTAAATTGCCTCTGTGATGAAGCCAAGGATGGATGTGTGGCAAAGAACAATTGTTTAGCCTGCATTCTTATCCCCCCGCCACCCCCCCCCGGCCCCGGTTTAATAACAATTGCTATCCTACATCAGCAGAGGTTCCATCTCCTGGCATCTTTGAGGAACAACTAGGGGTTCTGTTCTTACCCTGTGAGTTATATCTGAATTATCCTGGATGTTGTTTGTGCTGCTTATGCATTTTAAAGTATTCCCACTCCCCCATTGGATGGAGATAAGTAATAAATCATGGAGTCCCGGGCAGTGGATAATATCCAGAATAATAATATTTGGCATTTATATAGCACTCCTTGAATGTTATCTGGGTAATGTATGTAAAGCACTCTGCACACTGAATAAGCAACCTGCTTAGAGAGCAGAAGGCTGTTGGTTCAAATCCCCACTGGTGTGTTTCCCAGAATATGGGAAACTCCTATATCGGGCAGCATCGATATAGGAAGGTGCTGAAAGGCATCATCTCATACATCTCATCATCTCAAATGGAGAAGGCAATGGTGAACCCCTCCTGTATTCTGCCAGGAAAACCACAGGGCTCTGTGGCTGCCAGGAGTCAATACCGACTTGACGACACAATATTTCCTTTCCTTTAATGTTAAATAGGGCTGTTCTCCTCCTTCCCTGGTTTGGGATCTGTGCATGTTCCCGATATTTGATTGTGTTTTAGAGAAAAGCAAGGTCAGAGGCGTGGTGTTTTGGTAAATCCATTCCTTGATCCAGGCCAGCTTTTGAATGGGGCTTTAGTTACTTGTATTCCAGTCCCGGAGTAGAGGCGGGGCTAACAACCAGCCAGCCGCAAGAGCCCTGAAGGCAGTCTGCACTTGCCTCTCTGTACATAATATCTGTCTCATTAGACTGTTAATGTTCCTGATTCCACTCCACTGTCTTGTCCTTGCACACCACCATTCTTTCCTCTGGATTGCACAAGAGGCAGGGAGCTTGCTCATCTCTCAAGACCCAGCAGGGCAGGAGGGATTTTCCTCCTACCTTGTTCTGAAGCTGGAGGCAGAATCTGGGTCTGGTATGCTTGTCCAACCCAGCTGCAGCTTGACAGACGGTCAGGCTGCCCGTCTCTGACCTTGCTTTCATTTCACACACCATCAAATCTCGGGAGGGCACAAAAGACAAGTTCTACACCCCTAGAGATGGAAAATAGGTGATAGCATTGCAAGACTAAGCTTTCAATGTGCTCTCATTCTTTCATTGTCCTTACCGTTGGGCCTGCAGTGGCCAGATTGGCAGCGGTGTGTTTAAAAGCTTTTAAAAGTTTTTAAAGCACAAAAAGCAACAATAAAACTTTATTGATGTTGTCAGAGGTATGGAAATGGAAATTGGCAGAATGTCCTCCAAGGATGAATCATAGGAACGTAGGAAGCTGCCATATATTGAATTGGACCCTTGGTCCATCTAGCTCAGTATTGTCTACCCAGACTGGCAGCGCCTTCTCCAAGGTTACAGGCAGGAATCTCTCTCAGCCATATCTTGGAGACGCTGCCAGGGAGGGATCTTGGAGCCTACATGCTCTTCCCAGAGCGGCTCCATCCCCTAAGGGGAATATCTTACGGTGCTCACACATCTAGTCTCCCATTCATGTGCAACCAGGGCGGACCCTGCTTAGCTAAGGGGACAAGTCATGCTTGCTACCACAAGACCAGCTCTCCTCTCCCATGAAGAGAGTACAACTGTTAAGAACATAAGAACAGCCCTGCTGGATCAGGCCCAAGGCCCATCTAGTCCAGCATCCTGTTTCACACAGTGTCCCACCAGATGCCGCTGGAAGCCACAGACAGGAGTTGAGGGCGTGCCCTCTCTCCTGCCATTACTCCCCTGCAACTGGTACTCAGAGGCATCCTGCCTTTGAGGCTGGAGGTGGCCCACAGCCCTCCGACTAGTAGCCATTGATAGACCTCTCCTCCATGAAGTCATCCAAACCCCTCTTAAAGCCATCCAGGTTGTTGGCTGTCACCACATCCTGTGGCAGAGAGTTCCACAAGTGGATCACACGTTGTGTGAAAAAGTGCTTCCGTTTGTTGGTCCTAGACCTCCTGGCAATCAATTTCATGGAGTGACCCCTGGTTCTAGTGTTGTGTGAGAGGGAGAAGAATTTCTCTCTCTCCACTTTCTCTACACCATGCATGATTTTATAGACCTTTATCATGTCTCCCCGCAGTCGTCTTTTTTCTAAACTAAAAAGCCCCAGGTGTTGTAGTCTTGCCTCATAAGAAAGGTGCTCTAGGCCCCTGATCATCTTGGTTGCCCTCTTCTGTACCTTCTCCACTTCAACAATGTCCTTTTTAAGATGTGGTGACCAGAATTGTACGCAGTACTCCAAGTGTGGTCGCACCATAGTTTTGTATAAGGGCATTATAATGTTAGCCGTTTTATTTTCAATCCCCTTCCTAATGATCCCTAGCATGGAATTGGCCTTTTTCACAGCTGCCGCACATTGAGTCGACACTTTCAACGAGCTGTCCACCACGACCCCAAGATCCCTCTCCTGGATCGAACAGGAGCTCGGATCCCGACAGCTCGGATCCCATCAGCTTATACTTGAAGTTGGGGTTTTTCATCGCAATGTGCATCACTTTACACTTGCTAACATTGAACCGCATTTGCCATTTTGTCGCCCACTCCCCCAGTTTGGAGAGATCCTTTTGGAGCTGCTCACTATCCGTTTTGGATTTCACTACCCGGAAGAGTTTGGTATCATCTGCAAATTTGGCCACATTGCTGCTTACCCCTGCTTCTAGATCATTTATGAATAAATTAAAAAGTACCGGTCCTAGTACAAATCCCTGGGGGACCCCATTTCTTACTTCCCTCCATTGTGAAAACTCTCCATTTATCCCTACCCTCTGTTTCCTGTCTTTCAACCAGTTAGCAATCCACACATGTACTTGTCCCCTTATCCCATGACAGCTAAGTTTCCTCAGGAGTCTTTGATGAGGACCTTTGTCGAAAGCTTTTTGGAAGTCCAAGTATGCTATGTCAACTGGATCACCTTGATCCTCACGCTTGTTGACACTCTCAAAGAACTCCGAAAAGTTTGTGAGGCAAGATTTAGCTTTGCAGAAGCTATGCTGGTTCCCTCCTAGCAGGGCCTGTTCTTCTATGTGCTTTACAATTTTATCCTTGAGGATGCTTTCCATCAATTTGCCTGGAATGGACGTTAGGCTAACCAGCCTGTAATTTCCCGGATCGCCCCTGGATCCCTTTTTGAAAATCGGTGTTACATTTGCAACTCTCCAGTCCTCTGGTACAGAGCCTGATTTCAGGGATAAGTTAAATATTTTAGCAAGGAGGTCGGCAATTTCACATTTGAGTTCTTTGAGGACTCTTGGATGGATGCCATCCGGCCCTGGTGATTTGTTAGCTTTCAGTTTTTCCAGACAGTTTAGAACATCATCCCTTGTCACTTCTATCTGACTGGGCTCTCTAGCCTCCATCCCTAAAAAGCCTGGTTCAGGAACAGGTATATGCTCAGTATCCTCTGCCGTGAAGACAGATGCAAAGAACTCATTCAGCTTCTCTGCAACCTCCAGATCCTCCATAATAATCTCTTTCACTCCCTCATTGTCTAATGGTCCAACTGCCTCCCTGGCAGGTTTCCTGCTTCTGATGTATTTAAAGAAGTTTTTGTTATTCCCCTTGATACTTTTGGCTAAATGTTCCTCAAACTCTCTTTTTGCCTCCCTTATTGTCACCTTGCATTTCTTTTGCCAGAGTTTGTGTTCCTTTCTGTTCTCTTCATTTGGACAGGCCTTCCAATTTTGGAAGGAAGTCTTCTTCCCTTTTATGGCTTCCTTGATGGTACCCGTTAGCCATGCTGGCATCCTCCTGGACTTAGTGGTACCTTTCCTCCTTTTGGGTATACAATCTAACTGGGCTTCTAGTATTGTGGTTTTGAGTAAACTCCATGCACTCTGGAGTGAAGTGACTCTCCTGATTTTCCCCCTCAGCTTTCTTTTCACCATACTCCTCATTTTGGAGAAGTTTCCTCTTCTGAAATTCAAAATGTCTGTGTTAGACATCCTTGGTGATTCTCTCCCTGCATGTATGCTGAATTTGATGGCACTGTGGTCACTGTTCCCTAAAGGGTCGATGACACTGACATAATGCACCAGGTCCTGGGTGTCACTCAGAATTAGAACCAAGGTCGCCTTCTCTCTGGTCGGTTCCATGACCAACTGTTCTAGGGCACAGTCATTTAGCGTATCTCGAAATTTGACCTCTTTGTCTTTCCCTGACTGTGAATTTACCCAGTCTATGTGTGGGTAATTGAAGTCACCCATAATTACAGCCCTGCCTCTCCTTGACGCCTCCCTGATTTCCTCCTGCAACTCCCAGTCACTGTCGGCATTATGATCCGGAGGGCGATAGCACGTCCCCAGTAGCACGTTCCCTTTCCGGCCTTGTATAGTCGCCCACAGGGTTTCTGTGGAGGACTCCAGTCCACCTAGGTTTTTTAGCTTGTTAGAGTCTATCCCTTCTTTAACATACAGTGCTACCCCTCCTCCAAGGCACCCCTCCCTGCCCTTTCTATAGAGTTTATACCCAGGGATAACAGTTTCCCACTGGTTCTCACTGTTCCACCATGTTTCTGTTATGCCCACTATATCTATTTCTGCATTAGCAACCAAGCACTCCAGCTCACCCATCTTGGCTCGGAGGCTTCTGGCATTGGCATATAAGCAGGGATATGCTGAATCTCTCCCCTGATGTATGCTATTCTTTTGACTCTTTGACCTGCTGGCACAGGCTCCCATCTGCTCTTTATGCGGTTCTGCTCTGTCCCCTTCTGTTTTATCTGAATTCTTTGCAGCCTCACACTTTAAAGGATGGCTTGTGCCAAATGGGATACTGCCCAGCTCCCATCGGCTGTTCCCCAGGTGTCATTTTAAAAGCTGCTCTGCAACCTTTTTGATTTTAAGCACCAGCAGTCTGGTTCCATCTTGGTTCAAGTGCAGCCCGTCCCTTTTGTACAGGCCTTGCTTGCCCCAAAATGTGTCCCAGTGCCTAACAAATCTAAACCCCTCCTCCCGGCACCGTGTCATCCACACATTGAAACCCCTCAGCTCTGCCTGTCTCACTGTACTTGCGCGTGGAACAGGTAGCATTTCTGAGAATGCTACCTTGGGGGTCCTGGACTTCAAAATGCTACCTATCAGCCTAAATTTGGTTTCCAGGACCTCCCGACTGCATTTCCCCACATCGTTGGTGCAGACATGCACCATGACAGCTGACTCCTCCCCAGCACTGCCTAGGAGCCTGTCTAGACGCTGCGTAATGTCCGCAGCCTTCGCACCAGGCAGGCAAGTCACCGTGCGGTCAACACGCGGGTCACAAACCCATCTCTCTATCCCTCTAATGATTGAATCACCCACTACAAGGAGGCGCCCCCCAGAGGAGTATCCCCTGTGCGAGAGGATATAGGCTTTTCATCCGCGGAAGGGGTCCCTTCTAAAGGAGCATTTCCCTCTTCCTCAGACCGATGTCCTCCTTGCCCAAGACCTTCATCCTCCCTGACAGCAGAGAAGCTACCAGCCCTGGAGTGGGATGCCTCTATCACATCCTTGAAGGTCTCATCCACATGCCTCTCTGTCTCTCTGAGCTTCTCCAGATCTGCCACCTTGGTCTCGAGGGAACGGAGAGCCAGGAGCTCCTTGCACCGAGCACACATCCCTGACTTCTGCCCATGGGGCAAATAGTCATACATGTGGCACTCTGTGCAATACACTGGGAAGTGCCCCTTCCCCTGCTGACCTTCTATCTTCATACTGTTTTTGTTGGCTGTTTACAGTATTTAGGGAGCTTATTGTCCCTTCATTAGATAGTTTATTAGAAGGATAGGTCTCAGCTGTAATGGTCAGCTATTTAACTGTCCAAACAACCTTTCCCAAGAATATGAGGGATACGAGGGAGGGTTATGTACTTACGTTCTCTTCTCCACCAGGCTCCTTGTGATCCTTGTGATCACAGGGGCTTGTTCTAGGCTCCCCTGCACACTTCGCGCTAAACTCTTGCAAAACTCCTACGTTCTGTTCGCTATCCCTGTTCACTATGCTCTTGGGCCTTCACCTTCAGCTGTTTGTTCATTGATACTGAAACCCTTACCTTAACCCAGGGGTAGGCAGCCTTGGCTCTCCCAAGTGTTGTTCAACTACAACTCCCATCACCCCCACCACAATTTATTGTGCTGGGGAATGATGGGAGCTATAGTTCAACGACAGCTGGAGAGCCAAGGTTGCCTACCCCAGCTGTAACCCTTTCCTCTGTGCAAAAATGACTGTGATTTTACCCTAATTGTTTGGGGTTAGGGATAAATAAGGTACAGTAACACAGAGAAGGCAATGCTATTGCCTATTTCCTATTTCTAGTGGGGTAAAGTAAAGCGTGTCGTCGAGTTGGTGTTGACGTCTCCTGGCGCCCACAGAGCCCTGTGGTTGTCTTTGGTAGAATACAGGAGGGGTTTATCATTCCCATCTCCCACACAGTATGAGATGATGCCTTTCAGCATCTTCCTATATTGCTGCTGCCCGATATAGGGTGTTTCCCACAGCTTGGGAAATATACCAGCGGGGATTTGAACCAGCAACCTCTCACTTGCTAGTCGTCATTTTCCCACTGTGCCATTAGGTGGCTCTTGAAATAGTACCAATGTACCAATGGCCAAAATTTGTGGGCCTGGCACATGGACCAGTTGGCCATTGGCCACCTCACTCGAAAAGGCAGTGGCATTTTTTTGCTCTTTGGCCAAAAGCCCAGTCTTTAAAATCAAGGTTCTCAATGAACACGAAACAAGCCTTTTAAACCACACACAAAAGCCATTTGCAGAGTAGCTCACTTGTCCTCTGTGCATCTTAAAGCTGCTAATTGTTTCCTTTGTCAAAAGTTTATCACCCCCTTAACCCGACAATAGCCTTGAGCCATAAATGAGGCAGGACTTGAAAATTTTATTGTGTTTTTAAAGCTGGCTGGTCTTGTGTGCGAGGAGTACTTATCTTCAGTTTCTTGTAAAAACAAATATTTTTTCATAATTTTCTCTTGCCATGTATTCTAAAGGAGCTTTGAGATCATGCACATTAATGTTGGGTGGGTTAATTAGGTATTCAGCTTGGACACACAGTAAGAGGGAAGGTATGAACAAATATCAAGGATGAGAGAGCCTCTGAACATGTACAAAGATTTCTTCACAGAAGCAACAGCATACATGCCCTCATGTCTGCCCTGGGCCCCACGTAACAAGGGCCTCTCCATAATGCCATTAGGTCCAGACCTTGAAATTACCTAGATGTGTCCCTGTTCAGAAGAGAGCCTCTGATTATGACTGTGACATTCAGGCAGGCTCATGAAAGATACTATGCCACTCTCGGCTCTCAGGGAAAGTGAGATGCAAGTGTAATGAATAATAAATCCAGGGAGAGAAAGAGAGGCTGAACACTCTCTACCCTGGAGGTGTGTTTAGCCTGGGTATGTTTGCCTCCAGTTTTAGCTATCCAAGAAGTAACTAATTAAGTAGAACAAACAAGCGAGGAGGGCCTACACAAGTCCAAGGTCTGTTCATGTAATCCCAAACTAGGGTTTGGCCTTACTTCCGAACTGAGTCATTGTCTCTTCTGGGAAAGAAGCCTTAAGGCATGGGTGATGCCTAGAGGCAAGATAGTGCTTTTTGCATATCTGCCAGCTTTTGAGAATCAAGGAAAGGGGCATGGCCTTGTAGAGGTGATCTGTTTTATATACAGAAAGAAGATGCACAGAAACCAAGCATGCTTTATACCAAGTCAGACCCTTTGTCCATCTAGCGCAGTGTTGTCCACAACACTGATGGGCAGCGGCTTCTCCAAGGTTTGGGCAGCAGTCTTTCCCAGCCCAACCAGGAGATGCCAGGACCTTCTGCATGAAAAACAGATGCCTTCCTCTGAGCTATGGCCTCATCTCCCTTGGGGCAGGCAGTGCTCTCATGTAGTTAGTCACCCATCCAAATGCAAACCAGAGCACACCCTGCTTAGCAACAGTGACAATTCTTGCCTGCTACTGCAAGACCAGCTCTGCTTCCCTACTTGTTCTCTTCTTATTGCATGTGGGATTGTATTCACCTTTATTCTTTCCATTGGGTATGTGTCAGGGTTACCTGCCACAAGCTAATTATGGTGCCAGATATGTCAAAGTGAAATGGGCTGAAGGGCTAGTCTTCCTGCCTAGCACATCCATCCTCTTTCACTTGGAACGCCACATTAATTTAACACCAAGCTATCAGTTCTACTTCTATTAGTCACATTCACCATCTGGCACATTGTCTACTCATAAACATGTATAACTTGAAAATGATGACACAATAATACATGTGCATGCTTTTGTTTGACTGTGTCCTGGGATCCCAAGAGTATAAGCAGGAGTTTTGGCTTTCCAAAACCCAGCCACCGAAACAGGAGTGTCAGCATCTCTTAATCCTTGGTACATAGGAAGCTGCCATATACTGAGTCAGACCATTGGTCCATCCAGCTCAGTATTGTCTTCACAGATTGGCAGCAACTTCTCCAAGGTTGCAGGCAGGAGTCTCTCCCAGCCGTCTCTGGAGATGCCAGGGAGGGAACTTGCAACTTTCTGCAGGCAAGCAGATGAGTGGCCCCATCCCCAAGGGGAATATCTGTCAGTGCTCACACATGTAGTCTCCCATTCAAATGCAAACCAGGGCAGACCCCGCTCAGCAAAGGGGCCCACTCATGCTTGCTGCCACAAGACCAGCTCTCCTCCCATGCCTCTTTCTTCTGCCTTGGTGAGGCAGACCTTTGGCCTAACTAAGGGCAATGGCTTCCTAGACCTCAGAGAGAACTTGGAATGCATTGGAGGTGCTGTGGGCCATATTTATTTATTTTATTTATTTTTACATTTATATCCCGCTCTTCCTCCAAGGAGCCCAGAGCGGTGTACTACATACTTGAGTTTCTCCTCACAGCAACCCTGTGAAGTAGGCTAGGCTGAGAGAGAAGTGACTGGCCCAGAGTCACCCAGCTAGTTTCATGGCAGAATGGGGATATGAACTCGGGTCTCCCCGGTCCTAGTCCAGCACTCTAACCACTACACCACACTGGCTTCTTTGGGATCCCAGGGGCGTAGCTACTATTGGACAAGGGGGGACGAATGCACCTGGGCCCACAGAGCTTGCAAGGCCCCCAAGCATGGGCGCAGGGTCCGTTGGACAAGGGTGCCCTGCAGCTGGGGCACACACGCTCTTTCCGAGTGTGATGGGGAGAGAAGAAGCACGCTGGGGCTGGGCTTCCTTTCTCCTCCCTCCCCCTGCGCTTCCTCCTCCCAGGCAGCGGACGACCCCTCGCTCCCCTCTATGCACCTGGCTGCCGCAGCCATGCTGCCCGGCCCCGATCTGCGGCCGCCGTCCCTGGTGGAGGATGGTGACCCCGGTGGCCCCATGCCCGGCCCAGTCCGGCCCCACACTGCCGAGCTGGCGCTGCTGCTGGCCACCCTCCTGCTCTGCACAGAAGGTGAGTCAGTGGAGGGGAAGGCTTGTGGGGAGGGGGTTAGGTTGCCCCGCCCCTTGCACCTGATGTCAGACACAGGGGGCGTGGCTTGCACCGGCACGATTTGTCCCCTGGCCGCCGGGGACCTCACTACACCCCTGAAAGGGCCCCTGGGCCTTATGCCAACACTCCTGCCACACACAGTATCATTGCACTGATCCCTGCAGGGGCGATAAGAGCTGGAGTTGGCATGCCACATACTGCCCATCCCAGCGTGCAACGTCTGCGCCCTTGGAAGCAACCCATTTGCAAGTGATTTGCTCCTGAAGCGACCCATTTGCATGCCTCCGACGCAGTTGCGTGTGACATTTGGGAAGTGGCGGCACATCTTTCTACAGCAATTCTCCGTGGTATGCCCCTGACTATGTTCTCTGTTAATTAAAAACCTGAAAGATAAGTAACTTCTCCTGCATTGATATGGGAAGGAGTGGGGCGGGGGGGGGAGGAGGAAGGTGAAGGTCACACACCAGTTGCTGTTCATCTCGGAGGAGCCCTAATCAGGCACTATTTCTCCTGGCTGTCGCTTTCTGATAGTTACATACTAATTTATACGGAGTGGGGATCGTGTTTACCCCATGCGGCTTGAAGAAACATCTAAAACCGACCATTAATTCCAGTGCTGAAGAATACACCGCGACTAGTGCTGAAGAATACACCGCGAGCATACTGGGGGATTCTCAGTGCTCTGGAGATGGGCAGGGTTGGTACTGCCTCCAAGCAGGTCCTCGGAACTCATGGTTTTTAGAGCGGAGTCGTAGGGCATGTGTGACTTGGGGATGCTGCTGGAAGGGATGGCAAGAGCCATCGTGGTGTAGTGGTTAGGGTGTTGGACTTGCGCTGGGCGGGTGGACAGGACCAAGGTCAAGTTCAAATCCCCGCTTGGCCATGAGCATGCTGGCCGACTTTGGACCAATTATTCCCTCTCAGTCTAACCTTCCTACAGTTTTGTTGTGAGGATAAAATGCAGAGAGGGGGCGAAAGAGGCACACGTGCTGTCCTGACCTCCTTGGAGGAAGGGCAGGATATGAGTGGAATGAATAATAAAGTTCTTCCCCTGTAATATGTGGAACCATGTTGTGAGGTCAGCGGACTGTGCCTTTGGCTACTCCTGCTCTCTCCATCATTTGCTGCTACTAGTGCAGGCCAGGGTGCAGATCCCCCCCCCATTTGAAGCATTCTCCCCTTATTTTACTGAATCCCCCCCCCATCGAACTTAATAACCTATATATCCAGTTCCCCAAACCTATTTTTCTCACCTCAAAAAGTACCCTCCCTCTCCCTCCACAAAATTTAAGTGATGAATTGTTCCTCAGACGTTCCCTCTGTTTGCACCCCTGCCCTGGTGAGGGTTGGAAATTGTGTTGATGTCACAGCAGCAGGCTATGTCAGTCCTACACATTAAGGAGGAAAGGGGGATTTCGGGACAACATTTTAGCAGCATCCTCCACGCAGTGCATAATGTGTGGTGGCTTTCTGAGGCTGTAATCCTGTGCACATTTACTTGGGAGTAAGCCACCTTAAGTGGTGCAGGGGGGAAATTCTTGACTAACAAGCAGAAGGTTGCCAGTTCGAATCTCTACTGGTACTATATCAGGCAGCAGCGATAAAGGAAGATGCTGAAAGGCATCACCTCATACTTCACGGGAGGAGGTAATGGTAAACCCCTCCTGTATTCTACCCAAGAAAACCACAGGACTCTGTGGGCGCCAGGAGTTGAAATCGACCTGACGGCACACTTTATCTTTAAGTACCATTCAGCTTGGGGCTTCCTGCCAAGGATCAGGTTCCATCCACGGATTCTAATGATGCAGGATCCTCCATGCAGGGGAAGCCAAATGCAGCCAGTTTATTCATATTTTTAAAAAATGCTTACATGCCTTTCCCCCATATATTTATTATTATGTATATACTGCCTCATACAAGTTGTCTTGTGGCAGTTTAAAAACAAACAGTAAAACCAGAATTAAAACCACCATTAAAACAGTTAAGAATTAAAAATACATTAAAACAGTTGAAAACCACCAGTTAAACAGCACTAACAGTAACCATAAAAAAACAACTTACAGCTGATCAAAGGCATGCAGAAATAAATGCATCTTCAGCGCTCTTTTGAAACCGGCTAGAGAGATGGGGACGCCCTTACAACAACAGAGAATCCATTGCAGAGCCTCTGGGCAGCCATAGAAAAGGTTGCCTCTGAGTCGCCACCAGAGGATCGGTGGCGATATTGTATCCTGTACCCTTAAGCCTTGGAGAGCTGCTGCCAGTCAGTGTAGACAGTACTGAATTAGATGGACCAGTGGTCTGACTCGGAATAAGCAGGGGTGTAGTGGAGGGGGGATGCACAGGGATGGAGCGCCTGTACTTCTCAGCTTCTCTGGCTTTCGGGGTGGCCTTGGCGGCTGTCCTGGAGAGCACCTGAACTTCTAAATTTACAACAACATCACTGGGTATATGGCAGATTCCTTGTTCCTTTTGGAAATCTAGAAAACCATCAAACTGCTCACTGGGTACGTCTATCCCAGGATTCAATGTGGGGTCTCTTTGGCCCTCATAGCAATTTGGTTGTATGCAAATACTCCAAGCACTACTATTCTGAACTGAATATTATATGTTAATTCCAGCTGGCATCTGTGAAATAACACTGCTCTCTTACCTTGTATAGCAAGGTTGTGTGTGTGTGTGTGCACACACTGGTGGCACTTCGCCAGTAAAAGCGCTTCCGTTTGGAGACAAGGTTATTGCCTTGTAAATCAGCATGAGGTTATTGCTAATGCCTTTTAATTAAAAACCTAATAATCAGCTCCCTTTGTTTTAACTCTTAAGGAAAGCATAAAGGAGCGAGAGACTTATCAGCATGGATTGGGAGCATGCTATCACAAAAGTTACTAGTGGGTGGAAGGAAAGGAAATCTTTTGCAATTTTTTCTTTTCCATGTCTGGATTACAATCACATACCAAAACCAAAATACAGGAGGCCCTTATTTTTCGCGGGGGCAACATTCCTGCCTACAACTGTAAAGGCCAAAAATGCAATACTGGAAAACTTGCACCTATGGGAATCTTGGGGTTAGGTTCCTCAACACATTTTGAAGTGCTTGAAAATAACCAAAATGGGGTAAAAGCAGAAATAAGAGGAGTACAGCACCTTGAATCCTCCAGTTCCTCCAATAATGCCCCCCCCAAACATTCTGAATTTTGCCCCCCCAAAAAACCCACCCCCAAAATCCTCTAATTATGGGACTGGGCGGGGAGAAGCCCCAAAATGTCTTCTCAATGCCTCCAAGCAAAAAATGACACTGGAAATGACACCGGGGCGTTTTCCAGATTACATGCTGCAATGTACTCACAGTCTATCTGCTTAGTGCCCCTCCATATTGCCCGTGTTTCCACATCAGTGTCGCTGCGTTGTTAGCAGGGTGCCGTTCACATTTCCCATGGTCTGGTGGTGGCAAGCATGACTTTCCCCTTTAGCTAAGCAGGGTCTGCCTTGGTTGCAATGGGAGACTAGAAGTGTGAGCACTGTAAGATATTCCCCTTAGGGGATGGGGCTGCTCTGGGAAGAGCAGAAGGTTCCAAGTTCCCTTCCTGGCATCTCCAAGATACAACTGAGAGAGATTCCTGCCTGCAACCTTGGAGAAGCTGCTGTCAATCTGTGTAGACAATACTTAGCTAGATGGACCAATGGTCTGACTCAGTATATGGCAGCTTCCTATCTATGATTCAAATTTTAATGATGCGTTTTTGCCCTACAATGTTGTAAATGTGCTGCAGGAAAGTAGCTGTATTTTTTTCAGTGTAGGGAGCCTTTCCTTGCATTTTATGCATTGTAGCATTTTTCAGTATGGACAGTTCATTGTCCCCACCCACCCCCCGCCCCGCCTGTGCTTGCTTCCTCTGCCCCCTCGCCACAGGGAGAGAAACGGGCGGGGAGAAATCTCGGCTTTCCCCTCCTTTCTCCCCACAGATCCCAAACCACACACCTTCCTCCTCCTCCGCTTGCTTGCTTGCAGCATAACTTGAGCTTGTCAGTACAGAAGGGGAGGGGAGAGCAGCTGAGCAGATTTCTGAATCCAACCCTTTCTCGTGCACTTTTTACTGAAGAGGAAGCCCATTGAACTAAATCATGTACTTCTGTGCAACCCCACTTGCTTAAGGGCCTCCCCATCTCTTACAACTTTTAAAAAGGCAGTCAAGACACATTTGTTCACTCAGGCTTTTAATTCGATTCTGTTTTAATTGTTTGATGATTTGTTAATAGTCTTAACGTTTTAGAGTTTAAATTGTAATGTTTTAACCTTTTTATTTGTTGTTGTTTTGTTTGCTGCTTTGTTGTAAACCGCCCAGAGACTTGCGTTTTGGGCGATATACAAATATGTAAAATACATAGATAATAAATACTACAAGGCAAAGGGCAGGGAGAGAGAACAGTCACTTACTTAAAAGGAAGCCCATTTAACGCAATCATGATTCATTTACTTCTGTGCAATCCCACAGCCCTCACTGGAGGAGTACTCTCCTCCTCCCCTCTGCCTCTTCCTTCCTTCCTGTTTGTTTGTTTATTTATTTATCTATTTATCTATTCATCCTCCCTCCTCAGGAGAAGGCCTGGCAGGAGAAAAGCAGTGAGGGTGATGGTGGAGAAGAGAAAGGTGCCCCACTGCTGCTGCAAGGCTCCCCGGCCCTAGTGAGGCTCTGTCTGGGGCACCAACTGAGGAGGAAGGGCGGAGGCCGCCACCATAACCTTTCCCAGCAGCCCTGGAGGGCGAGCTGAGGCCCCCATTAATTTTTTTTTAATTACGTCACACACAGTCCATGCTTCCATTGGCTCAAATGGACCAGGAGGAACATAAGAACATAAAGAACAGCCCTGCTGGATCAGGCCCAAGAAGGCCCATCTAGTCCAGCATCCTGTTTCTCACAGTGGCCCACCAGATGCCACTGGAAGCCACAGGCAGGAGTTGAGGGCATGCCCTCTCTCCTGCTGTTACTCCCCTGCAACCGGTACTCAGAGGCATCCTGCTGGTACTCAGAGGCATCCTGCCACCGAGGAGGGGCAGATAAATGTGTTTCAAGGAGAATATGGAAACTCCTGCTTGGAAAATAAGTTTCAGCGGATGGAAAATGTGGATGGCCACCAGCTTACAACGGAGCATTAAACAACCCTTTACTCTCGTTTTGAAACCGTTGCATTATTCTGTCACAGTTTGCAACCCATTAACTGTTGCAAATCTCGTAGTCCGGAAAATGCCCAGAAGTGTGAAATGTGCACAGGAAACTGCAAATAGCCAAAAATCACCCCCACGATAATGGGAATTGGGTCTCTACACTCTGACAACAAATTGCTGAAACCACGATGGGCGAACCCACGGAAAACTAGGGTCTCGTGTAAATGTGTGCCCTTATTTATGTACTGTTTAATTTATATACTGCCTTACATTAAAATAATCCCAAGGCAGTTTACAGCATAATTAAAACAATGCACCATAAAAACAACTCTCTGCCTCTCTGCTTAAAAACTAACCCCCTCCACTCAGACAAAACTCTTACGCGCACTTCTCTGGGAGTAAGGCCTGTTGAATTCAGTGGAACTTGCTTCCTAGTAAACATGCACAGGATTGGGCAAGACAGCTTTAGTTTGGAACTGGTCAGCTGTTAATTTGTGGGTCAGATACAGTTCCCAAAGCAACTTATTTGTCCCCTGGTTGTCTTGTCCCATTTCATTCAAATGGTTTTTATTTTTTCTCACAGATTCACTTTTAAGGAATATAGTGGAAGATTGAACTGCTTGTTATATGGAACTCCATGCTTCTTTCCTCCTGTTGCTTTTTTAAAAAGGGTTTTGTTTTTTTAACAATCTTTCCCGTGCTCAGAATCACCCTCCTCAATCTGCTTGTTCACTTGGGAAAGATACAGAGAAGCTACAAAGATCCTGTATCTTTCATATGGCTTTTTATCGTAAAAAGCAGAAAGAAAGATACAGGGTCTGTGTATCTTCTCTCTTTCTTTTTTTTCCAAATTCATTTTTTATTAATTTTAACAATAGCAATATTATCATTCATTACAAATACACACATAAAAGGTGGACTTCCCGCTCACATTTCTTCGTGATTTATCAACTATAAAGTTTACCCTTGCTATAATAATAATTCAAAACGTAAGTTCAAACCCTTACAAACATAATTAATCTAACCAACCTGCGATTTATACTAAATTTCAAACCCTGCTGTCAAGTCCATAGTAGGGAAGTAATTTTTTAGATACAACAAGAATGGTTTCCAATCTTCTTTAAAACATTCCAGGTTTTGATCTCTTAATAGTGCTGTAAGTTTTGCCATCTCCGCATATTCCAAAATTTTTATCAGCCAGTCTTCTTTTGAAGGCAGTTCACTAGACTTCCATTTCTGTGCATATGTAATTCTAGCTGCCGTAGAGGCATACATAAAAAATGTTAAATTGGTTGTAGAAATAGCTCCTTGTATTATCCCCAGCAGGAAGGCTTCTGGCTTCTTAGGAAATGTCATTTTAAATATTTTCTTTAGTTCATTATATATCATATCCCAACAGGCTTTAGCCTTCCCACAGGTCCACCACATGTGAAAAAATGTGCCTTCAAAATGTCCACACTTACAACATTTGTTGGAAACATTTTTATACATTAATGCCATTTTTTTTGGTGTCAGATACCATCTATACATCATTTTATAATAGTTTTCTTTGATAGCATAACATGCAGTAAATTTTAAATCCTTTTTCCATAACTTTTCCCAGGCTACCATTTCTATATTATGCCCCGCATCTTGAGCCCATTTTATCATAGTCGTTTTAACCACTTCCTCTCTTGTCTCCTCCAGAAGCAACAGTTTATACATTTTAGAAACTAATTTTTCATCATTTTGACATAATTCCTTCTCAAAATTTGAGATCTGCTCCTCAAATCCAACTTTAAGATCCTTCTTATACATCTCATTTAACTGATGATACTGAAACCAATCTCTAACTTTATCTTGTATTTCAGTTAAACTTTTTAACTAACAATCCTTTTCGTGAAAATGTACCGAATCCCTATAGGTACCCCAACCCGTTTGCATATTTACTTCTTTACGTGATAAAGCTTCAATCGGAGATACCCATAACGGAGGTTTGGGTTGAAACCAATTTTTATATTTTAACCACACCCTCATTAAACTCCTTCTCACATAATGGTTCAAAAAATCTTTATGTATTTTACTTTTTTCATACCATAAATACGCATGCCAACCAAACCTTCTGTCAAATCCTTCTAAATCAAGAATTCTAGGATTTTTTTAGCGTTATCCATTCTTTTAACCATGTCAAACAAACAACATCAAAATGCAACCTTAAGTCTGGCAAGGCAAGACCACCCCTTTCCTTTGCATCTGTTAAATTCTTAAAATTAATTCTTGGTCTTTTCCCCTGCCAAACAAACTTAGTTATGTCCTTCTGCCATTGCTTAAAACAAGTTAAGGTGTTAATTATGGGAATAGTCTGAAAGAGAAACAACATTTTGGGCAAGACATTCATTTTCACCACTGAAATTCTTCCCATTAAAGAGAGATTCATTTTGGACCATCTTTCTAGATCAGTTTTCACTGAATTCCATATTTTGACATAGTTATTTATAAACAGCAGAGAGTTGTTATTTGATAACCAAACCCCCAGATATTTAACTTTCTTCTCCACTTTCAGTTCACTTATTTGAGAGAATCTCTCTTTAGTTTTCTGGTCCATATTTTTAGTTAAAACCTTAGTCTTGGTCTTATTTATATAAAATCCAGCCAGTTGACCAAATTGTTGTATTTTATCCAAGAGTCTTTCGATCTTATCCATTGGATCTTCTAGAAACAGCACAACATCATCTGCAAAGGCGCTCAGCTTATAATCCTGTTTCCCAATTTTGGGACCGTGTAATTTGTCATCTTCTCTGATAGCTCTACAAAGCACTTCTAGAACCAATATAAAAAGCAATGGGGAAAGTGGACATCCTTGTCTTGTCCCTTTTTGTATTACACAGTTGTCTGATAATTTCCCATTTACAATAATCTTAGCATATTGCTCTGAATAAATTGTCTTAATTGCCCTAATAAAATTATTGCCAGCAATCATTACCTCTAATAGTCTCCACAAAAATTGCCACGAAATATTGTGAAAAGCTTTCTCTGCATCCAAAAAAATCATCGCCATCTGTTTATCATTATGTTTTTCATAATACTCCAGAACGGGTCTGTGTATCTTCTCCATCTATTTCTTATGCAAGTGAAAAAGCATATTGAGGAGGGCAAGCTGAAAGACAATTGGAGCTGAAAAACAATTGGAGGGGAACCAGGGCTTTTAAAAAGGATAAATTCAGAACTGCACAATGGTATGTGAACGTAGTTTGTACACGTAGCACGCACTGCTACAACACACACCTGTGCATTTTCCTTGTCTATGCACACACGCACACACACACACACACACACTGTACTTTGTTAGCTAGAGTCTAATTCCATGACTTTTAGAAGCCTACAAAGAGTGGAAGAAAATTCTCAGAACTGGGAATTGGACAGTGCTTTTGCAGAAGAGTGTTATATTGAGTCTGCTTGATCAAGGTCTTGGTTCTAGATGAGCCTGGACTAGACACTCTACTTTTCTCGATTGTTAATCAGTCACTTGTAATATCATCTAACTGTAATACAACTTTTGAATGACATTAAAAAACTAGGGTCTCTTGTAAATGTGTGCCTGAGATATGTTTCCGGGCAAAATACAATAAAACCCTAAACAGCTTGGGCCCTGGGCATTTAAGAGAATGCCTTCTTTGTCATGAGCCCCACCACCCATTGAGATCATCAGGAGAGGTCCATCTGCAGTTGTCACCGGCTCATCTGGCGGCTACTCAGGGACGGGCCTTCCCTGTTGCTGTCCCGAGGCTTTGGAATGCGCTCCCTAGTGAAATAAGAGCCTCCCCATCTCTGACAATTTTTAAAAAGTCTTTAAAGACACATCTGTTCACCCAGGCTTTTAACTGATATTGTTTTGATTGTATTAATTTTGTTTTTAAAATATTGTTTTTGTTTTTAAAAAAAATTAAATTGTTGTGTTTGAAATTTCCTGTTTTTGTTTTTAACTAATGTTTTGCCTTTGTTTTTATCTTCTTGTAAACCGCCCAGAGATGTAAGTTTTGGGCGGTACAAAAATATGTTAAATAAATAAAGTTTTGAACTGCACAAATTTGTTTGTTTCTCTATCATGTTTTTATACCGCCTGTGCACAAGGCAGTGCACAAAATTTAAAATATTTAAAAGTCACAGATTAAAAGACATGACAATAAAAACAATAGAATAAAATAATTATTAAAACAAGTTTTTAAAATTATTTAAATTAATTCTAATTAAAAACCTGAGAAAACAGGAGAGTCCTGAGGGTCTTCCTGAAAAACAAACCGAAAAGGAGATGCTCTTATTTCAGCAGAGAGCATATTGCAAAGCCCCGGGGCAGCCACAGAGAAAGCCCAGTCATGGGTCGCCACCAAACAAGCCAGTGGCAACCTTAACTGGACCTCTCCAGAAGTTCGTAACAGGAGGCAGGGATTATGACAAAGGAAGTGCTCTCTCAAATAGCCTGGACCTAAGTCGTTAAGGGCTCAATGGATGTAGCTGATGTATCAGCCACAGCTGATAAAAAGCGCTCCTGGCCACTGCCTCACCCTGAGATACCAGGGAGAGCTTTGGGTCCAGGAGCACTCCCAAGCTACGTACCGGATCTTTCAGGGGGACTGTCACCCCATCCAAAACAGGCAGATCTCAACCATCTCTTGGGTCCTGGCCCCCCACAGTCAGTACACCCGTCTTATTTGGATTCAGCCTCAGTTTGTTATCCAGCCCATTGCTACCTCCTGGCAGGCATTTAAAGAAGATATCCCATTTCCTGATGAGGTCGGCACTGAGAACTGGGTGTGATCAGCATATTGATAACACCCAGCCCCAAACCTCCTGATGATCTCTCCCAGCGGTTTCATATAGATGTTAAAAAGCATTGGAGACAGTATGGAGCCTTGTTGGACTCCACACTTCAGTTCTCGCTTAGCGGAACAGTCTCCAAGTGACACCATCTGGAATCTGCCAGAGAGGTAGAACCACTCTAACACAGTGCCACCTAATCCCACCTGCCTCAGGCGGTCCAGAAGGATACCATGGTCGAAGGTATCGAAAGCTGCAGAGAGATCCAAAAGGATCAGCAGAGTCACACTCCCTCTGTCGATAGCCAGTTGGAGATGATCCACTAGGCCGACCAAGGCAGTCTCAACCCCATAGCCCACATGAAAGCCAGTTTGAAATGGGTCTAGATAATCTGCATCATCCAAAACTGCCTGAAGTTGAGAGGCCACCATCTGCTCAACCACCTTACCCAATCATGGAAGATTAGAAACAGATCTGTAAATAGCTACCTCTGAGGGATCCAGTTTAGCTTTCTTCAAAAGTGGTCGAAATAATAGCCTCCTTAGGACAAGGAGGCATCCTGCCCTCCCTAAGAGAAGCATTTAGAATATTAACCAGACCCTCTCTGATAACATGATTATCAGATGAGATAAGCCAAGCTGGGCAAGGGTCAAGGGAACAGGTTGTAGGGCACACAGTCTGAAGCAGTTTGTCCACTTCCTCAGGAGTCACAAACTGAAAATGATTCAATCTAACCCCATGAGAGGAGTTGCTGGACACCTCCACAGTAGACTCTGCAGTAACTGTGGAATCCAGCTCTGCCCTAATATGAGAGATTTTATCTGCAAAAATGTCGTTAAAAATGTAACAGTGAGTGGCCGATGGTTCCAAGTTTAAATTCAAGGGGGAGGTGATACATACAAGCCCCCTCACAACCCTAGACAACTCAGCTGGACATGAATTTGCAGAAGCAATGTGGACAGAAAAGTACTGCTTCTTTGTTGCCCGCACTGCCAGAGCATAGGTCTTCAAATGTGCTCGATGTTGTGCCCGATCAGACTTGTGCCGTAGCTTCCTCTACTTGTACCCTAATTGTCTAACTCGCTGCTTCAGCTCCCGTAACTCATCCGAATACCACAGGGCTGTCTTGACGGCAAGTCAAAGAGGATGCTTAGGAGCTATTGTGTCTACTGCTTTAGTAAGTTCATTATTCCATCTTTGTACCAGAGCATCAACAGAATCATTAGCAGAGCCAACCCTAAACCTTTCCAAGGCTTCTTGGAATCCTATTGGATCCAATAACCTCGGGCGGACCAATCTAACAGGTCCTTCACTGCAGAGGTGGATTGTGGCTGTAAGTTCTGCCTTAACCAGATGGTGATCTGTCCATGACAATGGGGAGATGACAGGAGTCCCCACCCACGGAACACCTCCCTGATCAGAGCAAAAGACCAAATTGAGTGTGTGACCAGCATGATGTGTCAGACCTGAAACCAAATGGAATAGGCCCACAGTCGTTATGGTCACTATGAACTCTTGAGCTGCTCCTGACAACCTGGTCCCCAAATGAACATTAAAGTCCCCCATCAACAACAACAACCTGGGTGGCTGCAATGCCAACTCAGCAACCATCTCTGTCAGCTCAATCAGGGACTCCACTGGGCAGCGCTGGCGGCTGTGCCTCTGTCTGCTGCCCACCCTAATAAAGGCCAGGAGATCAGAAAGCCCGATGGGTGTGGTTCTCACCCCCACCAATCGAGCAGTTTGGCCAGATGAAGAATATCAAAAACACGATTAGAGTGAGCTCAGCCCCAGATAAGAAACAGTTCTGCAAAGAGCCTCGGCGAGGCCCCTTTTCCCACTCAGAAGGAAAGTGGAGTGTAGAAGCCAGATAAAAACTCCTTATCCCACAGCAAGTCTTCCAGTTACCCTTCTGCAAATGTTCTTTTAGAACTGCATTTTATTTTATTTTTAGTACTGCATGTTTTGGGTCTGGTTGCACATTTTTTTAAAAGCCCTGAGGGGAACGAGTTAAGCTACTTTGCTCTCTCTTCCCACCCACCTTTTGCTCTGATTTGGACCTTGCCCAGGATTGCTTTGGATTAAAGTTCTTCCCCTGTAATATGTGGAACCATGTTGTGTGAGGTCAACGGACTGTGCCTTTGGCTACTCCTGCTCTCCATCATTTGCTGCTACTAGTTCAGGGGTGCAGATTCCCCCTGCCCCAAGCATCTAAAGCATCCTGCCCTTATTTTACTGAACTCCCCGCTATTGAACTTAATAACTTATATCTTCAGTCCCCCATACCTATTTTTCTTCCCTCAGTAACAACAACAACAATGGCCAAACAACCTTATTTGTTAGCTGCCCCATAATGAATTGTTCTCTGGGCAGCTCATCATACAGCATTAAAACATCCAATAAAAACACATAAAAATAAATAAATAAATAAATACATACATACATACATAAAGCAGTACAAAATAATTAAAAAACTTTTAAAAAGTCAGTTTTAAAAATCCAATGTAAAAATCCAATTTAAAAGGCCTGAGTGAACAGAAAGGTCTTTACCTGGCATCTAAAAGAACAAAGTGATGATTCCAGGCAAACCTCACTGGGGAGGCTGTTCCATAAATGGGGTGCAACCACCAAAAAGGCCCTCTCCCTAGTAGCCACTTGCCTCACTTTGTTTGGCAGGGGAACCTGGAGCAAAGCCTCCAAAGAAGTTCCATTGGGACATACAGTATGGGGGCAAGGTGTTCTCTCAGGTAATCCAGCCCCAAGCCATTTAGGACTTTAAAGGTTAAAACCAGGACTTTATATTGGGCCTGGCAACAGACTAGGAACCAGTACAGCTGACGAAGCAGTGGCGTGATATACGGAGGCACACTTAGGTAATTTTGGAGCCTTGATCTAAGGGCCTTTTGGGCCAGCCCTCTGCTGCCATTGCAAGATAAGTTGCAATGCACTTTAAAAAAAAAACACCAGAATGTGCTCAGGGAAATCTGGAAACTTTTTTTTTTTTTGTATTTTTAGAAGAAATTCTGAATAATTGACTTCCTACTGACCTGCACATAGCGCCCCATTTTGACACAAGGGGCAAAATGTGCTGACCTGGCTGCAGTGTTCTCTCTAATTTCCCCCCATCTGCGTGCAGAATTAGTTTTGTTCTGGGCGGCAGTATCAAGACACTGTGTGCGCACATGCTTCAGAATGGGGCCTTCCTAATTCAACCTGGGCGGGATCTAAAATTAACTGAGTGGACATCCAAAAACCTGTGAGTGAAGGCATGTGCGCACACCTTAGAGGAAACACTGCCTGGCTGGTTCGCAGGAGCTACTGCTGTAGTCAGTGCCTCTCTTTTTTCTCTGAGCAGCTGGAGCTAAAATATGGGGAGCGGGCTCCACAGCCTCAGCCTCAGCCTCCGAGAGAGTCAGTGGCTGCCTGCCTCAGACTCTCTCCTGCTGCCCCCCTGCCCCCGGTCACAGTAATGGTGCGGCTCTTCTGAGTGCTTCGCAGTGGTCATGTGTTCAGTGTGCTGCATGGCTGAGTGACACAGGCTGACGTGGCTCACGTTTGTGTGTGCGAGTGCTCCGAGTGTGCACAAACAGCGCAGGTGCAACACACTGCCTCAGAATGTCTGGCTGGTGGGAAGCTGCTGTCTGCTCCTCGGCAGCTGCTCTCACCTGGCCCTGCCCCACCACTGCTGCTCATGCTCCAAGGACGGAGCCTGGTCGGCTGTCACGTGAGCTGTGCTGGTGCACTCGGCCTTTGGACATAGTGTGGGCGGGCTGCGGCAGCCCACCACATCTCTGCTGTTGCTCCTCAACACAAGCAGCAGAATTTGGGTGCCTCCAAGGCCTGCGGGGACAGGACTTCTGCCCGGAAGTCCAGTCCAAAGGATGCCTCTGGTGATATGATAAACTTGCAGTCCAGCTTTGTACCAACTGCAGTTTCCAGTGGGGCTACCTTTGACCATTTTCAGAGGCAGCCCCACGTACGACACACAGCAATAATCTAAGCGAGAGGTTACCAGAGCATGAATAACTGTGACCAAGCTACGTATCTCTATTCAGGTACGATTGCAGTTGGCATATCAGCTGACGCTGATAAAAGGAGCTCTGCGCCACAGAGGCCACTTGAGCCTCTAGCGACAGTGCTGGATTGATGAGCACCCCCAGACTTCAAACCTGGCCCTTCAGGGGGAGTGAAATCCCATCTAAAACATCATTCACCCGGGCAGAGGAACCAGTGACCAGCAGTATGTCTGTCTTGCCTGGATTGAGTCTCAACGTTTTCACCCTCACATTACTGCATCCAGGCACTGATTCAGAACAGGCACTGGCTCACCTGTGTCTGATGAAAGAGAGAGATTGTCATCTGCATCCTGATGACACCTCAGGCAGGTAACCCGGCCCCAAGCCATGTAGAGCTTTAAAGGTCAAGACCAGCACCTTGAATCTAGCCCGGAAGCAGACTGGTAACCAATGAAGCTGCCACAGGACGGGTGTGATACTCGTGAAGCGATTTGCGCCCACGAGCAGTCCAGACTAGGTTTCTTTAGGAGTGGTCAAAGTAGATTCCTCCAGCAGAGCTGGGACCACTTCCTCTCTCAATAAGGCATTTAGAACTTGCTGGACCCAGCTAAAAATCTCCTCCCTACTAGATTTAATAAGCCATGAAGGGCAAGGATCAAGCGTGCACATGGTCAGCTGAACTCAACTGAACACCTTGACCACATCCTTGGGCACCAATAATTGAAACTCTTCCAGCAAAACTGGACCAGGTGGTACTCTGGACACCTCTCCCAATGACACTACATCAATTGTAGAAACCAACTCATCGCAAATGCAAGCAACTTTATCCTCAAAGTGCTGTGCAAATGTGTCACAGTGTGCTTCAGAGGGTTCTAGCCCATCTTGCCCAAGGCCAGATTTCAAGATGTCCCACACCACCTGGAAAAGCCCCACTGGATGATATTAAGAGGGTGCAATGGTGGACAGAAAAAAAAGTTTCTTCTGTTCCATCACTGCCACAGAATAGGTTTAATGATGAGCTCTTTCCTGTTTTCACGCAGACGCACCCTACGTTTTCCTCCGCTTACGTTCCAGCCGTCTCCCTGTTTGCTTCATCACCCTCAGCTCAGGTATATAGCAAGGCTCTGCATGGGCTCTGATTTGCGGGAGAGGGCCCTTGGGAGCAATCATGACAACTGCCTGAGCTATCTTTCCATTCCGGAGAGCAACTAGAGCTTCGACAAGAGTGCCTGCCATACCAGCTGGACCCCGCGGAGTCTTCAGGAATCCATTGGTGTCTGTCAGTCTCTGGGGGCAGATCGTTTTAATAGCTCCCCCACCCTTCGCTGCTGAAACACTAAACCTCAGAAGAATGTGATCTGACTATGACAAGGGCACCCTTGATTTGAAACCCCCACTTTCAAATCACCATCCTCCTGCCCAGTTGAAAAAAGCAGATCCAGAGTGTGCCCATTTCATGTGTTGGGCCAACAACATGTTGGGACAGCCCCATGGTTGTCAAGGCAGCCTCAGCATGGATGTCGTAGTCACCCAGATCAGTAATTCTGGGAGTCCTCAACACCAATTCCGACACCACATCCCTGAGTCCAGGCAGAGAGACAACTGGGCAGTGGGTTGGGTGGTACACCAACAGGATCCCCCTCTGTCCTGAGAGCCCAGCACCAGGAACAAATGCTCTGAACTGGCCCTCACTTGGAGAGGAAAGCAGAGCTTTTATAAATGACAGCATTCCCTGCCCTTGGCCCTCTGCTGATGCTGCACTAAATACCCAAGTGCACACAGAGTGGGAAAGACTAATCTCTCCCAGATCCCCCACCCAGGTCTCCGTAATACAAACCAGGTCAGCCCCTTCCTCCACAATTAAATCATGGATAAAAGAGAGCTTATTCTTAAGCAGCATCACCAGCAGGCCAAAGGACAAGCTGGTAAGGCAGCCAGGAACCCTCCTATTATGGAAAGAAGCCAGAAGAAGGGATAGGAATGAGATGTTGAACCACTTTTCCCCTCCTCTGATGTAAACAAGTGTCCTTCCTCTCCCCCCCCCCAGAATTTAAGAGGAATAATTGCTCATCAAACCTTCCCTCTGCTTGCACCTCTGCCTTGGTGAGGGCTGGAAATGCCACTTTGTGTTGATGTCACAACAGCAGGCTAGGTCATCCTACACATTATAGGGGAAAGGGGGACTTCAGGATGACATTTTAACTGCATCCCCATGCTGTGCATAATGTGTGGTTGCACTCTTTTTGCTCTGACTTGGACCGTGGATTAAAAAACCAAACAAACAGTATGCAATAATAATAATAATAATGGAACTCGGCATAATGTGTAGTTTGAGCCTGACTCCATGCTCACTCATGGACTTTCTGGGAGGGCAAAAGGTGAGGCCGCTTCCATGATGCCCCTTTAGATCATCTTTTTCAGGGAGCACCGTCGCTTCTTGCCTTCTCAGTTGATTGCCATGTTCCATCCAAACATATGTGCTCCATATTCATTCATTCATTCATTCATTCATTCAATTTCTATACCGCCCTTCCAGAAATGGCTCAGGGCGGTTTACATAGAGAAATAACAAATAAATAAGTTGGGTCCCTGTCCCCAAAGGGCTCACAATCTAAAAAGAAACACAATATAGACACCAGCATCAGTCACTGGAGGCACTGTGCTGGGGGTGGATAGGGCCAGTTACTCTCCCTCTGCTTGATAAAGAGAATCACCACGTTAAAAGGTGCCTCTTTGCTAAGTTAGCAGGGGTATCTCAAAAGCTCTTAGCAGCTTCACTGGCCCTAGGCCATATTGTTTCAGTTCCCAAGTTACTGTCTCTAGAGAATCAATTGGCCCTTGAGAAAACAAAAGTTGGCCTCCCTGTTTTAATTGCTGAATCCACTAATTAACATATTAAAGTGTGCAGCGCTAATTCGTTCATGCAATCATGGAGCAACGGAGATAGGAAAAATGTATTTCAATTCTTTGGATGTCAGGATTATTCTTTTAGGGTTATGAAGCTGAGAAACCCTTTTGTACCATATATCCAAGATCAGATTAGGTCTGAGACACATACTGTATGCTCCTCAGACAGACCGTCCAAATAGCAGCCAGCATGCTAACTAATGAAGAGCCAGTGCTCTGTGGGATGATGATGATGATGATGATGATGATGATGATGATGATGAATTCGATTTCTATACCGCCCTTCCAAAATGGCTCAGGGTTACATAGAGAAATAATAAATAAAGAGGGATGTGCTGGTGTTGCAGATGAGTTCCAGACGAACATGACACTTTCATTTGCGGGGTGGTGGCAGGCACAGGGGGAGGCTGGTGGCGGCCCGTGTTCGGCTGCGGAGGCCCCTGGCCCCATCCCCTGGGTCTGATGTCAGATGTAGGGGCCTGCCTAGCCATGCTCCCATGTCTGACATCAGACGCGGGGGTGCGGTCTCCCTTCCAAACAGAGCCACGCGGCCCCATTTGGAAGGGGGATTGGCCCGCGCCGTGTTGGGCAGCATGGGCTGGAGTGACTCTCCCTGCCTTTAAAGGCAAATCCTGGGGGCGGCGGCCCATTCTCTGAACCCATTTGCCCAATGGGTGTTGGTGGTGGCGACAGCAAATTTGAACAACCTCTCCTACTTCTAGAAACTCTGTGTCACCCAAAAACATGTCCCTGAGAATTGTACAGTCTCCAGGGTCATATTTTTGGGTGACACAAAGGGTTTCTAGTGGAAGGGGAGATCACTGAAATTTGTCCTGCCCTGCAGGAGTGTTGGTGCTGAGTTAATCTACTCCTTCCACATCACTGGTACATCAGCACTTCATTAGGAGAGGAGAAGCTGATCTTGTGGTAGCAAGCATGACTTGTCCCCTTAGCTAAGCAGGATCCACCCTGGTTGCATGTGAATGGGAGACTAGATGTGTGAGCATTGTAAGATCTTCCCCTTAGGGGATGGATCTGCTCTGGGAAGAGCAGAAGGTTCCAAGTTCCCTCCCTGGCTTCTCCAAGGTAGGGCTGAGAGAGATTCCTGCCTGCAACTTTGGAGAAGCCACTGCCAGACTGTGAAGACAATACTGAGCTAGATGGTCCAATATAAGGTCCGTCTCGGTATATGGCTGCTTCCTATGTTCCTGTGTTGGCTGGTGTGTTCCCCTCACATTCCACACCTGTTCCTCGCCGATACTCTTTGTTCACATAGTCCCTCTACGCACCCCTTCTACCCTAGGCCTCACCCCCTTTATGGGCCTGGGTCTGTTTCAGTCAGGCCTGCAAAAAGTCTGGTCAGAGGCAAATACCTAGTCTGAGTTACATCTATGGTTAGAGCTGCAAACAAATATGAGAGGTGAAGTAGCTGAAGCACTACTTATACAAAGCCAGCTTGATTTGTATTGGCTCCACAGATCAGCTGATTTGGCTGAACCAATGAACTTCATTTCCTGGCTCTCTTTTGGGTGTGGCTGCAGCACAGCAAGCTTCCTCTGATTTTGATTGAGAACCACTGTGATGATATCGCATGTACCTGGGCTTTGCTGCCGCATTCCCTGGTTTGGGTCTCCTAGAACCTTGCAGGAGCTGCCTGCCATTATCCTGTCCTCCTCACCCGGTCTCCCATTTTCAACTATTTATTTATTCAGTTTTCATTTAAAATACACAGCACTATAAATAAACCATGGATCACGTAAAAATAGCAAACAAATTATAAACAAAATACAAGCATAATTCAGCACTATTAATATCAAAACGGGCACAGAAAATATCCAAACTTTAAAAAACTTAAATATTTCACATACTGGCTGATATGTCAGCTACACTCATTTCTGGAGGTAGATGACCTTAAAACAAGTGGTACATATCCTGGTAAACTCTGATCTAGATTACTGTAATGTGCTTTATGTGGGGCTGCCTTTGTGCATGGTTTGGAAACTACAGTTGGTGCAGAATGCGGCAGCCAGATTGGTCTCTGGGCCAACCCGAAGAGGCCGTATAACACCTGTTTTAAAAGAACTGCACTGCCTGCCAATATGTTTTATACAAAATTCTGGTCAAAATACAAAATTCTGGTAATTACCTATAAAGCACTTAATGGCTTGGGTCCAGGGTATTTAAGAGAGTGCCTCCTTTGTCATGAACCCTGCTGCATATTAAGATCATCTGGGAAGGTTTGGTTACAACTACCACCAGCTCCTTTTGGTCTCAGGACTGGGCCTTCTCTGTGGCTGCCCAAAAGTTCGGGCATGTGCTCCCTGCCAAAATAAGAGCTTCTCCATCTGTGGCTGCTTTTTAAAAAGACCCTCAAGAAGCACCTGTTTTCTCAAACTTCTAATTACATGTTTTTAATTGTTCTTACTCAAAAATTGTTTTATTTTAAAGTTTGTTGTATTTTTTCCAATCTATACTGCCTAGGCACACACATTATCAGACAATTAATAAATATGGTAGGTAGGTAGGTAGATAGATAGATAGATAGATAGATAGATAGATAGATAGATAGAATCTTCAACCACTCTGGTCTAGCATAAATTGACTTAGAATCGTCTACAAGATTAAGAAAAGGGATCCATCTTTCTGAAAAACATTTTTTTAAATTCACATTTACAAAATACTTTCATTTGCAAGGACAGTTTGTCCTGTATTAGGGTTTCCCATATTTTTTTGAAATCAGTCCCTGGTGTGTTGTTGATTTCCCCAATTGGAGGCAATTTTAGATTTTGCTGATATTAATAGCAACACAGTTAATTCCTTCTGTAAATCTGAGGCTTTAATTTACCTTAAGCCACTGAGCAAAATTACCTCCGGTTTATATGGCACAACACTTCCAGTGGCGTCTTTCATATACTGCAAGACCCTGGGCCACACTGGGCATAAGTGCGGACAAGACCACTACATATGATAGTATGTACCTGTCTCGCCACAATTTCTCCAGCTTAGAGATGTCTTAAAGGATCCCACTTGGATTCTTGTCTCCCGTTTTAGCCAAGCAAGAGGAAGGGCAGGGATGGGGCATCTGTGGTCCCATCCCATGGCACTTGTAAATCATAGAGCCTTCTTTGGAGTCAGGCAGTATATAAATCCATAATACATTAAATTAAATTAAATTTTTAAAAAGTGTTATTTGTGTTGTGCTCCTCCTCCAGCAACCTAATATACCAGTATTCAGTCTAATCACTCTTTGTATTTGATAGAGCCGGATGTAACAGTCACATTCTGAATAATAAAACTTGTACTTTTGCAGGTTGTTGTAAGGATTACAAGGGAGTGTGAAGCACTCTGAACACTCAAAAGCCCTATAGATGCTAAGTATTAATATGTATTTCTTTTCACGTTCAAAGGATTTTTTTTCTGCCTTAAAAATATATTTTAAGGTCAAACGTATTTCAGAAAGAATAACTGCCTAATTCCCCCCCCCCCCAATTTTCTCATTAGAAACTGCAGTATTCTACTCATCTTAGGGAGGAAGCCAGATTTGAGAAGTTACTGGTGGATATGAATTTGAAAGACATGTCTTCTTATGAGGGCCACTGAACTGGTGTTTGGGTATTATTGAACCCCTAGACCCAGTTCTGGTTTTGATTGGCTCCTTGAAAGACACAATAGAGAGATCACAAGTGGAGGTGGTATTTTTTATTCCCAGAGGCAAAAATTTTAATCACCAATTGTTTGCTTCAAAGAGAGCCTTCAGTCACCCGCTTGAGTGGATATTAGTTACCCATTCTGAAATGGACATACAGCCTGCATTTTCTTCTAAATTGATTTAGGGTGCTGCATTACTGGCTTGTAAACTTTTATAAGAAGAACAGAATAGTAGAGAATCTTGCAATGGCACAGGAGCATGTTTTAACTCATTGCCACTTGTGTAAGGAGGAAGATCCCTTAAAGGTTAAGTTCTCTTGGCAAATGTCATGCCCCTGAAGTTCAATTAGGATTGATATTTATGTGATTGCCCTTCTCCCATTCCAAAGCGGTGATTATTGCTTTTTAAGAACTGATTAAGGACTCGCAGGAGTTTATAGGGGGGGAAATTGTGTGCCATGTACTCTGTTTTGTAGACGTTTCAGTAGCATTATCCCTGCCCTTTTAATACAGATGGTTTCCATTGCTCTGTCTTGCGTTGCAGCTGTCACAACAAACTTTCTGGGATTAAAAGAACATGGAACGTTTGAGGAAGTGAGTGTGGCTTTATAGGCGCTGGAATACAAGTGGGGAGAATTAGTCAAATGCTCCCTGCAAATTGGGGCACTGGTTGCTTGAAGATGCCTTTACAATTTAGCTTCTAGCGCTGTTAGGGTCAGAACTATGTGCTATCCATTATGATCCATGTGGAAGAAGCACATATTTTGGATTTGGGTGAAGAATTCATCATTCTTTTGGGCAAGGGAGGTGGAATGAAACAAGAACTTTAATGCACCTGTCCTAAACACGTGTGTTTACATATTTGGACTTGACCCATTTATTATTGATATTCATTATTAATATGCTTTTCAATGAAGAGTTCTCAAAACAGTTTACACAGAAGAAGATGATGATGATTGCCTGTCCCCAAAGGTTCACAATTTAAAAGAAACACAAGGTAGACACCAGCAACAGACACTGGGGATACTCTGCACTGGGGCTGAACAGGGTTACTATTTAAGGGGCATCTACCCCCACATAGCTATGCATCAGACTGAAACTTTAATCCACCTGCACGATCAATTTCTCCTGCTCTTCATTTTTCTTTCCCCTCCCATTTTAATCCCAATTTGTGGGTCCGAGATGTAACATTGTTTTCCAAATCTGTGTGGTTGCCCTTCCTCCAAAAAGACCGTATAAAGGTAAAAAATAACAAATGCGTAGGAGAGATGGTTAGAAATGGATCCCTCCAATGAGAGAGGCAGCTGTAAAAATCTCTGCAAGTTGTTATTATGACCTTTGCGTAAGTGTTTTATGGTTTCCTCCCCCCTCACTTTTCTAGCTAGGAAACATGATTATACTTTGGGTGGGAAGCATGAATTGGGAGTGAGTAACAAGATTACATGGCACAACTGGTTTCCAAACCCACTTAGCCGTGCAATTTTAAAGAGTGTATAGATTTTGGGGAGTGTAGTATGTGAATATGCGTGTATAAGCAACTGCCCCAAACCAGCAAGGGGAGAACTGTGCACAGAATCAGGATTTGACCTGAGGATTATGATGTGGCAGTCTCTGTGCCTCTCTCACCCCACCTCATCCTGAAAACTGTTTGGACTTTTCATGCATCTATACTGAACACTAAAAAACTCACAAGCTTTAAAAAAAAAAAGTTCAACAGGAAATGCACGATAAGTCCAAATGTGTGAAATGTCCCCCTCTTTCCCGTCAGTCCCTCCCTGTTCTTCAAAGGAAAAAAAAGTCTTACCAAGGCGAACAGGAAGAGGGTAAGAAGCAGAGGTGAGGCTGCATACTACCCAGAAGGGGGCCCTCCCACAAGACAGGACTGTTTTTAGTTTGGGGGAGAAAGCCAAAGGGAGAAACTAATGTCAGTTCAGTCCCCATGCTGGGTCTGGAGATTAACTGTAGAAGCAAGAATTTTTCAGATAATTGCCACTGATGAAGACAGGCTAGTCAAAACGTGTTTGGCAAAACTACTGGGTTGATCAGAAATTGGTAAAACCAAGATTGGACATTTTATCTTTCAATTGTAATGCGACATTGCGACTACTTGGGAACATTTGTTAACACTTTCCCCATTCATTTATGGCATGATATTTTAGACATGAATTATTGGATTCAACCTTTTCGATTGGATATACAGAGACTTTTGAAATGAAATTTTGTTGATCATTTTTATCAAAATGAAAGAAAAAAATGAAATGGAGAGCCAGCGTGGTATAGTGGTTAGAGTGCTGGACTAGGACCGGGGAGACCCGAGTTCAAATCCCCATTCATCCATGGAACTAGCTGGGTGACTCTAGGCCAGTCACTTCTCTCTCAGCCTAATCTACTTCACAGGGTTGTTGTGAGGAGAAACTCAAGTATGTAGTACACCGCTCTGGGCTCCTTGGAGGAAGAGCGGGATATAAATGTAATAATAATAATAATTATTATTATTATTATTATTAATCAACTTTATTGGTGTGTGTGTGTGTGTGTGTGTGTGTGTGTGTGTGAGAGAGAGAGAGAGAGAGAGAGAGAGAGAGAGAGAGAGGAGTATTGATATGGATTCATTATATTTAACATAGTTTGGATAGTTCTCAAGCATCCAGTTTTATTACTGTTATATTAAAACATTAGTATATATAGCATTTGGATTCTTTCTTGATGTCTTGATACTGTCGAATCCAAACAGGGTTTTGTTTTCTGATGTTTAGCTTGTGGGGGGGGAACTGACAAGAGGCTCTAGGAGGTAGTAATGGGGGAAGAATGAAAACCCAAACAAGGGGATTAAAACCAGTGATAAACATTCTCAAATGTGAGTTTCCAGGTGTTGTTGGACTACAGCTCCCATCATCCCCAGCTACAATGGCCAAAGGCCATGAAAGGAGTTGTAGTACAACAACATCTGGGGATCTATTCTTGAGAACCCTGGGGCAAGGTGGCTGCAATCGCTCTTTTGAATGGTTTTCATTAAGAAGTTTTCCTTGATAAAGACTTGTTTGAAATGCACTGGGAATTTTCGACTCCTCATGGTGGTTGTTTTGTTTCTTCTTTCCTCAGAATAAGTCAGCTTCAAAGGGGGCTGGAGCTGATTCGAAATGCAGCCAGACTTTGAGCAGGGGGAGTTTCCATTTTTTGCTCTCCTATTGAAGCCTCATGCCACCTCAACATGCTGGCTTCTTGTCAAATCAGAAACCGTGCATAGAGATAGGCTCACACAACAAGCACATCTGGATGTGTGTACTGGATATATCCATGTGGTTAATCATATAAGTGTGGTTAAGTGAACCTGCAAATATCAAAAGGATAGGTTAAACCTTTCAATGAATAAAAAATAAAATAAAATAAAAAAGCAATACATGGAAGGGTTATTTCCTCTATGTGGCGAAGTGGCAAACAAACCTCAGTGTTTCAAAAGTGTTCCAAATTCTTTGGAATCCTGAATCCTGGAAGCAAAACAAAGTGTGCAAAAATAAGTGAGGGCAATAGAAATGAATCCCAATCCACAATTTCATTTGGGAACAAAATTTTGGTTTCTTCGACACCAAATTTGGAATTTTTTAGTGTTGGTTTTGGCACAAAGTCCTCAAAGCCTTGCATGAAACACCAGATGTTCCACTTCGTGTTGTTTAGAGCTATAATTTGAACACCCAGATCTTCTGCAAACAGAAAATAAATCACCCACCCCCACCCACTGCAATGAAATTTTCCAAAGCTCTTGAGTCTGCCCTGATTCTGCTGCTGTGGAGGTCAAAGGGAGTGCTGGTGTTGACTGCAGCTGCAGGGCAAAATGAACACCCAGTGCTGAGTGTTTGGAAAAATAGTAGTTGATGCATTGCAAACTATTAGACTGGGGATGGTGTAGAATGAAATTCCCTATCTGCCTCCACTCTTAAGCTCAGAATCTCTGCTTGTGGATGTAATCCTGCTATATAGTTTAGGTGTTTTATAAATATTAAGTAGTGGTGGATGTTTTAGCTTCTTAAATAGAGGACTTTCCTTTTTCCAACACAGCCTGATGAACACATGAAGCTGCCTTATACCGAGTCAGACCACTGGTCCATCTAGCGCAGTATTATCTGTTCTGATTGGCATCCACTTTTCAGGAGGCTACTTGTCACAGCCAAAAGCTGGGTAAGAGAAACGTCCAGCCAGGCTCCAAGCCTGTGCGTGCTCCCAGGAAACACTAACGGAGAGAACTTGGGGCCGTGGTGGACAGCTCATTGAAAGTGTCGACTCAGTGCGTGGCGGCTGTGAAAAGGCCAATTCCATGCTAGGGATCATTAGGAAGGTGATAAGAACGATAGTATAATAATAGTATAATTTATACAAATCTATGGTGCGGCCTCATTTATAGTGTTGTGTACAGTTCTGGTCACTGTATCTTAAGAAGGACATTGGAGGACTGGAAAAGGTGCTGAAGAGGGCAACCAAGATGATCAGGGGCCTGGAGCACCTTCCTTATGAGGCAAGGCTACAGCATCTGGGGCTCTTTAGTTTGGAAAAGAGGTGACTACGGGGAGACATGACCGAGGGGTATAAAATTATGCATGGAGTAGAGAGAGTGGACAGAGAATTTTTTTTCACCTTCTCTCAGAACACTAGAACCAGGGGTCCTAAGGAATCTGTGGAATTCTCTGCCATGGCATGTAGTGATGGCCACTAGCTTGGATGTCTTTAAAAGCGGCGTAGACAAATTCATAGAGGACAAGTCTATCAATGGAGGCAAGATGCCCCTGAATACCATTTGCAGGAGAGCAACAGCAGGAGAGGGGGCATGCCCTCACCTCTTGATTGTGGGCTTCCCAGAGGCATCTGTGGGCCACTGTGTGAGACAGAATGCTGGACTAGATAGGCCTTGGGCCTGATCCATCAGGGCTGTTCTTATGTTCTTATGCTATGAAGTTGGAGGTGGGGGAGTTATCGTGTGCTAGCCACAATCTGGGGATTGTGGCCTAGGAGGCACTTTCCCTCCACCCTCAACACAATGGGTAGTGGGCACATGATGTGGGTTGGTTACTGCCATTGGCTTGGAGCCTGGCTGGACGTTCCGGGACCAATCTGACGCTTGCAAGTTTCACAAGGAGACCTTCTCTGTGTGTCCCTGCAAAAAATACAAGAGAAGAGGAGGCAACCTTCTATTTCCCCCACCTCTGGTGCCACTTTCAAAGTGTCGAGGGTCAGGTTTGAAAGGGAACATAGGAATCTGTCTTCTACTGAGTCAGACATTGATCCATCTAGCTCAAAGTTGTCTACACAGACTGGCAGCGGCTTCTCCAAGTTTACAGGCAGGAGTCTCTCTCAGCCCTATCTTGGAGATGCCAGGGAGGGCGCTTGAAAACTTCTGCATGCAAGCATGCAGATGGTCTTCCCAGAGCAGCCCGATCCCCTAAAGGGAATATCTTCCAGTGCTCCATTCAAATGCAAGCCAGGGTGGATCCTGCTTAGCAAAGGGGACAATTCATGCTTGCTGCCACAAGACCAGCTCTCCTTCTGAGCTACCCCCTGCCAGGGTTGTGGGGCAAGGCAGCATTTGGTGTCCTGCTTCAGGCACCGCCAAACTGTGGACCATCCCTGGATGCAGAGAGTCTGGTGTCTGGGCAGGGCTTCTGGAGACCCGGCTTCAAAAAAGAACAACACCCTCCCCAGCAGCAACCTACAATAGGCCAGAGTGAGATTAATGGTCCTCCGAGGCTGTTCTTGGAGCAGCACTCCAGTATCTTAAACAGAGCCCTTTCTCTGAAAACTTCCATGGGCATTGGCACAGATTGAACCTTTGTATACAAAGTGATGGAGGTACTGACTCTGGGGAGTCAGGACCTGAGGGATGATGATCTGCCTGTTCTGGGTGGGGTTATAACCCATCTGAAAGATGAGGTACGTAGCACCTGAGATCCTAAACTCCTGACTCCTGGATCCAAAACTCTCTCTGGTTTCTCAGGTTAAGGTGGTGGCCTGGAGCACTTTTTATCAGCTAGGCTGATATGTCAGTGATGTCCATTTCTGGAGGTAAATGACCTTAAAGCAGTGGTGCATATGCTGGTAACCTCCTGGCTTGACTACTGTAATGCACTCTACATGGGGCTGCCTTGGTACATAATTCAAAATCTGCAACTGGTACAGAATGCGGCAGCCAGACTGGTCACTGGGACAGCCCGAAGGGTCCATATAACATCGATTTCTAAAGAACTGCACTGGCTGCCTATATGTTTCTGAGCGAAATAGAAAGTGCTGGTTATTACCTATAAAGCTCTCAGTGACTTGGGTCCAGGAGGGTACCTAAGAGAGCACCTTCTTTGTCATGAACCCTGTTGCCTATTAAAATAATCTGGGGAGGTCCAGTTACAGTTGCCACTGGCTCATTTGGTGGCGACTTGGGAATGGGCCTTTTCTGTGGCCGCTCCCTGAAAATATAAGAGCATCTCCATCTCTGATTGCTTTTAGGTAGACCCTCAAGACATACCTGTTTTTCTCAGGCTTTTAACTAAAATTAATTTAAAAACTGTTTAATTGGAAGTACGTCCAGCTTAAAAAATGCCTCTAGTTTCAGCGGCTTTTGGGGGGGAAAACCCGAGGCTTCTGTTATGCCCCGAAGTTTCTCTGGGATGTGTGGTGAGGCTCCTTTCCAGACTCATACTTGAAATCCACCCAGGTGTCAGCAAAGGAGATTTGCATTTGCAAGCGCTGGAGGGCAGGGGGAGGAGCTGTGGCAAATGGATGCAATTCTGTGAGTGTGTTTGTGTGTGTGTGGGTCCTTTCAGTTCATGTTTCTGTCAGGTTACATTAGAGCCAGGCAGCCTACATAATACATACACAGATGTCCCCTCGGGTGGAGGCTGTTCCTCACAAACCCCTCTCAGTGGAGAAAGCCCTCTCTAGCCCCTGCAGGAGTGCTGTGCTGAGGTCACAAACTGGGAGCAAGTGTAGACATTGGCCACGGTTCCCCTCAGGAGATGCTTTTAAGCACCCTCAACTCTGCTGAATCACAGAAGCATTTCTGCACTCTGGGGTGGACCCAGCTATGGTGCACGTGTCCCTGTCTGCAGGATGTTGCCAAGGAAGGCTTGCTAAAGATGAGTAGCATTTCACACCTTCCATGGGAGAAAGAAGTAGAATGACTAGCTGAGGAAGGAAGTGGGGCCACAGGGAGAATGAGAGAGTCCAGAAGGGGAGGAGGAGGGAGAAA
Organism: Hemicordylus capensis; assembly: GCF_027244095.1. Classification (NCBI taxonomy): domain Eukaryota; kingdom Metazoa; phylum Chordata; class Lepidosauria; order Squamata; family Cordylidae; genus Hemicordylus; species Hemicordylus capensis. Next base: position 13,555,281 of record NC_069658.1, on the reverse strand, counting down.
TTCCTGAGTTAAACGCAAGATGTAACTAACTGTCAAACTAACAACAACAACAAAAGCTCTCTCACCTCCTCCTGATGGGATTGGTTAGATAAAAAACCCGGAGCAAGTGGTGGGAATGCGCACAGGAAAAAGATCTGCAGGGATTGCGGAGAGGAGCCAACCCTATGTGAACTGCCCATTTAATCCCCCCAAATTAAACATATGCAAATTTGCTGCGAAGCAGATTCACTCTTCAGATACCCCGCGGCATGAAGCCATGTGTGAATAAATCCCAGGGCACTCTTCAGATTATATGCTACAACAGGGGTAAAATGCTTTGGTTTGGCAGGATTGTATTGAAAACGATCCCCAGAATTTCAAACTCCTACAAGGGAAAATACAGCTGCTTTTTTGTGATGCACGTGCAATGTTGTAGCACTATAATACAAAGATAGAATCCGAAAGAAGGCATCGGAAATGTGAACAGCACTATTACAGGAACTGCAGTGTCATAACACAGGAGGTATGGAAGCATACTTAGCAGATCCATAGTGACACGGTTGTAGAGGTTAATCTGGAAAGCGCCCAGGCAATATCCAGTTCCTCTGTGGGTCAATAGGTCTCATCCAGGGGTGTAGCAAGGTTGGAGTGGGCCCAGAGACAAGATTTTAAAATGCCCCCTCCCCCACACTGAAGCTCAGCTCATGAAGTAAAGAAATCTTAAATGAGGCTGAATAGTGGTAACAAAAAGCATAGTAAAAATAATTTTTAAAAGGTTTTATAAAGGTTTTTATAAAGATTTATAAAAAAAGTTTTTTTAAAAAGGGTTTATATATATAAATCCTATGTGCCACAATAGAACATCATCCTAAATTATTTTTAAGAGGTTTTGTAAATTGTGGACGATGCAAGTTATTTAATGGTACTAGAGAAAGACATGCTGTTCTGGTAGCTCCAGGTCTTAAACACTCACATCAATTTTGGAGGATGAATACAACTGAAGGGAGCCTGAGCAGGTGTGCAGCTGGGGGAGTCCGTCATGGGATTTGCCTCTGGGGGCCCCCCCAAGGCAGTGGGCCCCCAGACAACTGTCTCCCTTTGCCCTATTATAATTACGCCCCTGGGATTCTCATCATTCCAATTGATGATGTACGGGCTGCATGTACAATTTAACTGCTGCATGCAGTTAACATAGAGCAGGGAGCCCCACTCTGTTGGAGTGCTGAGAGAAAAGAGGAGTTGGTCTGAAGACTTGTCCCCTTAGCTAAGCAGGGTCCACCCTGGTTGCATATGAATGGGAGACTAGAAGTGTAAGCACTGTAAGATACTACCCCCCCAGGGGCTGGAGCCACTCTGGGAAGAGCAGAAGGTTTCAAGTTCCCTCCCTGGCATCTCCAAGATAGGGCTGAGAGAGATTCCTGCCTGCAACCTTGGAGAAGCCGCTGCCAGTCTGTGAAGACGATATTGTGCTAGATAGGCCAATGGTCTGACTCAGTATATGGCAGCTTCCTAGTCTTGTGTAGTGAAAGCTTTCTTCAATCACAGTGAAAACTGGAAAATGATAATCATGAAGATAGACAGAAGAGTTTCCCTGTGGCCCAAGAATGACCTAACTGTTGCTTTTCACTCCATATATACTGCTGCCATTGATTATTACATTAATCACTAAATGCTGATGGCCCTTCCAACTTCCACGATGAAGGGAACAGTAGGTTTGCTTGCTCTGTTTTTAAAATATACTTAGAGGCTATTCACACGAGCATGCAAAACTGGGCTAAGGGAGCTCAGCTCGGTTTTTGCATGTGCTTGTGAACCGCCGGAATTGGCCCAATCCCAGTGGCAACACAGTGGCAAACCCGCATAAGTATCTACCCTGTAAAACGAGGTTAAGGGAGCAAGCGCGTGGTTTTGCTCGTCTGATTGTGGTAAGCCCAGGGAGGGGATTCCCATGATGCACCGTGGGGCGGGGGGATGAGATGACACATCCCAGCTCCTGACCCTCCCCGCTTCCTGGGCACGCGGGGAATTGTCTGGGTGTGCAGGGAGCATGGCCAGCACTGGAAGAGCGGCCGTCTGCGGGGAAGGGAAGTCTAACCCGCCTTCCCTGCAGCCCGCTCTGGAGCCCTTCTCACTGCTCGTGAGAAGGGGCTCTTAGGCTCAACCCTAATCATATTTACTTTGAAGTACATTCAGTTGAAGTGAATGGGACTCCTGGCTGATTCACATGATGCCAGACTCACGCAGCCATCATCTTATGCAGGCGTAAGCCCCAAAGTAGGTTTTGAAGTTGGTATACAAAATGCTTCGTGATGCAGCTGATGGCAGCTTGTGCATTAAATTGGCTGGTCATGGTCAGTGAGATGACACCTGTGGGAATTCCAAGAGACTCCCATTCCCTCTGCCCCCATATAGGGATGACACCTTTTAAATCCCCCTTTAAACAAAATTATCTTCCAAGAGCACAATCTGCAAGATAAGAATATTTATTGTAGTGGAATCTGTGTATTCCCAAGTGACAGATGTAATCACCAGGGGACTAGGCAGGAGTCATCTTCGGTTGCCTTCACTTCACACTAGGACCCCTTAGCTCTGCCAAGGGCCTGCTTTTCTGCAATTAGCTGGAGGTGGCATTAAAATGATGGCTTCACGTAGCACTTCCTACAGGACTATGATATCCAGCAATGCCCGTTCCCATAGCGCAGTTCCTTCTATCACATTTATTCAGGAACATGTTTTTTCAGCAAAGGACTGCTGCAGCTTAACCAGTAACTTCCTCTGTGTGGATTCTGCTTCTTTTACTGCTTCCTCTTGAGTGAAGCAGCAGGAATAATGATAAATAGACTCTAAACCAGTGTTCCCTTTAAGGCGTGCTAGTGTGTGCATGCGCACACATTTTTTGATGTCCGCTCAGTTAATTTTAGATAACACTCAGGTTTAATCAGGAAGGTCCCACTCTGAATGCCTGTGTGTGCGCACACTTCCTTAATACTGCCTCCCAGAACAAAATTCATTCCACACACAGATGAAAAAAATTAGAGAGAACTCTGCTCTTAACTTGTTCCTGTGGAGTTTGTTCCTATGGCAGATGGTGGAGCTCCTTTAGAACAGGAAACCGTTTCTTACCCCGTCCTTTTGCTTGCAAGCTGCTCTGAGAGCTTTTGTTGTTATTGAAAAGCAGTATATAAATATTTTTAATAGTAGTAATACCAATTTCCTTTTATAGCAAAATGGCACTATTGCACAAGACAAAATGAAAAAAAAAAGGTGAGGAAACAGGGGGTATGAATTTTTAAAGACAACAGATAGGTAACTATGCAAAACCTGTTTGACTAAATATGAAAGTGGGGCAGAAAAAAGTGAACATGTCTGCCACGAGCAGCAGTGGTTTTCATAAGGAGAACATTTTCACACAACACATGATTAACCTATGGAATTACCTTCCTGCCACAAGATGTGGTGGCAGCCACCAGCCTGGATGGCTTTAAGAAGGGCTTAGATAAATTCATGGAGGACAAGTCTATCAATGGCTACCAGTCGAAGGGCTATAGGCCACTTCTAGCCTAAGAAGCAAGATGCCTCTAAATACCAGTTGCAGGGGAGCAACAGCAGGAGAGAGGACATGCTCTCAGCCATGGGTGTAGCGTCATGGGCGTAGCCATGGGCGTAGAGTGCAACTGGCCCTATCCATTTCCAGCACAGCATCCCTCCAGTGGCTGTTGCTGGTGTCTATCTTATGTTTCTTTTTTAGATTGTGAGCCCTTTGGGAAGAGAGAGCCATATTTATTTATATCTATGTAAACCGCTTTGGGAACTTAGTTGCAAAGCAGCATATAAACATTCATCATATTCGTATTCATTAATTAAAAAAGAGACTGTATACTGCTTTGAGGGCCTGGGCAGGAAATAGGATCAGTCCTACGTCCTGTGAATGTTTTGTTCTTAAAACTTCTTTCAGATCATATGAGAGAAGTTGAACCCTTTTGAGGTTTTCTTTCCCCATGTTCTTGTGGGGCAGCTGGTTGCCAGGGTGAGAGATTGTGTCCAGCCCACAATATTTATTTATTACATCGCCATACCGCCTCAAGCAACCACTGTCTAGGCAGTGAACACAAATATTAAAAATGGCAGTTAAAATTAAACAATTAAAACATCGTCTGGAGGGCAGTTGAAATACAGATTAAACACCTTCAAACACCTGAGTAAAGTGATGAGTTTTAAGGCCCACAGTTGTGGTGGGGGATGCTGGGAGTTGTAGTTCAGCTGCATTTGGAGGACCCCACATTAAGAACCACTCCTCTAAAGGCTCTCTGGGGAGCTAGCTGAGGAAGAGAAGTGCAAGGCCTTAGAGGTGTTGGCCCAAGGTCTGAGGGTACGGTTGCCTGCTCTGGCTGAAGCTGTTCCAGATTATTTATTTCCCAATATTTTTCACAATATCAATCATTAAAATCTCCAGGGAGTTATTCGCACATGGCTTTGTGCTGCGGGGTAAATGTTGAGTGAAGCCACTTCGAATTACACTTGCGGCATTGAGGGAAGCAGCCCCTCCCCTCTGCTCTCTGTTTTTGTTTTGATGCAAGTTCACATGGCATGCCTCCGTGATTTCCTTCTAGCCAAAGGGTGGTGGTGGGGAGATTACTAAAGAGCTACGTCTGCATTTCTAAAGAGAGTATGCCTCTTATCATGCTAATGATTCTACGTCAGTGCCTCTCCCTATTTGCTCTGGCGTTTTCAGAAGAAGTAGCTTTAAACCAACATTTTAAAAACCCGTAAATAACCTGTGATAAGCTAGAATTCACGACAAAGCCCGATTTGTGTGTGGAGTGGGTCCAATGATCTCGAAGGGACTTCAGGGCATGTTTGGCTGGTGTATGAATGCACACACTCTCTTTTAAAGGAGATTTGAGCCTTTTAAAGGAGAGCCAGCATGGTGTAGTGGTTAGAGTGCTGGACTAGGACCGGGGAGACCCGAGTTCAAATCCCCATTCAGCCATGAGACTTGCTGGGTGACTCTGGGCCAGTCACTTCTCTCTCAGCCTAACCTACTTCACAGGGTTGTTGTGAAAGAGAAACTTAAGTATGTAGTACACCGCTCTGGGCTCCTTGGAGGAAGAGCGGGATATAAATGTAAAAATAATAATAATAATAATAATAATAATAATAATAATAATTTGGGGTAGAAGCTCTGTCTGTAAAGCCTCCAGGGTTGCTTTTAATAGTCACCTGGAGGTTAATACTAGTTCCTGGAGACACCAGGCCAATCCTGGAGGGCTTGCAACCTTATCTGAATGGCTGGGGTGATAGAACTTTTGCTGCCTCCCACTGTAGCTTTCCCTTCGCCGGCCTTTCTTCTCTTTGCATGCCTCCAGCTTCTTAGGTTGCAGGACAAGGATTGAAAGAAGGGATGAGCTGAAAGTTGTCTTTGCAGCATTTCCACTTGAAATTTTGTGCTAGGCGGTCCAAAGCTGCCCCCTGCTTATCTTTATTGGTTTTGCTGTTTCCCAATTTGCGAAGATGGTGGCGGCGAGGCTCTTCCTGCTGGTCGGTAGCTGCCATCCGCTCCCTGCCCCCGAATCCCCCTTGGAACAGTTGTGTGTGAATGGGGTATTACGAGAAACAAATGGCAGCTGCCAGTGCCAAGAGGAACGCTGCTGCTACTGATAAGACATCTGTTTCACTGCCTGAAAATTGCTAATATGCGCCCTGCTTTTCAGCACCTGTGAAAGGGGTTGCCAAATTGTCAAGGGGGGCGTTCTGGCTTAGCCTTGCCTCATCCCATTGCAAGACAGCAGAAATATACGATCAGTGATGCGGACCAATGCGACACTGTCCCCCTGGGAATAAGACCAGTTTTTAAACGAGCAGCACTAGACTCATGTACGAAACATAGGAAGCTGTCTTATATTATTCAGAGCATTGGTTCATCTAGCTCAGAGTAGTCAAGGGCAGGAGTCTTTCCCAGCCTCGCTGGAGGTGCTTGGGATTGATCCTGGGACCTTTTGTGTGCAAAGCAGATGCTGAGGTCATTTACACAATCAAAAACGGAGGCTGTTCACACACGCGCGCGCAAAACCGGGCGAAGGGAGCCCAGCCTGGTTTTGCACATTCATTCATTCATTCATTTGATTTTTATACTGCCCTTCCAAAATGGATCAGGGCAGTTTACAACAGGATAAAACAATTATACTAGTTAACAATTAAAATCAAAACTATAAAACCAGAATAAAACCAATTAAACATTCAAACAGCTAAAAACCCTGGAAAACCAGGGCAACCATTTAAAACAATTTAAAACAGCTTACAGTAGTTTAAAAACCCTGGAAGGCCAGGCCAAAAAGATAGGTTTTAAGGGCCCTATCCCAGTGGCACCACAGTGGAAAACCCACTTGTGGAGTCCCCCTTCTAAACAGGATTAGTAGTGTGAGCGCTCTCCTAACCCTGTTTATCTAACCGTGTGTCGGCTGACAGACTTGGGGAGGAGAGGGGGGATCCCCTAATGCACTGTGCATTTGTACGGTGCATTATCAGAGCTCTACGGTGTGGGGTGACGCGGGGCGGCATGTCCCGGCACCCCGACCCTAGGAGCTATTGGCAGGAGCTGGTGCTCTTCCGCCCACCCAGGGAAGAAGAACTGCTCGTCTGCAGGGAAGGCATGTTTAACTAGCTTTCCCCTCAGCCTGCCCTCCAGCCCTTCTCACTGCTTGTGAGAAGAGGCTCACTGTGTTCTCCCTGGGTTTGGGTAGAACCCGGTAGACCAAAAACTGGGAGCATGCACAGCTCCCAAACCCGGGTAGAACACAGTTTTTGATTGTGTGAATGACCTCGCTGTGTCGACAGAGCTATAGCTACAAACAGTTCTCTGTCAACTCAAGTCAGACCACTGGCTCATTTAGGCCTGCAGGCTCTCTTCTGACTGGCAGCAACCCCCTCCTAGGCTTGTTATGGAATACAATTTAAGTAGCATTGTTGAGAATTGGACTTGGAATCCTGTATATGCGTGCTCTGCCACAGAGCTAGCTCATCAGGCCAATGAATTCATAGCTGATCGGGCCAATTTGCTTATGAAGATAGGACAGCCGAAGAGCTAATGATGCTTTTTACTCCTTTGCAAATCTCGTGCTGAACCGTCTTGCTACAAACAACTTATGCGGTGTAGCTTTCCCTTCTGCAGTTTCAGTTGCATAGATATTATTTTGTGCGGAATTTAGAGCCAGTTGTGTAATTTTGAAAATCTCAGCCTTTATGTTGGAAAAAAGGGCAAGTTTCCTCCCCCATGGTCATGGAGCTGGGTTTGCTAGCATGTAGACCACAAGTGCAAATCTGCAGTGTGTGACACTGGGGCTTCTTTTCACAGCTGTCACCTCCGCTGCATGCTGCCCTCACTAACTCATGCCTCTCCTCCCACCAACCTGCTTCTGCCTCTTCAAGTCATACTGAATTTATAATCAAGCGTGCAAATAGAATATTTCTGCAAAATAAACACATCTGCACACTTTTTAAAATTTGCATAATGGAAATTACATTCAAATATGTGTGCAAATTTAATGCATTTATAATTAGTGCAAATTTTAGGAGCGACTTTTGCACAGAATATTAGTTTCCTGGAATACTTAGAACCCCTTGTGGACGCCTGTGTAGCTCCTTTGATTTGCCCTCTGATTGCCATCCTCTGTGGCTTCCTTCCTTCCTTTGCAGGCTGTTATTTCCACAGAGCGAAGGAAAGCACCAGTGAGGAGACCGTGAAAGATGTCCCTAGCAGCTGTTTGGGCTGTGCCACGTGCCCAGCTCCTGATTCTAATTAAGGGGCTGGCTGAAAAAGGGAAATGGGCTTGCTGTCTGCACGAGACCGCCCCCCCTCCCAAGGGATGCGGAATAATGCTGATTTGTTTTCCTCCTGGCACATTCTGACCCTGCGGAGTTTGCTTGAAGAGAGCGGATGCTTTAGGCTGCTGTTCCTGCAGCCAAATAGCCCCCTCCTCCCTGACAGTAGGTTTGAGTCCATTTTCTGCCCTTCTTCCTCATTAGATAGCTCAGCTTCAAGCAAGGAGGCCGTAAATCCATAAGGTCTCAACAGCACCTTAGATACCTAACACACACACATGAAAATAGGGACGTGTCTGTGCACCTGGCATGTAGGAACGAAGTAAGCTCCAACAGCCAGTTACCTCTCCTCTTTGAAGTCTCGCTGAATGCAGAGAGGACGCTCTCCCTATTGTCCAAATGTTGTGCATCCATTGGATGGGAGCCGAAACCCCAAACATTCAAGTCTGTGTGTGTGTGTGTGTGTGTGTGTGTGAGTGAAAATATGCATGTATGAATATGTGCACATTAACAAATCAGCTTAGGACATGGCTGTCTGCACTTGTTAGCACATGGGTCTGCCCAATCCCTATGCTCATTAATGGAGGCCCTCTCCTGGGTCCAGTTGCCACCCAAGGCTAGTGTGGGACTGAAGCTCTCCCCAAAGGCCCTGTTATCTGTGGGGGCCGAGGTGGTGAGGACAAAGAAACCTTCAGCGGGTCAGGTTGAGAACTCCCTTGGTGGGTCAGAAGCCCTTGGAGGGGCAGATTGAGAACCCCCGTAACACAGGGGTTCTCAATCTTGGATCCCCAAACGTTGGACTACAACATCCCTGAAGGCCACAGTTTCTGGAGATAATGGGAGTTGTAGTCCAACAAATTTGAGAGCCCCTGGGCTAGCAAATATACTGATTCACTAAATAAGGCCATTTTAAAAGACACCCCCTACATCTACCCCAAAGGAAAAGTAGGCACAAAAACAGTAAGGCAGTTCACATGATTGAAAACTGGGTAGGACAAGCCTCCTACCCAGATTCAGAAGCTGTGCATGCTCCTTATTTTCGATTGTATGTCAGCAAACAACTAGGTAGGAAGAGCAGGGAGTGATCGTGTGTGAGAGAGACCTGGCTTTTTGACAAGGTAGGAGGAAAAGCTGTCCTATCCAGCTCCTCTCTCACTCACATGATCATTTCGCAGTCGTCCTACCTAGTCGTTTGCTCACACACATTTGAAAATCAGGAGTGTATCCAGCTGCTAGAGCTGGGTAGAATGCTTGCCCTACCCAGTTTTCAATTAGTGAACTGCCTGAGTTTCAGTATTTGACCAGGGCCAGAACAAGGGAGGTCTCCCTAGTAAAAAAGGGAGAATTAGAATATATGCCTTTCCCTGTTGGCAAGAAGTTTCTCTTGATGGGAATTAATGTAGAAGCCGCTGCCAGCTGTGTAGATAATACTAAGCTGGATGGAGCTGCTGCCAGTTTGTGTATACAATACTGAGCTAGATGGGCCTATGGTCCATATGGCAGCTTCCTATGTTCCTATGTAATGAATGGCTGCAGATGTAGAGTGCGCCCCCAAAGGGTGCCGCTTTTGTGTAATAACTTCCTGCAGCTTGTAGGGAGCAAGAACACAACAAATGTACTCATGTGCGTGCCAGTGCATGTGCACGCGCGCACACACACACACTTTTTGTTGTCTTGTTTTACATTCTCCCAATGTGGAAACTGGCCATAAGTAAATACTGACCAGGCTGGTCCAGTTTTGGACAACCCAACACATAAATGCTAAACTGTAATAAGGCAATACCCACCGCAGAGGTTTTAATTTTCCTCCAGACCTCTGATTATGGTGATGTCTTAAGCAGGGACAGAGATAAGCCTTAAATGGGCCATTACTCATTAGCTCTCCCCTCCAGCCACTCTTAAATATAGGCCTCCTGCTTCACCCTTTAGGCCACAGAAACCTGTCTCCACTTCGCATTGGCTGCCTGTCTCTCTGGTGTGTCAGGTGGAGACAAGCTGACAGTCCCGATTCTCTTCAGCCAGGGTATGGAGCAGTGTTGCCTGCGCGAGCATAAGGTGAAATTTTGATGAGCAGCACAGTGAACCCAGGGGAGCCCAGGTCTGTTTTATTAATGAGATCAGCAGCTGCCAGGTTCCTCCTGTCTAGGAGTGGGAGTGAGGTCAGGCAGGTGAGCGTGGAGTTCTCTGCACCTCATTCGCCTACCAGGCCCTGCATTAAAAAACCCCGGCCTCTCCAGAGTCATCTTTCCCTGTAGGTTCAGGAGCAAATGAACTCGTGCCTGAGAGTGGGAGGGAAAGGGGCATATCCCACTTATTTTCCAGTAGTTTCAAGAGTGGTTGATCTGTTGGTCTAAAAGATGGGGCTGATATGGATGATACACAGCCAGAATATATGTGACAAGAGCCAGCGTAATGTAGTGGTTAGAGTGTTGGACTAAGACCGGTAAGACCCGGGTTCAAATCCCTATTCAGCTATGAAATTCACTGGGTGACTCTGGGCCTGTCACTTAGCCCTCAGCCTAACCTACCTCAGAAGGTTGTTGTGAGGATAAGATAACCATGTACACTTCTCTGGGCTTCTTGGAGGAAGAGCGGGATATAAATGTTAAAACAAACAAATAAATAAGGGGCCATGCTGAGAAGGTGCCCATTGTGACATTGGCAGTTGTCTGAGGGGTCTGTTCATCTGAATCGCCTCTCTGCGTATGCTCCAAATAGCCATATAGGGGGCAATTCAAATGAACAGCCCCCACATGTGATAAAAGGACATCCCAAGAGGGCATCAAGGCAGAGAAAGGTGCTCCCGGCCAGGCTAGAAACCCAGCTCTGGCTTAAGCGCCTTGCGGACGGGGCCACATGGCCCCGTTTCTGCATATGACATTGCCCCATGCATTGGGTGTCAGATACGGAGTCGATGCAGCACCTAGGGGCCGCTGCCTGTGGGTTGCACCCACGCCGGTGGCGGCTTCCTACATGCCTGATCTCAGGCAAGCATGGGGCGGGGGTAGAGCTGCCATGCCCCCCGGAATTCCGGGTTTCACCCGGATTTTAAGCATTTTACCCAGATGTAATTACCTGCTGGCTGGCTGCCCAGCAACTGGGAACCACTCTCTTCCGAGGGGACGGGAGAGCCTCCAGATGCAGTCTGACAATAACAGAGACAGAGTGTAGTCCAAAAACGTTGACAAGAGTGAGCACCGGGAATTCCACAGACACCAGGATCAGGGGCGAACACAGTCGTAGTCTGTCCAAACAAACAGGCTCGGTCCCAAGGTCATGGTTGCTCACAGTCAGGACTGTTCACCACAGATGTTGTTTCCAGCACAGATCCAGCTCTCAGGCTGCTCTAAATAGGCTGTGTGTTGAGAGTCCCACCCATCACTGCAGCTGAACCTTGACAGGGAGATGCAGCCGGGTCAGAGCTGGAACACCTGTTCTGTCTGGCCAGCCTTTCCTACCTGTGGCCTTTCCTCCCTTTGAGCCAAATGTCGCTGCCAGGGATCTGGGACAGGCACCTCGACTTCGGGTGCCTCAGAGGCTTTATCAGGAGGAGGAAGGGAAGGTGGCAGAGGGCCCTGCAAGCCTGTCAGCTCGGGCTCTGCTAAGTCAACCAGAGTCTCAACCTGCTTCCCCCTGCTCTGAGTCTTCATCTGAGGAATCCTCCTCCACGACCCCCATGGGGGTCGTCACTAGGGATGTGCATGGAACCGGCTGGCTCAGTTCAGTTTGAGGCTGGACTGGCCTCGAACCCAACTGGGCCAGTTCGGTCCGGCACCCCCTTGAACTCCCCACCCCTCAGTTCGGTTCAGTCCATTTTAATAAAAACAATTTTTAAAAAAACTTTTACTTCCCTCAGGGGAGTTCCTGTAGGTGGTGTGTGTGTGGGGTCTGTGGAGGTTCCCCCTCCCCCCGCTGGTGTTGCTCATGCCCCCCTTGGCCAGTTTGGTCGCTCTTTGGCTGATTCAGCCCTGAGGGGAGCAAAGTTTTTGTTTTTTAAAAAACTAAAATGAAGCTCGTGAACCACCAGAACATTCGGCGTCGAACCTGTTTGCACACCCCTAGCCATCTCACCAGATTGCTTAGCCTACCCAGATTCACCTGGATTTCAGCTTTCTTTCTTTCTTTTTTAAAAAAGGCTAAGCTCTAGCCCTTGTAGAAGCAGAGTTATGGAGCAAAACGTGCAGTCACTATTCTGCTAAACAAATGATTTTCAAGTCAATTTACATAACATGCAAATTAGGCACCCAGATTTGGAAAGCCAGAATATGGCAATCCTAGGCAGGGGGCAGGGAGGAACAAACCAACCAAGAGCCCTGTGAAGCTGCTATACATTTGGCTTGGTGGGACACAAGGGAGTCAGGTTGGTCTAGGTGGGTTATGATTGAATATTGCTGGGATTGGAGTGAAAGGGCTTCTGTCCTTTGAAGTCTGTTACTCTTTACTGTTTCCATCTCTTAGACCAGGGGTTCTCAGCATTGGGTCTCCAGATGTTATTGCACTTCAACTCCCATAATCTCCTGCCCCAGTGGCCTTTGTCTGGGGATTATGGGAGTGGAAGTCCAATAACATCTGGGGACCCAGCGTTGAGAATCCCTGTCTTAGACTGTCCCATCCCTGTGATTGTCTATAGCAGGAGTAGGCAACCTTGGCTCTCCAGCTTTTGTTGAACTACAACTCCCATCATCCCCATCCACAATTTATTGCCAAGGTTGAGTATCTTTGGTCACTGGTTTATCATGTATGGCTTTGGAAAGACCATAATTGAAGTGCTTGAAGCCTTCAGGAAAAGTGCAATATAAGTGTTAAATGGTGTTATTATGTTGTCTGTCTTTGCTTTGCTTGAATTGACAATATAAATAACTTCAGGATGGGATGGTTTCCAAGATATCTAGCCTTTCCCCTTAGCTTGAGTCAAACCACCAGAGATCTCCATGCCCATCGGCAACTTTCTAGCTGTCGGCAGCCTGGCATGTGAGACAGGGGTCAGGAACCTTTGGATGGATATTTTTCACAGCTTGTGTCTGCAGCTGTTTCATTCTGCAGGGGAGACTGGGGAATTGCAGTCTGAATTCTCATGGCATCCAATCATCTTTACTTTTCTTCTTCTTCTTAGAAAACCTCCCAAGGACTAGATCACACAATTTTAGGGGGAGGCATTCAAAATAGTTAATTTGATGCCCTTGCCTTTTAAAAATCAATTTGTGCTGGTGAAACTACATGCAGTATTTTAAGTTCCCTTCCTGCCCTCTTCATTGGGCAGGAAGGGAACTTTGCTAAATTGCTAGAGTTTGAGGCTATTCTCACGACCTCCGAAAACGGGGCTAGGGGAGCCCAGCCTGGTTTTCGGAGGCCATGTATTGCAACGGGTCGCGCGGCTCCCAGCGGCAAACCTCCTTAACTTCCCCCACCCTTGAATGAGGTGAGTGGAGTGAGTGCTCCACTAACCCAGTTTCACTGGTTGTGAGTCACCACAGTGTGGCTCTGTGCCACGGCGATTCATGGGGAGGCCCCTGACTGGGAGGCTCCTATAAGCCTCCTGGCCTCAGGGGTCTCCCCAAAATGCCCCACGCAGGCAGCCCCCATCCCCGCCACACTTACCAGCTCCGTGATGGAGCCAGTAATCACGTGGGCAGCTGGTCTGGCCACTAAGCCCGCTCTCCCTGCTGAGCCCGGTTAGACTCTACGTATGGATCTGTGTAGAGCCTCTCTGTCTGGTTGTTTATTAAGGCAAATACATTTAAGCCTGATTCTCATAAGCAGTGGCTGAAGCGGTCCTGTTTATGGTCTGCAGGTTTGTGGAGTGTGGTGGGGGAGGCTCACACAACTGAACGTTTGCTCCTCATGCAAACAGAAATAAATTCCCTGGATGTAGAAAAGGTTAGGATGTAGCTAGCCTAACCTTATTTCTTGACATGCTGGTTTTCTGTGGGCTATGATGTTTTTTTAAATGGAGGAACATTTATTTATGTGAATGCTCACCTGGATGTTTTTCACACGGGGCTTTTAAAGCCCTTTAACTCACATCTCCTGGAATGGAGGGGGTGCATTCACATATCGGCCAGATTTACCCCAAAGTCCCTGCAAGTTATTAGGGAGCAGTTCACACACAATTTGGGTTTTTCACTGTGAATTAGAGTGTAGCCCGATTTATATCCAGGGTAAAATATCCAGAAACTTGCGTTTTGGGTGGTATACAAATATGTTAAATAAATAAATAAAAATTAAGCCACTACTTGTGTTGGTTTTTTGAGACAACTTCAGGCTTGCATTAAAGCCTGCATGCAAACTTGCAGTAAAGTCTGCTGTGTGTAAAAGTCCCTGGTACAATCCAGAAATAGCACCTCATCTGGCTGACTGTAGGAACTAGGCCTCAGTTTGTGTAGATATTGGTCATATCCCTTTCAAAACCAGACTTTCTCCATCTGGCTGTTTTTAAAAAGACCCTTAAGACACACTTGTTTTCTCAGGCTTTTAATTAAGTTTAATTGTTTTAATCATTTTAACCTGGCTTTATTGATGAGGCAGACTCAGGTTTATGGTCAAGAAATGGTTAAAAGGATCTGTATCACCAAGCTGCTCTAATTACAACTTGCTAACAGCACAATAACACTTGTCACTTGCTGGTATGTAAGACAGCCCCCCCCCCCCTTTGCTATCTGTAGATAGCAAATTGCTGGCTAGCAGTCTCTCAAGGCCACAAGCTGTAGGGGAGTGAAAATAGTTTTAGCAATAATGCAGAGAGAAGGAGGGGAGGGAATTGCTTAATTATAATTAGTAGGGAAATGTCTGATTGGTAATAATTGTAAGATGATGATGCTTACTAATGAGAATAGTATCCACTGTATGTAAATTGTTATGAGTATAAAAGGCGAAGACACAATGTAAATGGGGTCTCAGGCTTTGGAATTTATTCCACTGGGACCAAATTGCCGGCAATAAATCTGCTTTCTCTTACTTGGTGTCAATCTCTGTCTCAGAACCCAGGGATTTCTACTACATTATATTTGTTGTATTGTAACTTATGTACACTGCCTAGGGATGCATTAGTCGGGCTGTGTAGAAATATAGATAGACAGATAAATAAAGAAATATCCTCAAATTACTTAGCACCTCAAAAAAAGACAGCAGTGAAGTATGCCTTGTCCTCCCATTTCCCTCAGCAGTGGGAAGTTAATGGAAGCGTTTGCAGTAAGTTAGCAACCTGTGCTGTGGCTCAGTGGTAAACCATTTGCTTGGGATGCAAAAGGTCCCAGGTTCAATTTATGGGTAGGTCTGAGAAAAATTCCTGTTTGAAGCCCTGGAGAGCCACTGCCAGTCAGATTAGACCAGTAACATGACTGTTTTCGGAGGAGGGGGAGAGCTGGTCTTGTAGTGATTGATTAAGTGCTATCAAGTTGGTGTTGACGCTTAGTGACCACATACCGTATTTTTCGGACCATAAGACGCACTCCCCCCCCCCCCAAGTGGGGGGAAAATGAGGGTGCGTCTTATGGTCCGAATGCTGTCCAGTAGGGGTATGCCCCAGCCGCCCCCCCCCCCACCTGATTAGGGGCCGAATCGGCCCAAGCTACTGCCGTTGCGGCTGCGGCCGCCGACCACCCGCCCGCCCTCCCAGCTGCCCGAGTCCTAACCTTGTACGCCGAACAGGGACCCATAATTGGAGAAGGAGAGAGGAGCTCGCAAACAGAGCTCCTCTCTCTGCAAAGCCTCGGCCCGAACTGGCGCTTTGGGTGCAAAGGACGCCTGGGAGTTCCGACGCTCTTCGGAACTCCCAGGCATCCTTTGCACCCAAAGCGCCAGTTCGGGCCGAGGCTTTGCAGAGAGAGGAGCTCTGTTTGCGAGCTCCTCTCTCCTTCTCCAATTATGGGTCCCTGATCGGCGTACAAGGTTAGGACTCGGGCAGCTGGGAGGGCGGGCGGGCGGTCCGCGGCCGCGGCGGCAATAGCTTGGGCCGATTCGACCCCTAATACTGGGTGCGTCGTATGGTCAGGTGCGTCTTATGGTCCGAAAAATACGGTAGATAGATTCTCTCCAGGATGATCTGTCTTCAGCTTGGCCTTTAAGGTCTCCCAGTGGTGCATTCATTGCTGTCATAATCGAGTCTATCTACCTTGCTGCTGGTCGTCCTCTTTCCTTCAACTTTCCCCAGCATTATAGACTTCTCAAGGGAGCTGGATCTTCGCATAATGTGTTCGAAGTAAGATAGTTTGAGCCTGGGCGTTTGTGCCTTGAGTGAAAATTCTGGATTTATTTGTTCTATGATCCATTTGTTCTATGATCCAAGATCCATTTGGTCTTGTAGTAGTGAGCATGAATTGTCCCCCTTGCTAAGCAGGGTCTATCCTGGTTTGCATTTGAATGGGAGACTTCATGTGTGAGCACTGGAAGATATTCCCCTTAGGGCAGGGGTTCCCAACCTGGGTTCCTCCAGATGTTGCTGAACTACAACTACCAGCACCCCCAGTTTCAGCAAGATCTGAAGGAACCCAGGTTGGGAACCCCTGCTTTAGGGGATGGAGCCTCCTTGGAAAGAGCATCTGCATTGTTGCATGCAGAAGGTTCTACAATAACAACAACAACGACAAAGACTAATAATATGTATATACTGCTCTTCAACTACTATGTAAATCAAAGTGATTTATAGAGAAAAATAAATAATATATAATTAAGATGGTCCCCTGTCAACAAAGCGCTCACAATCTAAAAAGAAACATAAGGCAGATAGCAACAACAGCTCCTGGAGGGATGCTGTGCTGGGACCAGAGAGGGCCAGTTGCTCTCCCCCTGCTAAATAAGCAGCATCACCACTTTCAAAGGTGTCTCTTTGCTCATTTAGCATGGGTTCTGTATGCAGAAGGTTCCAGGTCCCCTCCCTGGCAGCATCTCCAAGATAGGGCTGAGAGATATTCCTGCCTGCAACCTTGGAGAAGCCTCTGCCAGTCGGTGAAGACAATACTGAGCTAGATAGACCAATGGTCTGACTTGGTATACAGCAGCTGAGCTTCCTATGTTCCTCATGGTGTACTCCAAATCGATTATTTTAATGATAAACATGGCTACAGAAAGTACCTCTTCCTACTTCCTGTGTTGTTGCGAAAAGGGTCTGAAGCACAACCATCTGGAGTCCGGACATGCCCTTTTAAATACTTGCCGAAGGGGATGTATAAGTGCTTCATCACCACAAGCTCCGATTATGATATAGGAAATATTTACAGATCTTTCTAAACTGGGCTGATCGTTCTAGCACTGCGGAGTCTGTGATTTTGGTAAGCGAAGTGCTGAATCCTTGTCTCCCACACAGTGGTATGTGATTGCGTTGTGTTTCATTCCCCTGCTTCAGTCCTTTGCCAGATGTGGTGGGGTGTGGGGGGAACCCCACATTTCTATTCCTACAGAGGCAAAAGTCTCCTGACTGCTCATAAGGAGCGATATGCTTTTCCCACTTCTTTGGTAAGATGCTGGCACCACGGTTTCAGTGTGAATTCAGAAAGCAACATTAGCCATGTTTGTCCCTTGGGGATAAAGTAGATTCTGTAGAAAATTCTTCCACGAAAATCTGTCTGGCTGATCTGACGGATAAAACCATGCTAGAAAGCACTCCAAGAGAGTCAGGCAGGCAGTCTGTAAATTGCCTCCAACACTTTGTGCCACCATTTCCCACCAGGAGCAGTCTCCAGACTTGGAAGGTTCTGGAACAGGTAGTATTGAGGCTGGAGGTATTTGACCTCTCAGAGCAACAAATTTGGCAACTTGAGTTAATCTCAAATGGAGCCGCTTGGTGCCTGCAGAGATAAACACTCCCGATCAAGCAAGCCCCAAACTACACGCCACCTTATGTCATCACCGCAATTTCAGAATCAATTTGATGTTTGACAGGGGAGCAAGTCAGGATCCCTCAGGAGCAGAATGGCATCCTGGGATCTTCCCAGTTTCTCTCGGGACTTTGGATTCTTGTGCAAACCAGAGCAACATGCTTACACAGCTCAAAGGCAAAACATACAATAACAACATTTTCAAAGATATGTGTATTTGAAAGACTTGCCTAATTAAGACTTCGTTTTTAAGCATTATAGTGTAAATTGAATTTGGTTGGACTTCTGAGAAAACACACACATTCCCAGGTCGCCAGCATAGCAAGAGGTGGTCATACGGCTGGACTGCACTGTTTCTTTTTTAGCTGTTGTAATGGATCAAGTGATTTACAGGCATCATAATGCTTTGCCTTCACAATAGTGTGTGAGGGAGGTCACTCTTATCCCCATTTTAAAGGTGAAGTGTGCCATTGAGTCAGTGTCGATTCCTGGCAACCACAGAGCCTGTTGTTGTCTTTAGGAGAATACAGGAGGGGTTGACCATTGCCTCCTCCCACGCAGTTTGAGATGATGCCTTTCAGCATCTTCCTATATCGCTGCTGCCCGATAGAGGTGTTTCCCATAGTCTGGGAAAGATACTAGTGGGGATCCAAACCGGCAACCTTCTGCTTGTTAGTCAGGCATTTCCCCACTCCACCATTAGGTGGCTATCCCCATTTTACCAGATGCTAAAAGAAAGACTTGTTCAGACCTCACTGTGAGGCCAAAACTTCAGCAGCAAACATGGCGTACCCAATTCTGTGTTTGTCTGTGACATTATTTAGATATATCTACTCCACTTTCCCTCCTAAACAGACTACAACATGGATTTTGAAAAATACAATAAAATGATAAAATACAGGTGAAACTCTGAAAATTAGAATATCGTGCAAAAGTCCATTAATTTCAGTAATGCAAATTAAAAGGTGAAACTGGATATATGAGACAGACGCATTACATGCAAAGCGAGATAAGTCAAGCCTTAACTTGTTATAATTGTGATGATCATGGCGTACAGCTCATGAAAACCCCAAATCCAGAATCCTAGAAAATTAGAATATTACATGGAACCAATAAGACAAGGATTGAAGAATAGAACAATATCGGACCTCTGAAAAGTATACAGTGTACTGTGCTTGATTGGCCAGCAAACTCACCTGACCTGACCCCATAGAGAATCTATGGGGCATTGCCAAGAGAAGGATGAGAGACATGAGACCAAACAATGCAGAATTGCTGAAGGCCGCTAATGAAGCATCCTGGTCTTCCATAACACCTCATCAGTGCCACAGGCTGATAGCATCCATGCCACGCCGCATTGAGGCAGTAATTGCTGCAAAAGGTGCCCAAACCAAGTACTGAATACATATGCATGCTTATACTTTTCAGAGGTCCGATATTGTTCTATTCTTCAATCCTTGTCTTCTTGGTTCCATGTAATATTCTAATTTTCTGGGATTGTGGATTTGGGGTTTTCATGAGCTGTACGCCATGATCATCACAATTATAACAAATTAAGGCTTGACTTATCTCGCTTTGCATGTAATGCGTCTGTCTCATATATCAGTTTCACCTTTTAATTTGCATTACTGAAATTAATGAACTTTTGCACGATATTCTAATTTTCCGAGTTTCACCTGTACTCTGGGCAGCATTCAGTCTAACACTGCCCTTATGTTAAAACATAACCTGTTTAAACATGTTAAAACATTGTTTGCAGTTGCCACTGACTCGTCTGGTGGCTACTCAGGGACTGGCCTTCTCCATTGCTGCCCCGAGGCTTTGGAAACACACTCCCTACTGAAATAAGAGCCTCCCTATCTCTTACAACTTTAAAAAAGGCAGTCAAGACACATTTGTTCACATTTGTTGTATTTTATTAGATATTGAGGCTCTACACACAGTCCATGTGTAGAGCCTTACCAGGTTCTGCGGGGAGAGCGGGCTTAGTCCGCAGATGATCTCCAGCCTAGCCCTGGGTGTCTGCATCGGCCACCCACACAACTATTGTCTCCATCACGGAGCCAGTTGGGGCAGTGGGGATCGGGGCCACACAGCCCCTAGAAGTCCCAGCATGCCCTGCATGAGTGCACAGGGCATGCTGGGGAGACCCCAGTACCAGGAAGCTTGTTGTAGCCTCTTGGTCAGGGGTCTACTCGTGAGTTGCTGCGGCGCGGAGCCACACCACGGCAACACAAGATCAGATAAACGGGGTTAGCGGAGCACTCGCTCCGCTAACCTCATATAAGGGTGGGGATACTTCGTGTGGTTTGCTGCCGGGAACCATGTGGCTCCCGTTGCAGCTCACGGCCGCAGGAAAGCGGGCTTGGCTCGCTTAGCTCGCTTTCCTGCGGTCGTGAGAATCGCCTCACTGTTTAAATAGTTCGGTGGTTTTAATAGTTTTAACATTGTTTTAAATTTTGAATTGCTGTAGTGTTTTAACCTTTTTATTTGTTTTTATGTTTCAACCTTTTTATTTGTTTTGATTGTACTGTTGTAAACCGCCCAGAGACTTGCATTTTGGGAGGGATATAAATATGTTAACTAAATAAAGTAAATGTTGTGTGTGTGACTCTTTATCCCAGGGGCACACAACTCAAATGCCCCACTGGACCAGAACCAACCACGACTTGGCATGCAAGAGACGAGGTCAGTTTTCAGTGTGTTATGATATTAAAATTATTAAAAATATTAATGGAAGCAACTATTAGTTCCTTATGGATCTTTCCCCTTGTCAAGGACTCACAATTTTAACCAATGAGAGTGCCCATAAAATAGGCCCTATCCCTGCTCAGTCAGTGGGGCACCTGTAGGGCAAGCCAGCCCCAAATAAATACCAAGTCATCTCCTCCTCCTCAATCACAGTTGCTTTTAGGCTCTAATCCTAGGCATGCAGTCCTAGAGCTCTTCATGGATCCTGCTGTTCATGGTTCCTACTGCAGGATATGCCTACCTTGGGGCCAGCAAAAAAGTTCCTGTGGGCCAGATCTGGCCCCTGGGCTTTATGTTGTGCAGGCCTGCTTTATCCTGATCTCTCTCTTCCTTTGTTTGTTTGTTTATTCGATTTCTATACCACCCTTCCAAAAATGGCTCAGGGTGGGGTTAGAACAGAGATTTACTCCCTGTATTTCACTCCTCTCTTGGTTAGGTATTTTCACTGGACACCAGTATCAAGTTTCAAACAAAGCTTTATTTTTTTGTGCTAGCAAAAGCTTTGGGGTGCAGCCACCTGCCTAATTTGGTAGGCCATCCCCCTTTTTATACTTTGGAGTAAACAACTTTTGCACCTGCACTTTGTATACAAGCCAAAGTGTTATTTTAACCCCAAAGGTTCCGATTTGCTTCCAAGTGTTATATTTCCCATCAAGACTTCTGGCTTGCTGCCTTGGCTTTCCCCTCCCCGTTGAGACATTCCTTTAAGCAGTGCCATCATAAAATATTGTCAAGGCGTGGGGGTTAACAGCTGCAAGCATCATTGATAAGGCGTGTATCATAGTTAGCTAAGTGTTGTGCAAACCAATCATGCTTTTTGGCTGTTGAAAGCAAATTGCAAGTAATATTCCAACAGTGGTTTACACAGAGAAAGAAAGAAAGAAAGAAAGAATGAAAGAAAGAAAGAACCCTGTCCCCAGAGGGCTCACAATCAGTTACTCTCCCCCTGCAAAATAAAGAGAATCACCAGTTAAAAAGTGCCTCTTTGCCAAGTTAGCAGGGATTTTTTGCTGCCAAAATATGATATTTTTGCTGCCAAAATATGATCCTGAGGGCTGAGGAACCCAGAGGGATATTTACTGGGGGCAGCAAAAGGAAGGAGAGGATTGGGAACATCATTGCACATCTGAAACATTCCAACATGAGGGCAGAGTTAGTCTGGATGCTGCTAATTACATTGCTATATATGCATGATATAGATAAATGCTGGCATTTTTAGTGTTAAATCATTGTACGTAGGCATCAAATTTGCTTGCCTTTGGGATAATCCGCTTTGGGATTATTTTAATGAATAGTGGTATAGAAATGGGACAATAAATAAATACAACTAAAACTAACAACGAAACGAGGATTTCCCCTACTGTCATTTGGGTAGCACTAGTGCTTGCAAGTGCAGTACATAGAAGTGTGTGTCTGTTCCGCTCTACAGTTTTCTCCAAAGCTAATTTGCATCTTCCTGGTGAACTTGACTGGTTTGCTTTCTTCCCACCCCCCACCCGCTAATGTTCCAAATGTCATTTGCTTAGTGCACACTTTTAACAGCGTTCATAACGTGTAATTGTGTTCTGAGCCAAATATAGGACATGGGATTCTAGGGTAGGCAGAGTATGCCTGTCACACAACAAAGCTCTCAGAAAGGGTGTTGCCTCTGCTAACATCCTCCTCCATAACCACTTGATCTGGTTGCATGGTTACCTATGTAAAGAGGTTTACATGGGCACAATTTTACCTCCTCACTTTCCTCCTTTTTTAAATCCCCGGCCACCACAACGGGCCTGATTTAGTCGCTCAGGCCTTGTGGTTTGGTCAGATATATTTATTTAGTGCTTTCCTCTCCTAGTTTAGCAAAGAAAGAATGGGGGATCTGACAGATGAAATTATCCCTTGCTTGATTTCACTCGTGACTCCTGCTTAATTTGCAGAGATGTCAGCCTTTCAGGTAGATTATAATGGCAGCATTCTCGGGGCTGGCACCAACATGAGGCGGAATGAGGCAGCCATTTTAGGTAGCACAGCCTGAATGCTACAAAAGGGCAGCAAACAGCTATATAATTTATTAAGAGGCCCATTAGCCTGACTGCGTGTATGTGGGTGAGTTTCATTTGGATTTTATGTATTATTTAATGTATTTAAAATATTTTATATGTTGCCATTTTTCACATGTGAATTTGTGGCAGCTTACAATGGAATTTTAAAACACAATATAAATGCAACAAAAGCAGGAGCCTCTAAAATAATAAAACCTTGGAGATTAAAGATAACCATTACAGGGCTGTTTCTTCGAGAAATCTATATAGTTAGGGAAAGACCAGCTGAAATAAGAAAATCTCCAGCTTCTGTTTAAAACTGAACAAGGAAGGAGCAAGCCTAAGATCAAGGAGCAGGGAGTTCCAGAGAGCCAGTGTCACCACTGAGAAGGCCATGTCCAGCCTCAGAGGCAATATGCCTCTAAATACCAGTTGCAGGGGAGCAACAGCAAGAGAGAGGACATGCCCTCACCTCTTGCCTGTGGGTTTTTCAGGGGCATCTGGTGGGCCACTGTGTGAAACAGGATGCTGGACTAGATGGGCTTTGGGCCTGATCCAGCAGGACTATTCTTATGTTCTTAAGGCTTGCCCACACGTTACTGACAGCCATGCTTCAGAAGGTGATGGGACATGCAGGAGAACCTCTTTACATGATATCTTGGACCAGGCAGAACTATATGAAATTTGATGGGCCTTTAGGTAGCTTGGCTCTAAGCTAGGAACATAGGAACATAGGAAACTGCCATACACTGAGTCAGACCATTGGTCTATCTAGCTCAGTATTGTCTTCACAGACTGGCAGCGGCTTCTCCAAGGTTGCAGGCAGGAATCTCTCTCAGCCCTATCTTGGAGATGCTGCCAGGGAGGGAACTTGAAACCTTCTGCTCTTCCCAGAGCGGCTTCATCCCCTGAGGGGAATATCTTGCAGTGCTCACACATCAAGTCTCCCATTCATATGCTGTTAAGGGCTTTACAGATCAAAACCAGCACTGGAATCATGTTTGGAAAAGCACTGGCAGCTCAGATGCCCAAACCTGTCTGTGTGTTTGATTACAGTAAAAGTGGGCAAGAGTTTATTTTTTCTGTAGTTTGGGGTCCTATGCAAAAGGAATCTTTCTTTCTGTGGGAGAGTATGTGACTGAGAGATTGACAGCAATACAGGGATAATAAATATAAATTGAAAATGCATAGGAAAGAGGGCAATAATCCTGCATGGAAGAGAATTTTGAAGAAGTGCCTTGATCTCTTTTTAATCACTAAGTGAGATCAAGCTTTGCTTCTTTGTCTACCAGGAGCCTTTTCAGAGAGCAGGCTTTACCGCAGGTTTACTGTGAGGCTTTACGGCATGTCCAGGGCATAACGGATACACTGATGCAATAAGAGGATTTTTTTCACCCCGAACATAAATTGGGCTAGGTTCCAATGCGGAGGGAAAAACCCGAATCGTGTGTGAAGTGCCCTCTGAAATATTGCACGGACTTCAGGGTAAATCCAGCCGATATGTGGACGCACACCCATCCTCCCAAAGTAAAGTCGCAGCAAAGTTGCCATTTATTTATTTATTTATCTATCAAATTTGTACACCGCCCCAAAATTTCATCTCTGGGCGGTTAACAATAGCATAAAACAAGTTAAAACAGATACAGAAACTTAAAACAATTTCCAAATCAACCACAAATTAAAACCTTTTTTTTTTTAAAGCTGAAAAAGCTTGAGTGAAGAGGTGGGTTTTCAAATGCTTTTTAAAAATTGTCAGAGATGGAGAGGATCGTATCTCAGTAGAGAGCACATTCCACAGTCTCGGGGCAGCAACCGATAAAGCCCGTCCCCGTGTAGCCACCAGGCAAGCTGGCGGCAACTGGAGACGGACTTCTCCGGATGACCTCAATGGGCGGTGGGGTTCATAATGAAGAAGACGTTCTCTTAGCTACCCAGGGCCTAAGCCATTTAGGGCTTTATAACTAGCACTTTGTATTTTGCCTGGAAACCTGTTAGCAGCCAGTGTAACTCCAAAGGGGTGATGTGGTCTCTCCAAGATGACCCAGAGACCAACCTGGCTGCCGCATTCTGAACCAACTGAAGTTTCCGGACTACGTACAAAGGCAGCCACACATAGAGTGCATTGCAGAAGACAAGTCTGGAGGTTACCAACAGATGTACCATTGTTTTGAGGTCGTTCATCTCAAGAAATGGACACAGCTGGCGTATCAGCCGAAGCTGATAGAAAGCCCCTCTGGCCACTGCCTCAACCTGAGATACCAGGGAGAGGTGTGGATCCAGAAGTACTCCCAGACTGTGAACCTGTTCCTTTTGGGGAAGTGTGACCCCATCTAGAACAGGTAGGTCAAAATCGTCTCTGGAGTTCTGAGCCTGCACAACAAGTACCTCCACCTGAAAAAGCTCCTGGGGTCACCCTTGAATTCCCAATCTCAGTGCCCTATCCCACATCTCAGGGGTTGAGCTTCAGGAGTCCTGGCCACCATAATTGTTGGTAAATTCAAACACAATTCCTGTTATTGCTTAAAATGAAGCCCAGGCAAATAGCAAAACTTGGACCAAGCGTAATTATAGCCTGGCGTGACCTAAACCTACAGCTGTCATGAGAACACAACTGTTATAAATAAGATGATAGTGAAGAGAAAGCCGATTTGGCGTGAAAGCAATCTTGTGACATTGGTCATGGCGATGCAGAATACTATCAACCTACAACAGGTGCTGACAACAACCAGGTTCATCAAGGAAATGACAAGAGGGGAAAAGTACAGTACATGGAGGCTGATTTCAGAGTATCTTCTTGATGCAACTCCAAGAGTTTGTCCTGAAGAATAATTGCTGCAGAAATCCAGCAGCAACCTCATATCTGACAGGCACCATGGAAGGGTTGTGAGAGGCAATCTAGCTGAAGGGTAAGGCCGAGTTCCTCAGAGAAGTAGGCCAAAGATAGTGCCCAGGGAGTTGTCCCAGGAGGAAAGGCGAGGGTGGAGAGGGTAGCCCATAGCAGGTTTTGAGAACTAGGAGAGGCCTCCAAGATCAGAGGGAAGAATAGCAGAAACAGGTGGTGGCAGCACACGGAGCAGTATGCAAGCGGTGTGGGTGTGTGCTGCCTGGATAAAGGCCGAGCTCTTGTTGAGGTGCTCGACCTGTTCCCAAGGGTTATCATTTCAGACTGCAAAAGGGCGGAGGTCCTGCTCCAGGGCCGCCCAAGAGATCGTGATGCCTGAGGCAAAGTGCCAAATGCCACCTCTCCCCACCCCTGGTGGGGGTCGGCTCAGCTGCCTTTCAAAACGAATCCTTGTGTGCTTTGAAAGTGGTGCAGGAGGTAGGGAGAAGGGAAGGTTGCCAGCAGCCTCCTCTTCTCTCCTTGTGCTTCTTGCAAGCTTTGTGTGTGGGGAGTGTGAGGAGAGACGCTTCTTGAAAAGTGGGCAAGGGTCAGATCGGGCCCAGAGAGCTGCGCCACTAGTGGCGGAAGGGGGTATCTTGTGCCCTACTGGTGCCCCGGTTATCTGCTGTCTGAGGTCACCACCTCGCTTTGCCTCATGAAAGGACTGCCCCTGGAGGTGGGGAAGGGGGCTCCATAATAGTTCCCATGGCATGATCTGAGGGCTTATGATATTCCTCTAAAATATTCCATTTAGGGGTTGGGGCTGTTCTGGGAAGAGCACCTTTGTGCTTACATGCAGAAGGTTCCAAGTTCCTTCCCTGGCATCTCCAAGATAGGGCGGTGAGAGATTCCTGCCTGTGTGAAAGGAATTGAAATGCATTCCAGTCTGGTTAAGGCTTTGTTGGTACTGATTGTTAACACAATGCTGTCACTTTAAAAAAGAAAGCCTAGTGGAACTCTGGGGAAATTTGGGGGGTGGGGCGGGGTACATGATGACACAGAATGGTTCTAGAGTTGGTCTAGACCAGGGATTCTCAGCATTGGGTCCCCAGATGTTATTGGACTTCACCTCCCACAATCCCTAGCCCCAGTGGCCTTTGGTTGGGGATTGTGGGAGTTTGAAGTCCAAAAACATCTGGGGACCCAACTTTGAGAATCCCTGGTCTAGACAGAGAGCTACCGGGTTGTAAAAGTATCTGCCAAGTTGTGAAGTAATACAGCTTTGATTCCACCCCCATAATCTCCTTGGATTGTGGTGTAACATTTTGGTGAGCAAGGCAGGAGGATGGATTTACCAGACTTCACCCCCAAGAGAGGAACGTATCCAGTTCTGGAGGACTGAGTACTACAAGGGGGAATTTCTGAAGAGCATAATACAGCACCAGTAATAGGGGCCTTGTTAAGAACTGCGCAGGCAAGAGGCATTGTGGCTCATAATGATTTAGAAGGCCTGCTTATGGAGGTGGTAAGATTTTTGCATTAACTGCAGGAGGAGCATTTTTTTAAAGTATGAGCCCTTGGGCATTTCCTGGCCAAATCATTCTAAGATTGCAACTAAGGGCCACTTTGCTTTACTCAGATAGGTAGTGCAACATGTGAATAGTTCTGAACAAAGAGAATTAGAAGATGAGGGCCTATCCACATTATTGAAAGGGAAAGATCAGAATGAGGACTTCAGAACTAAAGAGAAGGGACTACATGAGCAATATCTTCAGAGAGTAAAACTATTAGAAGAACAGCTTTTAAAAAAGAGAGAGAGAGAGGAAACGTTTGGAGGAGAGAAAATCACCTATGGGTGTGGAACCCAAATAGAGGAAATATTTTAACTTAATTGGGCAGATAGGCAACCCTCTGCCACAGGACAGCCTGAGTTTCACCAGCTTGGACTATCAGATTGATGTTGGAGTCCAAAAGGTACAGTGAGGCAAATATCATAGAAGTTGTAATTAAGGTTGTTTCGCCTGCACTTAGCCTCAGAAGCTATCTGGAAAGGGAAAGAGATCTCAGCCTAGCAAAACTGATACACATTGATATCCTACTACCAGGAAAAAGATGCAACGGAGCTGTATTTATCTTTTTCAAAAGCAGTGTGAGAACCCCAAGAGACACCCCAGGATTTCCTAGTCCGACTAATGGATTTGAGACAAAGAATTCTGAACTCTGAGGGCTTATTATATCAGAAGTGCAAGCCATGTTACCACACTGGCTTAAGAACATAAGAATAGCCCTGCTGGATCAGGCCCAAGGCCTATCTAGGCCAGCATCCTGTTTCCCACAGTGGCCCAACAGATGTCTCTGAGAAGCTCACAGGCAAGAGGTGAGGGCATGCCCTCTCTCTTGCTTTTGCTCCCCTGCAAATGGTATTCAGGGGCACCTTGCCTCTGAGGCTGGAGGTGGCCTCTAGCCACCAGAGTAGTAGTCATTGATAAGCCTGTCCTCTGTGAATTAGTCCAAGCCTCTTTTAAAGCCATCTGAGCTAGTGGCCATCATGACATCCTGTGGCAGAGAGTTCCATAGATTAAATTTGTGTTGTGTGAAAAAGTACTTCCTTTTGTCAGTTCTAAATTTCCTGGCCATCAGTTTAATGGGATGACACCTTGTTCTAGTGTTGTGAAGGGAGAGAAATTTCTCTCTGTCCACTCTCTCTAGTCCATTAATAATTTTATATACCTCAATTATGTCTCCCCAGAGACACCTCTTTTCCAAACTAAAAAGCCCCAGATGCTGTAGCCTTGCCTCATAAGGAAGGTGCTTCAGGCCCCTGATCATCTTGGTTCCCCTCTTCTGCACCTTTTCCGGTTCTACAATGTCCTTCTTAAGACATGGTGACCAGAACTGTACGCAATACTCCAAATGTGGCTGTACCATAGATTTGTATAAGGGCATTATAATACTAGCATTTTTATTTTTAATCCTCTTCCTAATGATTCCTAGCATGGAATTGGCCTTTTTCACAGCTGCTGCACATTGAGTTGACACTTTCAATGAGGTCCTCCACAACCCCAAGATCCCTCTCCTGGTCAGTCACCAACAGCTCAGACCCCATCAGTGTATATGTGAAGTTGGGATTGTTGTTTTTTTGGTGTGCCCCCTCCCTAATAGGCATCACTTTACACTTGCTAACACTGAACTGTATTTGCCATTTTTGTCGGCCACTCACCCAGTTTGGAGAGATCCTTTTGGAGCTCCTTACAATCTGTTTTGCATTTCACTACCCTAAATAGTTTAGTGTCATCTGCAAATTTAGCCACTTCACTGGTTACACCAACTTCTAGATCATTTATGAATAGATTAAAAAGCTCTTGTCCCAATACAGATTGTTGGGGGACTCCACTTCTTCCCTCCATTGTGGAAACTGTCCATTTATTCCAACTCTCTGTTTCCTGTCCTTCAACCAGTTACCAACCAATCCACACATGAACCTGACCCCTTATTCCATGACTGCTAAGTTTACTCAAGAGCTTTTGGCGAGGAGCTTTGTCAAAAGCTTTTTGGCAGTCCAAGCATAGTATGTCAACCAGATCACCTTTATCTACATTTTTAAGTTCCTTTCTATTATCTTCATTTGGGCAGACCTTCCATTTTCTGAAGGCAGGTCTTCCTCCCTTTTATAGCTTCCCTGCCTCTTACTTGTTAGCCACGCTGGTGTCCTCTTGAATTTGGTGGTACCTTTCCTACTTCTTGGTATACATTCCAGTTGAGCTTGTATTATGGCTTTGAATAGGTTCCATGCTTTCTGGTGTGATTTGACCCTCCTGACTTTCCCTTTCAGCTTCCTTTTACTAGTCCCCTCATGTTTAAGAAGTTTCCTCTTTTGAAGTCCAACACATTTGTGTTGGACTTCCTTGGCAATTCTCTCCTCACATGTATGCTGAGTTTGATCACACTATGGGCACTGTTCTCTGAAGGTTCCAAGCAGTGTTCCCTGAAAGAAGGTTTATCAGAAGTTGTGGACTACAACTCCCAGCATTCCCAGCTGCAGTGGCCTTTGGCTGGAGATTATGGGAGTTGCAGTCAACAAAATCTGGGAATACCTTTTACAGGGAACACTGGTTCCAAGACACTGACATCTCACATCAGGTCTTCTTAATAAAATATTTGTGAAACAAGGGTTCTTCTTTAACATACAAACTGCTATGGACAGTGTTCTTTGTAACAGGGATTCCCAGATGTTGTTGACTACATCTCCCAGCATCCCCAACCACATAGACCTTTAAATGGGAATGATGGGAGTTGTGATCAGTAACATCTGGGAATCTCTGCTACAGGAATCATGGTTATGGGAGATGGATATTAAAACTGATATGTATAAGACAGCTTGCAACAGGGATTTTGGAGTTAATGTATTGGAAGGAACATGGTCAACCATCCATAATAACGTTAAGATACTATGTTTTGATGCACAGGAAGCTCAGTAAACGTTGGTACACAGATGGTACATGACACTTGCCAGAATACATAGAATATATTATACTAATAGGTTCTTTTTGTTGGAAATGTACAATAGCTCACACTGGCTTGTGCAAGACAATACAGGTGATTCTGAAACACCTGTGTCACCACGGGCATCTAAAGCATCTAAACCTTCTGGGTTGTGGAATAGTGTTTGTCTAGTACTGCTTAGAATTGTGCAGCCGCACTTCTTAATGTTTCCATGTTGCCCAACGAAGTTGCCTTGTGCAACATGTGAGCCGCTGTCCTTTTCCACACAATTGTTTGAATCTAGGTTTAATGTGGGTTATTGCCATTAGCATGATCATGTGAGCCCACGCCGAGGTGGCTTATTGCCCAAGATGAATCTGAGACTCTCACCTTGGCGTGGATTCACACAATCACATTAATTCTGGTAACTCACTTTAAACCTAGATTCAGGTGATTATGTGAACTGGGCCACTGTGTTTTTCCATCTATGGTGGAGCTGTAACAAGGACCAGATGTTTTGGGTTCAAGTTTTTGCGGTAATCTGTTGAATTTCAGGGTCACTGTTAACTTGGATTCTTGTGATGTGGTGTTTAAGAGATCAACTTTCTGTTGACTGCTTAAGTTGAACCTCTTGTAGCTGCAAAGATTGTGCTGGCTAGGCACTGAAAATCTTCCACACTTCCATTTATTGAAGGCATTGGAGATTGCAGAGCTTGGTAAATCTCATGATAATGATTGTCAGAAAAATGGAAACAGACTACAGTTTCCTACCAATTTTGTTAATGGGGAAGTGGATTCTCTTTGTTATATATTGCACTTTAAAAAAAAGAAAAAGAATAATATTTGAATATTTGGCCCAAGAGAACGAGAAAGCAGCCCCAACATCCTGCACTGAGCAGTTCTGCAAAAATGGATGTCCAGCTTCTGAACATTTTCTCCCTGCTTCATTTTTTTCAGGGTGTGAGAGGAAGACTAGAGCCAATCTGCAAGAGGCACAGCAGAGTGAACCCTTGAATTTGGGTAAGAGTTTGCATTTCTCATTGGGACTGATCTTGTGAGTGTGCTCTCAGAATACTATACATGAGTACAGGGCCTCAGGTTTCTTAATGTCTGAAGAGAACATAAATTAGAACCCATCCCACATTTCCAGCTGAGCTTAGAGGGTTCTTTCACCTGCCAAGCACAATCCTATTAGAGAGCATCTCGCAACTGCCTTTTCCGTGCTCTTCTTCCTCTGTTCCCCCTTCTCCTTCCTTCACAAGTCCAGGCTTTTTTGCTTTCCTCCTTGTCTTCTCCCAGGTACCCATTATCCTTGCTTACAGGGGAGGTCACGTGGGAGGTCACACAGGAGGTCATCTTGGTCTATTGACAGCTGGCGAGAGAGCTGTGCTGCTAACCTTGTTCTGTTTTTCTTATGAACACCCACCCCTGTGATCCTGGATTCTCTCCACATTTGTAAAACATATTAAAGCCTAACTGAAAGGCAAGGTGAATCCTGGGTCTCTGCCTTTGTTCGACAAACAAAAGCCTCCCTCAGCAGCCCCTACGGTCCCTACTCCATGCTGGAAGTTGGGATTCACATGGGTGGAAAATACCAGAGGGACTGGCATGCATACCTGACACACAGACTCCTTTAATTGTGCTTAATGGTAATTACTCTGTGTGGAACTAGCAAACTGGCAAGAGATATCGTTGTACCAAAGGAATAGTAACATACTGTCTGAAACATGGTGGCGAGGGAAGATGGGGAGGGAGGGAGTGGCTTCATATTGGAAGTACTACGGTTGAAAGTTCTCCCAAAAGAGCTTTTAGCTCAAGGTTTGAGGGCAAGGGAGAGCAAAAGTCCCCCCAAATCATCCTCTTCTTATTATCTTTTTCTTATTATCCTTATGTTCTTATTGGCTTTATAAAGCAGTTAGACAAATTTATGGAGGGCAAGTCTATCAATGGCTACTTGTCTTGGTAGCCATAGGCTGCCTCCAGGTTCAGAATGGGGTGGAGCCACCATTGGGCGAACGGGTTCAAAGAACCCAGGCCGCCACCAATCAGGGGCTGCGCCTCGTGGGCCCGACACATCCCCCACATATGACGTCAGATGCGGGGATGGTGGTGGTGTTATTTCACTCCCAAACGGGACCACATGGCCCCGTTTGGGAACAAAATCTGCCCGAACGCAGCAGCGGCTGGAGCAACTCTCGCCGTGAGGCCCTGTTTGGGAGGTAGATTGGCCTGCATTGCATTGGCAGTGCGGCTGGAATGGCTCTCCCTGCCTTTAAAGGCAGGGAGAGCCGTTCCGGCCCACGCTGC
The DNA here is from genome assembly GCF_027244095.1 of Hemicordylus capensis. Lineage (NCBI taxonomy): Eukaryota > Metazoa > Chordata > Lepidosauria > Squamata > Cordylidae > Hemicordylus > Hemicordylus capensis. Next base: position 13,523,284 of record NC_069658.1, on the reverse strand, counting down.
CTAACACAACACAGGCTGATCTGCCTTCCAGACGGGGCCACATGGCCCTGCATGGGAGGGAGACCATGCCCCCGCTTCTGATGTCAGACGCGGGGGTGTGGCTAGCCGGGCCCCTGCGTCTGATGTCAGATGAGGGGGCAGGGCCAAGGGCTGCAGTGGCTGAACAAGGGCTGCTGCCTGCCTCGTTCCGCGGCTGGTTCAGCAGCAGTACATCATGGACTACCAGCTGCAGGGGGACAACAGCAGGAGAGGGGGAACTCCTCCATCTCCGGCTTGGGGGCTTCCCAGAAGTTTCCTGTGGACCTCTGTGAGAAACAAGATGCTGGACTAAATGGACCCTAGGCCTCCAGCAAGACCTTAATGCATCATTCATTAACTGTTGGAATTTGCTGCCTCCAGATGACCCCTGGGCTTGATGGCTTTTACAGGGAATTAGACCAATATATGAAGAAGAGGTTTGTCCATCATGGCTGTTAGTTATGATGACTTTGCTGCCCCTCCATGTTCAGAAGCAGATATGCCACTGAATACCAGTTGTTGGAGAGCAGCAGCAGGAGAGAGGGCATGCCTTCATCTCCTGCTTATGGGCTTTCCAGAAGCATCTGCTGGGCCACTGTGAAAAAGAGGATGCTGGAGGACTAGATCGGTCTTGGGCCTGACCCAGCAGGACTGTTCTTGTTTCCTCACATCTGGCTGTTTCATGGCACACTAGTGCTCATTCTGGTAGCTGGGTTAAAAAAAACCCCCTCAGAAGTCCCCTTATTGTGATGCAGTGTCACATGTGCTATTGTGGTGAGGTGACTTCTGAGTAAAACAGTGGTGGTTGCCTGCAGCCACTGGGAGGAACACTGCTGCTAGCAGCAAGTTCGGCTGGCTTTCTTTCACACAAATTCCTGAAATGACACTCTCAATGTTACTGCCTATTGTTGGGGTCGCAAAATGGGCTTAGCCTTAGGGGGAAACCCCCCATTCCCAGTGGCAATTGCAAGTGGAGTGGGTGAGCGTTAGTTGCACCACTCTTTAGAGAGGTCTCCCATCCAGTTAGTTTTGATAAGAGTCCTATCCAAACATTATGTGGTATGTATGTACAGGTGTCTACATACATATATGTTTTGTGTATGGATGGCTCTATGTGCATTCATTTTAAAAGCAATCCTGGGTACAGTACAGGGACAAAGTGTAATACAACAAATGTTCTTTAAATAAAGAGAGGTATTTTTGGAACTCGACTCTGGCACCTTCCTGAATATTTCTTGGGCTCTCGTATTAACCCAAGAGTTACTTTGCAGGAGATGTACTAGCCTCTTAGGGGTGAGGTTTTCAAAAGATTCTAGAACAGAGTTTCTTAACCTTGGGCCCCCAGATGTTGTTGGACTACAACTCCCATCATCCTCAGCCACAAAGGCCATGTTTGGGGATGAGGAGTTGTCGTCCAACAACATCTGGGGGCCCAAGGTTAGGAAACCCTGTTCTAGAAGTCTTCTTTCTGGGGCTTTCTACATTTTGTGATCTAAATTTTCTTGTGAAGCCTGCATAGTTTGCTGGCTAGAGTGCTGGACCGGCAAGATCCTAAGTTCAAATCCCCACTTGGGAGTAAATCTTACTGGGGTGACCTTGGGCCCATTACATTATTGTTGAAATAATATTCTCCCATCTGAAATGGCTTCTCCCTGGGAAAACCTGAGCTATGTCCACCTAGCTCAGTATTGTCTCCAGGCCTCAGACAGGAATCTTCCTCAGCCCTACCTAGAGGCTTTACAGACAGGGCTTCTACCCCAAATCTCCTTCGGAAGAGAGTGTGTGCATTTACATACCAGCCAAACTTACCCCGAAGTCCCTTCGAGATCCTTGGACCCACTCCACACACAAATCGGTCTTTGTCTTGGGAATTCTAGCTTATCTCGATGTATTTCCTGGTTTTTTAAATGCTGATTTTAAGCTACTTTTTTTGAAAACACCTAAGCAAATGGAGAGGCACTGATGTACAATCATTAGCATGATAAGAGGGATACTCTCTTTAGAAATGCAGATGTAGCTCTTTAGTAATCTCCCCCCACCCCTATTGGCTAGAAGGAAAACACAGAGGCATGCCATGTGAACTTACATCAAAACAAAGCCCGAGAGCAGAGGGGAGGGGCTGCTTCCATCAATGCCGCGAGTGTGATTCCAAGTGGCTTCTTTCAACATTTACCCTGCAGCATGTGTGGATAACTCCCTGGAGATTCTGCCAGGAATTGAACTGGGACTTTATGCATGCAAAGCAAATGCTCTACCACTGATCTACAGCCTCATCCTAGCACGGCTTTAACACACTGGTTGCTTCTGTTAAATGCACTGCCATGTGGTATGAGCTGGTATTCACCATTGGGGCAAGCTCCTTTTTTCCAGTAGGTTCCCTCACACATTAAATAACAGCTTTCACCAGAGGAGGGCACAAATTCCTTATCTGGAATTGGCACAATACATCTCTTTGATAACTTTACAAGATGCCAAAGTAACGCGTGAATTGGGTCTCTCATCCTTTTCTCCCATACCAAAGGCCATGTGCCATCACTCTGACTAAATTCTCCTCTGTACTAGTTTCTTAGAACTTGGGAGAAGAAAATAGTTTCAGTAACTTTATGTAAAATGGGGAATTCACACTGCAGTACTGATGTGTTTCAGTGGGGACTTGGTGGTATATTTGTCTCCTAGAAGAGAAACAGGACATCGAAGGTGCAATGAGGTGTTTTATTGGGCATGAGAGTCGGATAGTTATTTTCAGCCCCTTTCCCTAAGGTATTAATTTCAAATTGTACATTTAGGCTGTGATCCTAAGTACGGTGGCCCACATGCTGCACAGTGGTAGGTGGGTACAAGGAAGAATGTGTGTTCACAGGCAGCCTTCATTGTCCCCGTGGCAATCATTTTTTGTGTAGCTGAGTAGGCACAGCGAGGGAGAAGCCATTTTCACGTCTCTCTCCTTGCTGCAAAAGACCTTTCTGCTTGCAGGACTTTGTTCAGGGTTGCACAACCTGCCAGAACACGTCCCTGCAAGTGGAAAATGCCTTTTGCAGCGAGGTCAGAGGAGCAAAATCACTCCTCCTCGCCCTTCACATCCCTTGGTCACACAAAAAGCCTTTGCTGCAGGGGTGCTCAAAGCCACCTTTGACCCACCTACAGCATCTGGGTCGCTTACTGGGAGTAAGCCCCATTGAACACAGTGAGACTTACTTTGGAATAAACATGCCTAGGATTGCACTGTTAACCTACCCATGAGGTTGGCCTTTGGAAGTTCTGAAAGCTAGTGGTTTTTATTTCAGGCAACATTTGGATCCTGAAATACTTCCGCTTTCAGCTGATATGATGCGTCTCATGATGTGAATTATGAACCAGAAGATCCTTGGGTTCAGATCTCATCCTTGCCAGGAACTCACTCAGTGGCCTTAGGGAAGCCTCACAGGCCTGTAGAAGGCCAGGATAATTATCCCCAAGGCAGTATCTTGCCTAGGGCCTCCTAGTGGTCCATGGTGGGGGTAAGATTTTAAGCCTACTGCTTGTTCTCTTGACCACTACACCCGCTGGAGTTATACAGAACAGATTTATAGCTGTTAGTGCACTAATACTGCGTTACATTTCTGTCTTGGTAACTGTGCATCCAGCATTTTCAGTCTTTTACACGGCACGTTTTCAACCACATTCCCAAGCTGCAGGTAGGAGCAAACCTGGAGTGGCAGATCTTTTTGCCAGCTGCTTAAGAAAGCTCCCGGTGGCTTATTCGACACCTAAGTGGGTGACATTCTTTTTCCATTTTCAACTGGCACAGATAGGAAGCATTCTGCTGTATCCTTAGTTTCTGGGGGCTGAACAGAAAAGACAGATTCCCAGCACCAGTTGGGAACATATGCCACAGGGCAGTGCTGTTGGTTCCCTTTGCGGAGTCGTGCACAGAATAGGTGCTCTGTATAGTCTCTTCAAGCGGCTTTACACAAGATGAAATTTCCTGCATCTAAGTTGTTTCTGTGTAGGAAGTCACAAAAATGAGGGCATGTCTCTTGGAGGACACATGCTCCAAACATCAGTCCTCATGGTTTGGCATGCATACCTTCTGGAGGGTACTTACTGCCAGCCACAAGTTCCTACCAACCCCACAAGTGGCAAGAGACTTGTGTGTGTGTGCCTTGTTCCATGTGATGGATGGTATGCAAGATTTATGCGGTTTCCTACACGGGCATGACTCTTATTTATTTGCTTCATTTGAAAACCATAACCCTGGTTTCAGATGACGCTGGTTTGTTAACGAACCACATTTAGAACACGTTTGGACTTAGCAAGAAACAGGGGTTTGATCAAAGGTAAATCAGGAAGTTTTCCATTGCTTCCCCTTTTGCTCAGAGACCTGGTTCTATCTGGTTTTGCTTGTCTGCATAACAAACCATAGTGTGTGTGATCTTTGTGTTATCTGTTGAGCCATAATTCTTGACTCCATGCAGTTCAGGTATTGACGGGGTTGTTGGAGATCCAGCCCCAGATGGCATCGACCTTTTGCACCAGTAACCCTGGTGACCACTAAGGGCGCTAACAAAGGCTCTATACAGCTTCCTGGGAGGGCTCTTAATTCAGGCCTGCAGCAGGGTTTATCCTAGGCTTAAGGAAGAGAAGAGGCAAGATAGATTCTGGAATCTGGGTTTTCTTAGGTGGACGGTATACAGTTAATTTAAGGTCCTCGAATGCAGCATATACATCACTTGTAGGTGTTATTGACTTCTTGCAACCACTAGAGGTAGGTAGAAACAACCTGGAAATTGCCGCAGTTTATCTATATAGCAGTGATCTTCACTATTTTTCAAATGGGGGCCACTTTGGCAAAACATCCTTCAGTGTGAAAGCCTTTCCCCACTATGCCTCTCTGTGCAATGCTGCCCGTTCCCTAGAACTGGGCCCCCACTCTAAAGTCATGGAACCCTGTCAAGACCAATGCCATCTTGGAAGGTGTGCTCAGAGCTCTGGGATCAAGGAATATGAACATACTTTTGTCCTCTCTAAGTACCCATTGAGAAAATATCATTCAGTGATTTCTGAGCAATCAGCTTAACAAAGAGGGATCATCTAGGATCTGTAACTTTTAAATTCTAAAATGCCTAATATTGCTGTAGCATCACCAGCCCAGCTTCAGCAGAACTCCCAGAACTTCCACGGTCCTGCCCTCTGACCACAAGCTGTATAGTCCAATCGTGGCTTCCACTGGTAGGATCAGCACTGGACAACTCCAAGCAAGATCTCTTGCTGGCCAGAGGTGTTTTCAATGTTCTGACCCATAATTCCTACAACATCCTTCACGTTCAAAGCTAAATTGAATCTTCTTCTTCACATGGCAACCTCAGTGTCCATTGGCTCTGTTCTGGCACTCCTGCATAGCTCCTGGCAATCTTGTTAAATTCCTCAGTGATCTTTATTATTCTGGTCTTAATTAATAACCTCAGAAGCATGTGGCAGTTGAGTGATACAGAACTTTCTGTTACAGGCTTCTGCCATTGCCTTTGCTTGACACGCAGCTACTTTGTAGGACAATAGGGCAATCAGTGCCTCTTCACCAGAGTGCTCATATATCCCTGGTCTGAAGTGGGAGAGAAGAGAATTGGGAGAAATAGTAGGTCAGCCATTTAGGTTAATTGATCCCAAAGAAAGGCTTTGAGAGGTCAGGTCTGCTGGAGCAGGGTGCTTGCGAAACAACTGCGGTTTGCAAGAGTCCAATAACGTGGATGCTCTAATTGCCACCAAAATCTCACATAGTGTGTATGTGTGTGTGTGTGTGTGTGTGAGAGAGAGAGAGAGAGGGTGGGCGGGTGGGCAGGAGTGTGTGAAGTGTGTATAAAATGCACTGAAAGATTTGGATTTTTAAACATGCTCTCAGAAGAACATTTAAACATTTCACAGAAGAAAATAAGGACCTTGTAGTGCGCTTGCAATGGCCCAGTTCTCAAAACAAGGAACACTACGCAAATATCACTCCCCTCTCTCCACTATCTCTGCCAGCTGTTTCCAGGGAGGAGAGCTGATGGTAACCATCATGAATTGTCACCTTTGCTAAGCAGCATCTGCTTTGGTTGCATTTGAATGGGAAATTAATGTGTGAGCACTGTAGGATATTCCCCTTAGGGGATGGAGCCGCTCGGAAGAGCAGAAGGTTCCAAGCTCCCTTCCTGGCAGCATCTCCAAGGTAGGGCTGAGAGAGACTCCTGCCTGCAACCTTGGAGAAACTGCTGCCAGTCTGTGTACTGAGCTAGATGGACCAATGGTCTGACTTGGTATAAGGCAGCTTCCTATGTTCCTTGTATTAAATTACTGTGCAGTAGCTGATCCTTCAGAAAAGAAATGTGAAGTGTATTATTTTGGTAAAAGACATGATAGAATAATATATTGTGAAGCTATTCTCATGATCACTGGAAAGCGGGCTAAGGGAGCACGCCTAATTACCCCTCCCCTTAGATGAGGTGAACGGAGCGAGTGCTCCGTTAACCTCATCTTTTTGCTTGTGTGTTGCTGCGACGCGTGGCGACACACGAGTAGACCTCTGACCGGGAGGCTGCAAGCAGCCTCCTGGGCTTGGTGGCCTCTCCAGGACAGGGCCGGATTAAGCTAGTGCGGGGCCTGTAGCATATGTTATAAAGGGGCCCTAAAGGGGCCCTAAATATTAAAACATAAATTATTTACTTGCATAGTAAAGTGATTCAATTTTTTCATTTGCTATATTTTGGAGTATGGGAGACCAAGCCACAAACTCACACTTACTACAACAACAGTGAACATTTTTATACCGTTTTTCAATCAAAATTCGCAAAGTGGTTTACATCGAAAAATAAAGAGTGGATAGATTATTCTCTGTCTCCAAAGGGCTCACACTCTAAAAAGAAAAAAATGTAGTAGGCACCAGCAACAGCCACTGGACAGATGCTGTGCTGGGCCTTATCTTAAAAGGCACATTTAGCAGGAAAGGGATATCTTATCTAACATGGACCAAATAAAACAGGTAAAGTTCTAACTTTAATTCCCAGTTGGAAGCTGGGCGTGCAGGGCCCTCGAAAATGCGGGGCCCATAGCAAATGCTACATTTGCTACTGCGTTAATCCACCTCTGCTCCAGGATGCCCCACATGCTTGTTCGGGGCATCCTGGAACTTCTGGGGGCCGCGCAGCCCCTGATCCCCACAGCCCCCACTGGCTCCGTGATGGAGCCGGCAGTCGTGTGGGCGGGCAGTCTGGCCACCCAGGGCTGCCGTTTGATTGTCTGTGGGGAGAGTGGGCTGAGCCCACAGAACCTCCTCCGGCGCTCTCCACAGAACCTCCACAGAACCTCTCCACAGAACCTCCTCCGGCGCTTCACACTGATTGTGTGAAGTGCCTCCGTATATTGTTTTCTGTGGTTTGAAATGAACCTTGCCAGCTGCCGTATGTGGATAGCAAGCTGTGTGCTACATTGCTTCCCCGTTCATGTGCATGCATTGACATGTATGTCCATCACAAATGCATGCAAGCAGTGTTCCACCCAGCTGCTTAGCCTATGTAGATTGCTTCCCGCGTTCCTTCTAAGGAGAGCAAAAGCCCTGGAGTGATTGACAAACACTTAGCAGCATTCCTTTTTCAATGTTATGAACAAATCATTTTCTTTAAAAGTATTTAATTTTAACATGTATTTAGGTTTTAAAAAATGATTCCCCCTGTCAGGATTCCTACCCTCACTCCGTCCATGTCGGGGGTGTGAAACTTGCAGTTCTTCATTCTCATTCTCTGCACAGCTCCTACATTTCTGATCTACCACACTTAGTATAATTATGTAATTCTTTCAGTACTCCTGGCCTCCAAAGACAAGGCCTTTTGCTCTTTCTGCTCCAGCTCCAGATTTTTCTCCTGCTGGTCTGTTTCTTAGTTTAATGAAATTGCATGCATTTTGTCAGTTCGGGTCACCCTTCCCCACATCATTTTTGCTATCGTATTTTTTGAGCTGTAGACCAGTCTACGAACAGTTACAGTCACCTTTTGGCCAGTGGCAGCTAAGCTTGGCCTGGAGCGATTCAAGTGGTGTTGGGCGAGTGTGCTTTGGCAGTCTCTGGTGTTTGCTAAAGCCATAAAGGTTTTGCGATTTAGGTCAGGAGAGGAAGTTAACATTCTGTTTGCTTGAGTGGAGAAGCAGAAGATGTTCTATCCCATAAAGGCAGCAGAATTTGCTAGGAGCATTCAAGGCTGATGGTCTCTCTCCTTTTGTAAACAGAGAACCCTCGTTTTCTTTGGACCCCAGTATATACTCGTAACATGCTCACCTCCCAATAATCTTTGGAAAACAAAACAAAACAATACAAAACAAAACAAGAAAGATATCTAAGTCTAGCAAAAGAAGACTTAAAAATTTGGAGGGTTGATTTGATGTCGTTTAGCTTCTTTTAGTTCTCTTTCTTTAAACTCCTCATGTTTATGCCTGTCTGATTTGTATCTATAGCCATGCATGGCAGTATGGAACATAAGAATACACAAGAATATTAAGAATAGACAAGAATATTGTATATTAAGAGGACACAAGAGCCAAATGCCCTTTAGATTCTGCTCCATGTTCCTGGCATTGGGATGGCCCAAAAGTGAAGGCTTTGCAAGTGGCACAGGGGGCAGGGAAGAAGAAAGGTTGCTGGCAACCTCCTCTTCTCTCCATGTGCTTCTCACAAGCTTTGCAAGAACTGTGTGGAGAGGCGTTCCTTGCAAAGGTCAGACAAGAACTGTTCCAGTGGCTGGGGTGGGGTGGGTGGGTTTACCACCCTGCTGGTGCCCCCGTAATCCACCTGAGGCGATCGTCTCATGTCGCCTCATGAAAGGACTGCCATTGTCCGGGATCAAGTGTTTGTTCTTTATGTACTTTGGAGACCAGAGACCTAATTCATTTGCTCACTTATTTTCTGGGGCCTTTAAACCCATTTTTTTCAGCCCTGGCTCCCTCCCACTGGCTGACATCCAATGCAGTGTTACATCTCCATAATTCTGCACTGTGAGGCTCCTGCACCCTTCAAAGGCAGAGTCGTGGTTGTACAAAATGGATGGTTGTGCAAGCAGCTATTCCACAGATTTCCTCATTCAGGACAATGTGGGGGACCTTCTGGGGACCCACAGAAGGGCCCCACATAGCCTTCATCTGGTGGTGGCAGAGTGACTTTCTTGGGGCCCATCCAAGTTGGGCGTGGCTTGCTGGGAGCCCTTGAAAGCTGGAGCCAATCTGCTCATAGGAGAAATTTGCGGCACAATCTATTGGGCATATCTCCCGTGCAAGCCCTCTGGAAATTAATAGGGTGTGTGCAAGCCCCGATGGTTTGTGCCCTTTGGTCACAAAGAGAATTGCTTTCTCGCTCGCTCTCTCTCTCTCCATATATATATATATATGGTTGCAGAGAAAATGGCAGATAAATGGCCTGTCTCTGATTAACTGGGGAGGGGGGAGTATTTGGTTTTTCAGCAAAGGCACCCCATGTTTTGAAAACTGAATGCTTTCTTGGCGTGCTGGTGGGCGGGAGGCCAATAGGAGTCAATGCGTGGTCTGTGATTGCCATCACAGGGAAACTAATTGTCGCAATCAGAAGTTGACAAGGAATTTATTCCCTTTCACATACACTTAAAAGGAAACAATCCTTTCTTAACAAATTCAAAGCAAACAGCCCAGTTGGCTGAGTGCTCTTTGATTTGTGCCTACGTTAATACTCCTTGTTTGAGCCTGTTCATAACAGATCAAAACATCCAAACTTTCCACTTTAATTAGGTGAACAAAATTTTGTATGGGCACCAGCTGTGCTTGCCAGCTACACCCCCTCCCCCGTCCCATGTGGGAAAAGAGGCTAGAGGGGCAAATTAGCACTGATAATGGGTTTTCTTTAGTATTTTTTCCATCCTGTAAATAACACTGGTTGGCCTAGCACGGTGATCACAGGACTGAGCTGAAAGAGAGAGTGAGAGGGGAAGGCACCAGCTGAACTCCAGTCGTGCTTGGAAGAAGCAGATTGTCTGGACCCATTTCAGACTGGTTTTTGGGAGGGCTGTGGGGTGGAGACTACCTTGGTTGGCCTGATGGAAGATCTCTAATTGGGAAATCGACAGGGGGAGTGTGACCCTGTCGATACTCCTTGTTTGAGCCTGTTCATAACAGATCAAAACATCCAAACTTTCCACTTTAATTAGGTGAACAAAATTTTGTATGGGCACCAGCTGTGCTTGCCAGCTACACCCCCTCCCCCGTCCCATGTGGGAAAAGAGGCTAGAGGGGCAAATTAGCACTGATAATGGGTTTTCTTTAGTATTTTTTCCATCCTGTAAATAACACTGGTTGGCCTAGCACGGTGATCACAGGACTGAGCTGAAAGAGAGAGTGAGAGGGGAAGGCACCAGCTGAACTCCAGTCGTGCTTGGAAGAAGCAGATTGTCTGGACCCATTTCAGACTGGTTTTTGGGAGGGCTGTGGGGTGGAGACTACCTTGGTTGGCCTGATGGAAGATCTCTAATTGGGAAATCGACAGGGGGAGTGTGACCCTGTTGGTCCTCTTGGATCTCTCTGCAGCTTTCAGTACCATCGACCATGGTATCCTTCGGGACTGGCTGAGGGCAGAAGGCACTGCTTTGCCAGGGCTTCCGTTCCTACCTCTCGGGCAGATTCCAGATGGTGTCATTTTGAGATTACTGCTCTTCAGAGCACAACTATTATGTGGAGTCCCACTGGGCTCCATTTTATCTCCAATGCTTTTAAACATCAACATGAAACCTCTGGGATTGCTCATCAGGAGATTTGGTGCTGGGTGCTATCAGTATGCTGATGACACCCAGATCTATTTCTCTATATTAACTTTGTCAGGCGATGGCTTAACCTCTCTAAATGCTTGCTTGGAATTGGTAATGGGCTGGAAGGGGGAGAACAAACTGGAGCTGAATCCAAACCAGATGGAGGTACTTGTTGTGGGAGGCTGGAACGTAGGAAGTGGTTTAGATCTGTCTTTTCTGGATGAGGTTACACTTCCCCTGAAATATCAGGTATATAGCTTGACAGTACATATGGACTCAAACCTCTCCATGATAGCTAAGGTTGAGGAAGTGGTCAGGAGTACTTTTGATCAGTTTTGGCTATGTCCATTTCTGGAGATAAATGACCTTAAAACAGTGGTGCATACACTGATCACATCCAGGCTTGACTACTGCAATGTGCTCTATGTTGGGCTGCCTTTGTACGTAGTTTGGAAACTGAAACTGGTACAGAATGTGCCACCAGGTTGGTCTCCAGGGTCACCCATAGAGATCACATTACTTCTATTTTAAAAGAATTACACTGACAAAGCCCTGAATGGCCCAAGGTATTTAAGAGAGCTCCTTCTTCTTCATGAATCCTGCCATCTCTTAAGATCATCGGGGGAGGTCCAGTTGGAGTTGCCATTGTCTTGCTTGGTGGTGACCCAAAACCGGGCCTGTCTAGGGTTTCCCCGCAGCTCAGGAACACACTCATAAATGGAATAAGGATCTCCCCCTCTCTGGTTGTTATTAAATGACTTTTGAAAACACACCTGTTTCATCAGGCTTTTAGTTTACGATGCTTTAAGATTTTGTTATGGTAATTTTAATCAATTTAATAGGATTTTCAGGCTTTAGTTGCTGTTTGTTTAAATTGTAAACCACCCTGAGATTTTATATAGGGCAATATATAAATGCATTAAAAAATAAACTTCCTGGAGAATTAGCGGCTGTTGAGAAGGCCCCTTCTCAGATGAACCTCTGAAGGAGGCAGCATGTGAAAGAATGTATAGGGAACTTATAAAGTAAAGGCAAAGTATGCTGTCGACTCCTGGTGGCCACAGAGTCCTGTGGTTGTCTTTGGTAGAATACAGGAGGGGTTTACCATTGCCATCTCCCCATCTCCAGCACAGTGTGAGATGAGGCCTTTCAGCATCTTCCTATATTGCTGCTGCCCTATATAGGTGTTTCTCATAGTCAGAGAAACATAGGGGCTATTCTCACGATCGAAGAAAATGAGGCTACCCTCCGCTAGCCCGATTTTCTTCGATTGTGAGAACCACCGGGCTTGGCTGCGAGCCTGGTGGTTCTAGAGCGGGTAACCCGCTCAAGAACCCCTGCCCTAAAACTAGGTTTGCAGAGCAAGCGCTCTGCAAACCTGGTTTTGAAGATCATGAGTAGCCACGGCATGGCTTCGCGCCATGGTTACTCATGAGGAGACCCCTGGAGGGGAGGCGAAAAGCCGCCTCCCGGCTCCGGGGGTCTCGCCAGCATGCCCTGCGCGCTTGCACAGGGCATGCTGGAGCTTGCGGGGGCTGATTGGCCCCCGCTCCCCCCAGCCCCTGCCATCTCCATCATGGAGCCGGCAATTGTGTGGGCGGCTGCTCCGGCTGCCCAGGGCTCCCTCCCCACTCACCGCCCCAAACCAGGTCTCACTGATACATTTCCCATAGTCCGGGAAACATACCAGTGGGGATTCAGACCGGCAACCTCTGGCTTGCTAGTCAAGTCATTTCCAGCTGTGCCATTAGGTGGCTTATAGGGAACTTATAGGCCTCTCTTAAAGAACGTCTAGGGTGGGCAGATTCATGTGAGAGAAGGTGGGTGCTTTGAGTATCCTGGATCCAAGCCATATAGGCTCTAAAGGTAATAACCAGCACTTTGTGGATCCAGAAGTAAACTGGCAATCTGTGCAGCTGAAAGTGTACTGGTATGATGTAGCCAAAGAATTTTGCACCCGGCAGAACCATCAGAGTCACATTCAGAATCATCTGTAGTTTCTGAGGGGAGGGGGCATCAGAGGCAACCCTCATAAAGGGCATTGCAGTACACTAAATGAGATATAACAAGGTTGTGGAGAACCATGACCAGATATGACAAAAGCAGAAATGGATGTGGCTGCTGAATCAGCTGACGCTGGACGAAAGCCTCTGGGCCATGGCAGATAACGGAATATCCAGGTGTAGTGCTGGGCCCTTGTGGGCCCCCAAACTGCTAAGCAGTGTGGCCCATTACTGTGTGGTCCCTGATTGGCTGGGGTCCCTGAAGGAAGGAGAAGAAAGACAGGGAAGCAAACAGAGTTGGGGCACCACCAGGGCTTTTCAGAAGAAAGAAGAAAGTTTTATTAACTTAGAACAGTGCAATAATCAGGTACTGAATATTGGCTGTGAGAGTGCGTGTCTGGAGGCTGTTCAGTGAGAGGAGGGGGAGGAAGAGATGACCAAAGTGAAATTGGAAAAGAGCAAGAGAGAAAAAGGAGGAAGACAGAGTAGTTTATACTTTTCCTGTTTTGTTGAGAGGAGATTTAAAAACTCAGAAAGGGAGGGTTGGATCTCAGGTAGGAGATCTGGGTTCCATGTTGCTGTAAATCTGTTATTGGAGCTGGAAGTTTTCTGAGGCTGCTGGACTGGCATCTATTCCGGGCACCAGGTTCAAAGCTGAGCATGTGAAGGGTGCAGTGCTACAAGCCGGGCTTGGAATACAAGGGAGAGTGCAAAGGCAGGCACTCAGCTCAGAGTTCCAGAGTTGGGCACAAGCTTGCCAGCAAGCTTGCTTTTGGACACTCTGGGGGCTTGGGTCAATTATAGCGGCTGAAACAAAAGAAAACAAAGGCAAGGGGAGTGGGGAAGGAATGGGGAATTTCCAGAGTCACAAAAGGCAGGGAGTGTATAATATAGATTAGTGTCTTGTGCTGAAAGTCGTGGGAGCTGAGTGGGTGAGGCCCGTGCTACTGGGTTGGGACACAAAGCAGACACAGAACTCCAGGTGTGCCAGTTCAGTCCGTGGCAAGGGGCTGTTCGGATAGCATTAGGGTGGGGCGGGGTCAGGGTTGGCCCATTCAGACTCTCCTTTGTCTTAGGACCTTTGCTTGCCTGGCTAGCAGTTTTCTTCTATAAACATAAAAGAGCCCTGGGTGTAGTCCCTGACCTTTTCAGGATCAAAGCATGGGTTCTTGCCTTTATGACAAACTCACTTGCCTGAAATGGGAAATGGGGCCGTGGCTCAGTGGCAGAGCATCTGCTTTGCGTGCAGAAGGCCCCCGGTTCAATCCCTGGCAGCATCTCCAGGTAGGGAGGGGAAGACCCCTGTCTGAGACTTTGGAGAGCCACAACCAGATGTGGCCTGGGCCGATGGCCTGAGTTGGTATAAGGCAGCTTCCTGTGTTCTTGTGTTCCTACACCTGTGATTTCTCAGATTGCCTGAAATCTGAGACTCCAATCCAAGATGCAGGGTCGAGCAGGATGTGTGTTTTGGTAACATTATGCAGATCAAGATAAACAATATCAACAATAACCTTACAATTCAACACAGAGATAAAAGGGCACACACACACTCTAGAGCAGGCCTGCTCAACTAAGGCCCCTCAGCTGTTTTTGGACTACAGTTTCCATAATCCCCAGCCACAGTGCCCAATAGCCAGGGATTGTGGGAGTTGTAGGTCAACATCTGCAGGAGGGCCGAAGTTGAGCAGCCCTACTCTAGAATGATTTGCTTGTAAGTCCTCAGCCTGAAATGCCCAGATTTTTACTAACTGCTGGAAAATGGGCAATGATGAGGACTACCAGGGAGAGGGCAACCACCAAGAAGGTCCTGTCCAGCATGCATACCAACCAAGCCTCTAAAGACATTGCCATATGGAGCAAAGCCTCCCAGGAAGATCTTAATGGGCAGATAGATTCAAGCCGAAGCAGGTGAGATTTCAACTATCCACCGCCCAAGCCATATAGGACTTTAAAGGGAATCACCAGGGTGCTTTCCAGATTAGCTGCTCAACAGCAGCAAAATTCTTCTGTTCAGGCAAATCGCATTTGAAATGTAAACAGCAGGGGAAGAAGTCCCACGGAAACTAACCACCCGAAAAACAGCAACCTTTTTACGCTGGATACACAATGTCATAGCACTATATCGCAGCGATTAAACTCAAAACAAGGCATTGGAAATGAGTAAGGACTGCAGTGTCACAACACAGGAAGTGTGGAAGCAAACTTCCAAGATCCGCCATGACCCTGTTGCAGGATCTAATCTGGAAAGCGCCCAGATGTGACAGAGGGCAGGTCACCAGGATTCCGATGACTAACACTGGTTTGAACATAGAAAAATGTAAAAGGGATCAGGCCAACTTTTAGGGAATGTGGATTTGTGATCTGTCAGCTGGTGGGCTTTCTTTTCTTTTTGGTACTGTGTTTACTGCTACACACGTGGACAAATGTGTTGGTATCCCTTCACGAAAAAAGAAGAACCCACAATTGACTCTGAAATAACTTGAAACTGACAAACGTAATTGGCACCCATCATTGTTTATTTATCATTTAACAAAATTTATTTATCATTTAACAAAAATCAGACTTTGCTTTAGAGTTTTGATGCAAAAGACTATTTCAAATAATAACACTAATAACAACAATAATAATGTTGTAGCATATTTATTAGCAGATAAAGATGCAACTATTTCATATGTTGTGGCTACATTCTGTTATGTGGTCACCAGATTAAGAACGTCAAAAGAATAGAATACAGTTTAGGGTTCCTTACTGTTAATTTTAAATTATGCCTATACACTTACGCCTTTCCAATGCCGTTACTTTATTTTATTTTTACGTGTAATTATTACTAATCAAAAGCTGCTAGTCATTTATGTGTAATTGACTTTCTATTAATATATTTCCTTTTAACTATGTAAAGATTTGTATTTCTTTTTTGGTCAAAGACCGTAAATAAAGTATGATGAATAATAACACAAATGAAAATGGCATGGGCAAAAATGATGAGACCCTTAACCTAATATTTTGTTGCACAACCTTTAGAGGCAATCACTGCAAACAAGCGATTCCTGTAGCTCTCAATGAGACTTCTGCACCTGTCAACAGGTAGTTTGGCCCACTCTTCCTGAGCAAACTGCTCCAGCTGTGTCAGGTTTGAAGGGTGGCTTCTCTAGACTGCATGTTTCAGTTCTTTCCATAGATGTTCAATAGGATTCAAATCAGGGCTCATAGAAGGCCACTTCAGAATAGTCCAGTGTTTTGTCCTTAGCCATTCTTGGGCGCTTTTAGCTGTGTGTTTTGGGTCATTATCCTGTGGGAGGGTCTATGACCTGTGACTGAGACAGAGCTTTCTGACACTGGGCAGTACGTTTCGCTCCAGAATGTCTTGATAGTCTTGAGACTTCATTGTTCCCTGCACAGACTCAAGACACCCCGTGCCAGATGCAGCAAAGCAGCCCCAAGACATAACCGAGCCTCCTCCATGTTTCACAGTAGGTATGGTGTTCTTTTCTTTGAAAGCTTCATTTTTTTGTCTGTGGACATAGAGCTGATGTGACTTGCCAAAAAGCTCCAGTTTTGTCATTAAAAAGCCAGACTGCAATTTGCTAAAATGCATAGTGACAAGCCACAATGCTTCTGGGAGAATGTCCTTTGGACAGATGAGACAAAACTGGAGCTTTATATTATTTTTTGTGTGGAGGAATATTCAGTCAGATAACAGATGGGGATTAGCATAAAATGGTACTGTCCAGTTGCAAGTTTGTCACCTCAGTGAAAAACATAGGAAGCTGCCATATACTGAGTCAGACCATAGGTCCATCTAGCTCAGTGTTGTCTTCACAGACTGGCAGCAGCGTCTCCAAGGTTGCAGGCAGGAATCTCTCTCAGCCCTATCTTGGAGATGCTGCCAGGGAGGGAACTTGGAACCAAGATGTTCTTCCGAGAGCGGCTCCATCCCCTGAGGGGAATATCTTGCAGCACTCACACATCAAGTCTCCCTTTCATATGCAACCAGGGCATACCCTGCTTAGCTAAGGGGTCAAGTCATGCTTTCTACCACAAGACCAGCTCTCCTCTCCTAAAGTAGGCTGTACTTACCCTACAACCCATGCCCAGTTTGGCTTGGCCCCTGTTCTCGGTCCTTTGGCCAAGTTGTGGCTGGGACTGATGGGAGTTGTAGTCCAACAACTTCTGAGAATCCAAGATAAGGAACTCCTGAGTTTTGCAGCTAACTGCTATTTTTGCTTTGATCTTAATGGCACGCTATTTCCCAGCCTTCTCACCTAGGTGTTGGCTTACTTGGTGCCAGCTTTTCCACAGTGGCTTGCCAGCCTCATAACCTGCCAGCCCGATCAACTTTGAGTAGGTGCTCCCACCACTTGCTTTCTCATTTCCAGCAGATGTGACACCTGCCACCACTTCTGTTTCTGCACTCATTGCCGAGGCATGCTGTTCTTCCCCATTTGGTTTCCCATATATAGCTGCATTCTGCTGAGTCCGGCCATTGGTCCATTTAGCCCAGCGTTGTCTAAACTGACTGGCAGCAGCTTTCCTGGGTTTTAGATGTTGGTCTTTCCAGGGATGGAACCTGGGATCCTCAGCATGTTCTGTACGATGGCCCCTGAGTTCTGCCTCTCCCACTTAACTAGACCATGGGTCCATCTGGCTCAGTTTTCTCTGCATTGACTGACAGAGTCTCTCCAGGGTTACAGTCACAGGAACCTAGGAAGTTGCCATATACCGGGTTGGACCATTGGTCTACCTAGCTCAGTACTGTCTACCCAGACTGGCAGCGGCGTCTCCAAGATTGCAGGCAGGAATCTCTTGGAGATGCTGCCAGGGAGGGAACTTGGAACCTAGATGCTCTTCCCAGAGCGGCTCCATCCCCTAAGGGGACTATCTTCCAGTGCTCACATGTGATCTCCCATTCAAATGCAACCAGGGTGGACCCTGCTTAGCTAAAGGGACAAGTCATGCTTGCTCTCAGAGCTCTCCTCTGGTCTTGGGACCTCTTTCTAGCCCAACCGCCCAGAGGGGCTTTCTGCAAGCAAAACAGATGCATTTGCATTGATCTACAGTCCCTTTCTCTAAAGGTGAAACATATGAAGCTGCCTTATACTGAGTCAGACCACTGGTCTTCCTGACCGGACATTGTCTTCTTATTGGCCAAGTTCTTTCCCGGCCTTGCTTCCTTCAACTGGCAATGCCAGAGACTCCGCTTGGGACCTTCTGAGTTACGGTTCCTCAGAGGCATCTTTCTTCAGCTCCTGCAGAGCTGTGTGGGTGTGGCTGTGATGCCAACAAAAAAGCCCTTTTAGAAGCCTTTGTGTATTCTCTTTCTAGTGAAGCAATCCTCTCTGTGTGCCACCCCACCCTTTCACTGGGCTGGCAAGCTGCAGCTCGATCAAGAAAGGTGCTGGTTAGAATCTGGGGGATGATGCACACCTCCCTTTGCTTGACTCTGAATACGTATCCCTGCATTTGTCGAAACTTGCAGCTAGTCCCTGCCCTGGGGCAGAGGTGGGAGGGGGAAAAGATTGGGGTAACCCGCCTGCTGTGTAACATTTTGCAAAAGGAAGTTACGAGAGGACTTTGGGTGCTTTCTTCGCCACTCCAGGAGAGAGTAGAGAAAGTAGAAGGTGGCGAGAGTCAGGGATTTGAAAAACAAAATGAGGTCGTTCACAAAACTGAAAATTGGGTAGGACACATCCTATCCAGTTTTGGGAGCTGCGTGTGCTCCCAGTTTTTGGTTGTGCGGGTGCAAACAACTTAGGAGAGGAGAGCTGGTCTTGTGGCAGCAAGCATGACTTGTCACCTTAGCTAAGCAGGGTCCACCCTGGTTGCATATGAAAGGGAGACTAGAAGTGTGAGCACTGTAAGATATTCCCCTTAAGGGATGAAGCCGCTCTGGGAAGAGAAGAAGGTTCCAAGTTCCCTCCCTGGCAGCATCTCCAAGATAGGGCTGAGAGAAATTCCTGCCTGCAACCTTGGAGAAGCCGCTGCCTGTCTGTGAAGACAATACTGAGCAAGATAGACCAATGGTCAGACTCGGTGAGGCTATTCCCACGACCACTGGAAAATGGGCTAAGGGAGCTTAGCCCGCTTTCCAGGGATCGTGGGAACCACCGGGCTCGCAGGCGAGCTCAGTGCTCTCAAGGTGGCTAGCCTGCCTAATTCCCCCTCCCCTTAAATGAGGTTAACAGAGCGAGTGCTCCATTCAGTTCAGTTCAAAGTTTATTACGGTCTATGACCAGCACAACAAGGGGGGGAAAACCAATTTAAATAAAATAAAAATATAAGTATGCTCCATTAACCTCATTTGGTTGCTCACCTGGCCTACCTAGCTTTTCCTCCTGTCTTGCTTCCACACAGTCATTTCTTCCACCTCCTACCTAGTTGTTTGCACCCACACAACTGAAAATTGGGAGCACACATAGCTCCCAGACCTGGGTGGGACACTGGCAAGCATGAGGACTTGTCCTACCCAGTTTCGGTTGTGTGAACAGCCTGAATAGGGATGGGGGTGGGGGGCACTTACTGGGCAACAACACACTCTTTGCTGTCATGTGGAGATTGTGTGATGTTGTTTGCATAGGAGTGAGAGACAGTTTGCCAAGGATGTTTTATTTTTCATGATGTCCTTACAGTTCTTCTGCAGTAAAACACCGGAGGAGGAAAAGATGGGATGGAGTGGGGTCTGGAGGGCAGGGCCCCAGCTTTATTTCTTGTCCCAGAGCCCACTAACACTTTGCTACACCCCAGGATCAGAGTATTTAGCATCTGATGTACGGAACAGAATTATTTCCCCAGATTGAGCTAATCTATTCACAGTACCCAGTTTTAGGGGTGCCATTTTCCAGGTGCTCTTGCTACAGGACTTGTCTTGCTTTGCATAGCTGGCATGCTGGTGTTGGGGGTGTTATTGGGGAAGGGACTCTCTCCTAGGCAGGACTGTCTGAAGGGGTTGGCCTAGGGGAACAGCCCCCCGGAGCCCCACACCTATGGGGCCCTGCCCTGCCCTGTAGCACAGCAGCAGAGACTCTTCTACTTCCACAGGGCTGAAACAGTATTGATTCATCATGGGGTCCCGCAAACTGTTTTTGCGCTGGGTCCTGCAAAACCTGGAGACAGCCTTGTTCACAGGCTTGAATCCCCCCCTTGTAAAGTGGGAATAACCCTTCAGTAATAACACAATGCCGCCTTGCAGGGATTTGGGTGCGGGTAACCCCAATAAAGAGGGCAAAGCAGCTTGCCAATTCATTGTGTGACGGGGCAGGAGAACAGGGCTAAGAACAGAAACGAACCCCGGAGGTGGAACTACATATTAGAAGGAACCCAGAGCTACTGACAAAAATGGTAGCCCTAAGTCAAGTCCCATCCGATGTAACATTTCACAGAACTTGGAACCATGGCGGGGGTGGTTCGAAGGTGGCAGGGGTCTCCCTTTAAGAGCGGGGGGAGGGTGCACTTACCCCTCCCCCCGCCGCCCCCCCCCGCCGGTGTCGGGTTTTTTAACAGCCCATCAGTGTGGCAACGTACCTCCCTGCCGCCCCGTTGCCCTCGTCTTCCGGATATGACCGGAAGTGGCTGACGTGCTGGCGCATGCAGGGGTAAGTGCACCCTCCCCCCGCTCTTAAAGGGAGACCCCTGCTGCCTTCGAACCGGCGGGAACTGCCGGTCCTTTGAACCGTTTCGGAGGCCCATAAAGGTCCTCTGGATCGGTTCCGTGCACGTCCCTAGAGCACATGCTTTGATGAATTGTCCCAGGATTAATATCTCTTGGAAAGAATGACAGAGGGTGGAGCCATAGCTCAGTGGCAGAGCATCTGCTTTACATGCAGAAGGTCCCAGGTTCAGTCCCTGGCATCACTCAGAAAGACTGAGAAAGACCCCCAGCCTTTAACCTTAGAGAGCTGCTGCCAGTCAGAATGGACAATATGGAGCTAGGTCAGGCCTGCTCAACTTAGGTCCCCCATGCTGTTTTTGGACTACAACTCCCATAATAATTTTGTTTATTTATTTAATTTATTTTTACATTTATACCCTGTCTTCCTCCAAGAAGCTAGGAGCAGTGTACCTGGTTATTTTTTATCCTCACAACAACCCTGTGAGGTAGGTTAGGCTGAGAGCTACATGACTGGCCCAGAGTCACCCAGTGAGTTTCATGGTTGAATGGGGATTTGAACTCGGGTCTTCCCGGTCCTAGTCCAACACTCTAACCATTCCGCTATGCTGGCTCTCAGCCACAGTGCCCAATAGCCAAAGATTATGGGAGTTACAGGTCAACACCTGCAGGAGGGCCAAAGTCGAACAGCTCTGAACTAGATGGACAAATAGTCTGACACTGTATAGAGCAGCTTACTATGTTCCTGTGTGATCAGGACATCTCTTTCTGAGTCTCTGGGAAGCTCCCTAGTGACCCTGTATGGAGTTACACATCATGAGTGGGTAGGAAAACACAAAGGCTGTTCTCACAAGCAGCCGAACCCAGCCTAGGGCAGCCCAGCCTGGCTTAGGCTCTTGGTGTGCAATGCGGGAATCCATGCGGATCCTGGCACTGCCCTCCTGCCGAACCCCACTTTTAAGTCCGGCTTTTCGTCTAGGTGAACTGTGCAAGCGCACCCTTAACCCTGGTGCCAGGATCAATTGTGTGTTCAGGTTGCTTGCAGCCCAGGTGCACACAGAGACAGGCGCCCAGAGCAGCCATCTCACGGGGGTATCCCCCAACACACTGCTCTTGTAGCTCAGTGCCGTGTGGGATATCCAGGGGCTGGGACACATCGTCCCGGCCTCCGGAGATCTTACTTACTGATTGTCACCCACTGGCTTGGGATCACCGCCTCCAACCGCCTCCCTTCCTCTGATCCTGTTCATAGGCTGCATTACTTGTGACTGGGTGGAGGGAAACTCCATACAGGGCTTCCATCCTTGCAACAGCTCTGTGTTCCTTGCAATGTTTGAACACGTGGAGCTGCCTGATGCCAAGGCAGGACTCTGGTCCGTCAGTGTTGCCAGCCCTGTCTGTCATCAGCTCTTCCGGGTTTCAGGAAGTTGCTTTCCTAGAACCAGGTGGCAATTGCAGAGATTGAAACATATGCAAAACATGGCCCCTCCCAGGCACCTACAAATCCAGGTGTCAATAGTAGGGTTGTGCGTTGTTGTTTTTCCTGTTTTGTTTTTGGTCCAAATCCGAAACACCCCCATTTTGTTCTTTGTTTGAAATCAGCCAATCCGAATCCGAAACGTTTTGGATTTTAAAAAATGGCCCCAGGGAAAAACTAGTGGGCGGGGGTGGTAGTGCCCAATGTGTGGAAACTACCACCCAATTTCAGAGGAATTGGACAAAGGGCTGGTTTTGGGTGAATTTTTGAAGTATAGGATTTTTCCCATAGGGAAGAATGGAGGTTTTATCAAAAGTATAGCTTCATGTTGGGGGGAAAGGGGTGGCCCAGAGCAGAATAGGGTGGGTGGTAGTGCCCAGTGGGGGCAAGGAAGCTGCCAGAATTATTTCAAAGAAATTGGGCAGAGGGCTGATTTTTTAAGATGTAATGGAGTTTGCATGTCTGTAAAGTTCTTCCCCATAGGGAATGATGGACCTCCATAATTCCTGCCCCATAACTGCACTTGGGGGGCACCAGGGTGGCCCAGAGCGAGTGGTGGTGTAGAGCACATAGGGTGCCAACCACCCCCATGGGTTGCTCACCCATGGGGTACTGGGTTCTGTTGTTTCTGAGATGTTTTGAGTGTAGATTCAGATTCTCTGGTAGCATATGAGAGTGGATTCATGGTTTGTCATTGAAAATCTCATATGCTACCAGAGAATCTACACCCAGAACACCTCAGAAACAACAGAACTCAGCACCCCATGGGTTAGCAACCCATGGGGGTGGTTGGCACCCTATGTGCACTAAACCACCCCTCATTCCCAGCTGCCCCAGTGCCCCCCAGGTGGAGTTATGGGTCTGCTGAAACCTCCATTATTCCTGGGGGGGGGGGTGCTTTAAAGAAGCGTAAACTTCAACGATTCCTAAGAAATCAGCCCTTTGCCCTATTCCTTTGGAATCTGGGTTGTGGCTGGTACCCCTTGGGGCACTGCCACCCAACCCACTGTTTTGCCCCTCAGGCCCCCTTTCTGCCTTGAAACAGCCCCAAAGACATTTCAACTTCAGAAATTCTTTAAAAATCAGCCCTTTTCCCAATTCCTTTGGAATCTGGGTGGCAGCAGGCACCCACTGGGGCACTACCACCTGAACCACTCTTCTGCCCCTAAAGCCCCCTTTCTGCCCCCAATCCATCTCAAATAACATCAACATCACACATCAACAACAGCAGAGCTTTGGAAAAAATCAGGCAGATTTCCAGTGTTCATGCACATCCACATCCCCCCCCGCCCGAAATGCAATTGATCTACACACAACAGTGTGAAACAACAACAATGAAATGTACACTGCCCCACTGGCCAGTGAGGGTAAATGCACACTGCCCCACTAGCCAATGAGGGTAAAATTTACCCTTAAATTTGCTTAAAAGGAATAAGGAGGCAATTGCCAGCAGATCAGCCCATGCTTTCGCTGGCCAATCTGCAGGCTGGAAGGGCTGGAAATTCAAACAGATGACAAAACTCAAAATGGAGACTGAAGGAGGAAGACTTTTTGTGATTGCAAAATGGAGTTCCAAAACAGCTGAAACTACAAAACGTTTTGTATCCGAAACAGGGACGTTTTGTTTTGGCTACAAAATTTTCTGTTTTGAGCATTGGGTGTTTTGTTTTGGCTACAAAACAGCCGAAATGGCCAGTTTTGTGCACAAAACGTTTTGTATCAGAAACAAAATGCACATCCCTAGTCAGTGGCCAGTGCCCCCTGGCCTCAGGTGAGCAGGATATGCCACACCATACAGATTTCTCCAGAAATCTCATTTCCATTGCCATTTTTGATAAGGTTGGAGACAGCAGGAATCCTTCATGAGCACCGTTTCTTACAGTCTCTATATCCCTGTGCAAATGACAGAAGATCTGCTAATCTCCTAAGCCTCCTGCCTGTGTACCAGAAAAGGATGTGTGGAGTGACCACAAATAATGACTGGCTATTGAGAGAAGCCTAAATTTGTGGATCCCTGGCCTTTCTCTATTTAAGACTACCTTCACTGGGCCTGAAGGAAGGTTATAGGGCAGGGGTTGGCAGCTTGTGGCACTCTGGCTGTCGCTGAACTACAACTCCCATTATCGGCCACACATTGTGGCCGGGGATGATGGGAGTTGTAGTTCAGCAACAGCTGGAGCGTCAAAGATTGGCTACTCCTTGGTAACATCGTGGTTGTACTACAATAATGTGTTTTACGTGGGGCTGCTTCTGCAGCGGGGAAATGACTTGATTATCAAGCTAGAGGTTTCCAGTTCGAATCTCCACTGGTATGTTTCCCAGACTATGGGGAACACCTGTATCGGGCCGCAGCGATATAGGAAGATGCTGAAAGGCATCATCTCATACACAGGAGGAGGAGGCAATGGTCAACCCCTCCTGTATCCTACCAAAGACAACCACAGGGCACTGTGGTTGCCAGGAATCGACACTTGACTCGACGGCACACTTTACTTCACCTTTACTTCTGAAGATAGTTCACAAGCTTCAACTGGTGCAAGAATGCTAGTGAGTGCCCAGGGGTGTGAGGACATAACACTAATTCTGTACCAGCTGCACTGGTTTCCAGAGTACTTCCCAATCCAACTTGAAGTTCTGGTCTTAACTCTTAAAGCCCTATATGGCCTAGGATGGGGATACTTTCAGGACCTCCTTGTGAACATACCTGGGCTTTACGAACAGCCTCACAGCCAATGCCCTTCCACTGTCTCAGACTTTGAAAGAACAGTAAAAACCAACCTTTCCCACCATGCCTTTGCAGAGGGATGTTCATCTTGTTTTCTGCTGATTTTAACTCTCTGCCTGCTGGTTTTAGATGCTTTTAGGTTATTTTTGGCTGCTGTTTTAGATGGCTTATTTTATTGTTGTTAATACACTTCTTTTTAAGTGTCTTTTTTTCTTTTCTCTTTCTTTCTTTCTTTCTTTCTTTCTTTCTTTCTTTCTTTCTTTCTTTCTTTCTTTCTTTCTTTTTTTGGTAATCTGCTTTGACAGCCCATATGGCCTGAAAGGCTTATTTGAAAACTTCTTACTAAATTCAACATACATACATTTCAGCCCTTTGTACTGACCATGGCTCATCTTTGCAGGAGAAACAGCAATCCACAATTTCACCAAGAATGCATTCTGCAAAATTCTGCAGCCTGTGTTTATGCAAATGGAAATAGGATATTTTCCCAGCTTCTCTGAAACCACCCAAGGAGGCTGAATCTCTCATACAATTTATTTGCTTTAATATTCTTTTGGAATGGCTTTGGACCTTTTGACTCCTTTTAAGCCTCAGGAGAACAAAACTATTCCCATGTTTGTATTTTTTAATTTTCTGCTTTATGACAGCAGTCTCTCTTTTCCCTCGCCCTGCTCCGGAATGAATGTGGCACTTATGGACTGGGAGACCCTGTCCATGAACTCTACAATGTAGGCAAATGTATGGAAGCTTTTTTAAAATATTGACTCTCTCTTTCTCTCACTCACAAATCCTGCAGACCCAGAGGACCCACCCCCCCCCCCCGTTTTCTCTGCTTGGATCTTGGCTTTTTCTGGCCTCTTGTTTCTTATTCCCAATGTGGAGAGGCTGTAACATCAGTTCATTCTACAGCACACATATAAAGCTACTTTATACTGAGTCAAACCATTGACCTATTGACTCTGAATGGCAGAAACTCTCCTGGGTCACAGCCAGTGTTCCCTGTAATGCAAAGACTGCACTGGGGGTGATGGGAGTTGTAGTTGACAACTTCTGGAAATCCCTATTACAGGGTGTTGGGAATTCTCTACCTTCTATCACAGCAGAGTGCGCTGAGGCACAACATAGCGGAGTCTGCCTAGGCATGTATGTATGTTGAGAATAAAAGAAACTTGGAGCCAGTTCATAGTTTCAAATCAATATGAGGAGTCTTTATTGGAGAACTCCATTCTAGATAGTAACGTAGAGAGATAGGATCTCTAATTTAGCTAGCTAGCTGGATGCAGAGGGATGGTTTCTGCATCTCTGCACACATGGTGCAGGGAGAGAGGAGCGTGTGTGTTGCAAGGAAGAAGAAGAGGGAAGAGGAAGAGGCAGGCAGGCAGGAAGTCCCTGAGAGTAGCAATCTACATATCAAAGAGATAGTGTCAGAGCAGCAGAGAGGAGGAATGAGCAATGTCTTGACCCCTCTAGCCCTCTGACTCACTAGTCTGTCCCCCTCTGTCATTGAGACATGAGACAGCACAGAGGCCTTCGCTTCCAACACAGGGAACATTGGTCCCAGCCTTTCCACAGTGCCTTCTACATGATCCCTTTTGAAAAACTGGAGATGCAGGCAATTGAACCAGGAGGTTGGAACTTCTTGCCACTGAGCTATGGCCGGGCCACCCCTCAAGACTTCATAATTAAAGTGTGGGGTTTGTTGCCAGAAGATGTGATGATGGTGGGGGCCATCCATCCCCCTTTCGGAACGGACCCTTGTAAGCTCTGACAGTGCTGGCGTGGCAGGGAGGTTGCCAGCCGCCTCTTCTTTCCTTCTTGTGCTTCTTGCAAGCTTTTCGAGTAGTGTGAGGAGATGCTCCTTCCTTGTGAAGTCTTCAGGGGTCAGGTTGGCCCGAAAGAGCTGCTCCAATAGCAGTGGTGGAGGGCACCTTCTCTCTAATTTTCCCCCATCTGTGTGCGGAATGGGCTTTGTTCTGGGCAGCAGTATCAAGGGAGTGTGTGCGCACGGGCATTCAGAGCGGGGCCTTCCCAATTCAACCTGAGTGGGATCTAGAATTAATTGAGCGGACATCAGAAAACTTGTGAGCGTGCACACATGCACATGCCTTAGAGTGCTTGCCACCCTCCTGGTGTCCCAGTACTCTGCTGCTTGAGGCGACCTCCTCTCCTTGCCTCAATAATGGGCTGCCCCTAGACACTAGTTTGGGGCCAAATGAGGTATAAAAATGTCACATGATTCTGTGTGTGGCTGGGGTGGTTTGTTTTGTTTCTTGTTTTGGTAAATTGCTACGGGAGCCCCAAACCTTGATTACGACCATGAGGGGAGAGGGATTCAACCCTTTGTGCTGCCATGGTTCTGATCTGGATCACCCCTTTAGCTGCTATTTTCAAACACACACGTGCTTACCGCCACCCCACAGGGTCAAATGGCATGTGCAAGCCACATCCCATGTGGTTCCTTCTAACAAAGGAGGAGACAAATTCACGGAGAAGGAGAAGTCTATCAACAGCTATTTGTCAAGATGCCTGTGTAGAACCTGCATGTGCAGGGGCAGTATACCACTGAATTCCAGTTCCTGGTGGCACAAAATCTGGGGAGATCTGTTGCCTTCATGCCCTGCTTGTGGGCTTCTTAGAGGCATCTGGTTGGTCACATTGAAAAGCAGGAAGGAGGACATCTTTGCATGTTGCACCACATGGGATTTCCAAGGAGGTGTGGTTAGAATTTCTTCTTTGTGGCCTGACCTGGGGAACTTCAGCTCAGCAAATATTAGGACTGTGCACCAAGGAAATTATCTGAATCAGAATCGGTTCTTATCCGACACTAGTAATTATCGCATTGTGTTGACGATCCAGTTGGGAGGGATGCATCAAATCGAGCCGATATATTGGTATCAGTTTGCTGCATTGTTAGAGGATGGGAGGCTTACCTGAAACCAAGAAGTGGGCTTCCCTCTTCTACATGGAAATCAGCCTTGTGGGTAGCTGCAGCAGTGGTGCTTTCAAATGCTGCCTTTCTCCCCTGTAGACTCGTCCACAATGCCCCAGGTAAGGAAGCAATGTCATGGCGTATTTAATTTAATTTAATTTAATACATTTATATACTGCCCAAAACACAAGTCTCTGGGCGGTTTACAACAAAATAATAAAAACAGATAAAAATATTAAAACATTACAGCAATTAAAATTAAAAATGTTAAAACTATTACAAACACAACTGAAACAAAATCTAATTAAAAGCCTAGGTGAACAAATGTGTCTTGACTTCCAGGAATGCACCATGGAAAGGGTGCAATGTGATGTTGCTACATTACCTGGGTCATTGTGGGGCGAGTCTACAGGGAAAAGGTCGTGTTTTAAGCATTACAGCTACCCAGAAGGCAGTCAATTTCCGTGCAGCAGATGGAAGGGAGTTTGCTTCTTGGTTTCAGGTAACCCTCCCTTCCCTCATTACAAGTTGATATGATACATATGACACGATACAATCATATTGTATCTTTTTATCAAGGACATTTTTCATCATATCTGATGAAGAATAGTCAGATGAGGCTTGCCCTAGCAAATTGACTTGGAGAGGAGAGTGGATGAGATCATGGAGTGCACCTGCGTATCTGCTGGATCTCAGGCTGTGCTGGTCCACCACCTGTTGATGCGGCTTGATGGGCTGACTGTAGCAACTGCAAAACTGGCAATGCAATAGTCACAGTAGCAATTGCAGGATCAGCAATCACAGGCAATTTCCACAGCTAGCTTGCTGCTCTCAGTGAAGAGGTGCCTGTTGGGGCTGGGAATTGTGTAAGCCAAGTGTAAGCCTTAAGGCAGCAGCAGGTTGGACAGTCCCATAGAGTAGGCAAGAAAGATGGAGAGTCGGGTAGCAGTTCAGTCTTGGCCGTGTGGGCAGAGTTGCTCAGGGGAAAGATCTGGGGCAGGTTCTGAGGGCGTATAGGGCAAGATGAAACATCATTGGTTCATAGGGTCACTGATGAACTGTTGAGTCAGCAGGGCTTCACCTCTGATTTGACAGATAGCAGGTTCCAATCTTCCCTTCCCTTCCCAACTTCTAGGGGAGATTAGCTGCGCGAGATAAACCCCACTGCCAAGTGGCATCTCTTGGGTGACTTCAAGGCAAGCTCTTCCAGTTATCCTAGACTTTTGGGAGGAAGCCTTCAGGAGTCTGAATGAGCTGTCAGCACCTCGTTGCTTTGGACATAATGAGGGTAAAGAGGATGTTCTCACATGCAGGCAAAACCAGGCTTATGAAGCCAAGTCAGGTCTTGCTTGTGCATGAGAACCTCCAGAATCGCGCCCGATACTGGCGGTGCTTGGACTTACCTTCCTACAGACAATCCCCCTTATCTCCCTGGACCAGCGGATCACCCATCCACACAATTGCCGGCAGTCGTTGGCAGTGCAGAGGAACTCCCATAAGACACTGTGCAAGTGCCTTGGATTCCCCCCATGTTGGCCAGGAGCCCAGCAGTATCCCACCAAGCCAGCCACTGTCTTAAACCGGGTTAAGAGAGCTAGCACTCTCTTAGCCCCATTTTTTTGGGATCATCTGGCAGACAGGGCTGGGAGACTGCTGTCAGTTCAGGGGGCTGGGACAAGGCGTCCCAGCCCCCGACCCTCTGCACTGCTGGCGATTGTGTGGATGGGTGATCCGCCTGTCCAGGGAGGTAAGAGGGATTGTCTGTGGGGAGGGAAGTGCAAGCAGCCTCCCTCCTTGCTCTCCCTCAATCCCTTTTTCACCGAGCGTGAGAAAGGGCTCAATGTGTAGCCAGCCTCACAGACTAGTTAGTATACATAAAATTCATTGGGATCTTCTCCGGGGATTTAAGGCAAATAGCAAAATGTTTTTCAGTTTGACTCACTTGTTAGATCTTGCCATTCAATCTGCTGCCCAAAACTCATTTATGCACAATGACTTTATGGGCTTTGGCACTGCAAGATATGATGATAGCCATCAGCTTAGAGGGCTGTAGAAGGAGATTAGTCAGATGCGTGAAGGGATGGTTGATCCACAGTCCTTACGGCTACCTATGTGGCCACCTGATTCAGAGGCAATTTGTCACTGAATACCAGCTGCTGGGGGGGAGGGCAGTGATAAGGGAGGGCTTTCATGCCCTGCTGTTAGGCTTTTCAGAGGCATCTCATTGGCCACTATAGGAAGCATGATGCTGGATTAGATGGACCAATTCAGCAGATTCCGATATGTTCCCACCCCTGGGTGTTACGATTGCCCAGCAAATATCTTCATCTTTTTCTTTCTGTGGAAAGTGCTGAAAAACCTTTTTCATGAAAGACTTTCCATGAAAGTCCTGAAAAGTGACTAGCCAGCCAAAGCAAAAGTTGCAATGTCAGGTATCAGCAAATGACAAGCAAATCTATTTTATGTATTTGTTTTATTTTGCACATTTGTAAAGTGCCGAAACATATGGCTCGAGGCCGTTTACACAGAGTTAAAATACAGAAAGCCACAAAAATTAAAACAAGGCGATTAAAACAGCCACCTTAAATATTTGTCTTAAAAATTAACCAAAAGCCTAGTAAACAGGTGCATCTTAATGGTTTTTCTAAAGCTGCCAGAGATGTTGAAGCTCTGATGCACTCAGGGAGTACATTCCAAAGTTATAGAGAAAGCCCGCTCCTGAGTCACCACCAGGCGAGCCGGTGGTAACCATAAGCAGACCTCCCCAGGTGATTTTAAGAAGTGGTGAGCTCATAGCAAAAAAAGAAAGAAAAAAAGAGGGCATTTTCTTAAACACCCTGGGCCCAAACCATTCATTACCAGCACTTTGTATTTTGCTCAGAAATGTCTGGGCAGCGATCACACCAGTTTCTGCTGGGACTGACGTATTTTTCCCAATGAACTGGCCATTAAGCAAACAACTGGAGAGGCGAACTCCACTGAAAATTTCTGGTTAGTCAAACCCTATGTCAGAAGTTCTATCCAACTGTGTCTTGCCTTTCCTCTAGTGTGTTCCCACTCTTGCCCACAAGTGGAACACTTCAAGGCATCAAAAGAGGCAGCCGTATTCAGTATTCTTCATGATTGCCTCTATCTCTTCCAGATTTCAACACCGCCGCCGACTCCTCAATTTGTTAAAACCTGAAAATAATGGCAGATAAAGGGAATTTGTACCGGGAAGCATGCCAAGCTAAAGACATTAAATTATTGAGTGATCTGTATCTGGATAATGGATTTATGGCCTTTAACAACTTTTCAGAGTAGAACGTTGGGAATGTCTATACAAATGTGACCCATATTTTTTTTTAATTGTGATAATTTAAAAACTGATGAAACACATTGGGATGTTATCTGCTGATTTCTTTATATTGGAAATTAACAATAGGAAATAATCAGCCATTTGAAGGCACTTTACAAGCCACTGAATATTGGAAAATGTACAACCATCCATCAAGGCAGGGGCTGAGGACAAAATAATTAGAAATCATACAAGCATAGCAAGGGAAGATTAGGCCAAAATTAGAACCTATAAGGTTGAGTTTATTTTAGACTATGACGGAATCTGGGCAAAGTGTTTTGTTATATGGCGTTTTCTTAAGAAATATTTGAAATAAGGTATGGCTTGTTCAAATTGCTTTGTGTTAAGATAAAAATGCTGCTCTGTGGAGTGATTTAAGGAGAGACTTCTTCAAAGTGCTCCCAGGCGGGTTTGGTCTCTTTATGAGGCTGGGAGAATCTTGTTTTCTGTAAAACAGAGGTGAGTTTACACCGTATTTTTGAGGTGCTGTGAAAGCCCTGCCTATAGCATTTGATCTGGAGTGGCTGTTTCACATGCAAATAATTGGCTGGTTCTCATGACCAAATGCTGGGTAAGGAGGAACACTGTCCATCTGGGATCCCAGACTTGTGGGGATTCCCAGGAACTGGTTGTCTGTTTTCAAAAATCAAGGTAGGAAGATGGGAAAGTGATTGTGTGCTAACCACAATCTGGGTAGGATGGCGCAGGACATGCTTTTCCTCCACTCTCGATACAGTGCTAGGTCAACAATGTCAGTTGGCCACCACCATCCTGCCCAGATTGTGGCTAGCACATGATCACTTTTCGGTCATTTTACCTCGATTTTTGCTGATCTGTGACTGGTTCTTGGGAAAGTGCACAGGTCTAGGATTCTGCCTGGATGCTCCTCCTACCCAGTTTTTGGTCACGAGAACAGGCTTAATCAGTTGTCATTGCAGTCAAATGATTAACATGAATGTGTGAACTCACCGAAGGAGTAATGAAGGAAGTCTTGGTTCCCTATAATGGGTGTTACTCACCTGAATGTGTGAACTTGACTTGAGCCCAGACCAGGCTGGGTCAGTTCAAATTCACATCCTTGCCCTCCAGGCTCAAATTCCCCATTTTTCCCTGTGAAAAATAGTGGAATAGATACTTTTTGAAAAAGAAATGAGCCACAAAATGGCTTCTCCTGACAAAATGGCAGCTGGAAATGACCTCCACAGTAAGTTCCAGTCCTCTAGGAACCACGGATAAGTGGGTTTTCACCCTTTTGTATCCACGGATAATGAAACCAGGTGACAATTAGACACCCACAGATATGTGGAACTATGGATATAGAGTCTGCATATAACGAAGTTTGCCTGTACTGAAGGACACGAGATTAGTTGCCTGGTGAACCTCTCTGGGGAGAACATTGCAGCAATGAGGGGGCCCTCTCCTCGTTCGCCACCCGCCAAGCTTCTGAGGGTGGGGACATCCCAAGAAGGGCTTCCACAGATGACTTCAATGCATGTGTAGTTTCCTGTGGAAGTACCTTTGATCAATTTCCTGACTTCCTTAGGTAAACCTGTAGATTGAAGATGGATGCTACTCCCCCCACTTTTCCTTCCCCTTTGGACAATATTCATTTGTAAATAGAACTGACTTTTCACTATTACAAATGTAAATTTAGACTTCAGTGTCTATCCTCAGGTCTTGACAAAAATACAGCCTTTCAGCCAGCATGGGAAGACCTGCCAACCAAATGCTAGTTTGGGCTTTTGTGTGCTCAATTTGGAAGGGTGTGCCGCTTTGAGTAATGACTGGTGGACTGCATCCACTCATATGGGCCTGCCAAGGCCCTCTGTTCTACATCTCAGACTCTGCTAGTGACTCTGCCATGGACTGAGATTTGGTTGGTGAGGACCAGAGATGGGGCCTTTTTGATCATGGCCCCTCGCCTTTGGAATGTCCTCCTGGATGAGCTTTGCCATGCTCCCTACCTCAGTATTTTTAAGAACAACCCATCTTTTTAGAGAGGCATTTTAGTTTTTAATCTTTGTTTCTAGTAGGTTTTGAATTTGTAAATCCGGCTTTAGTTGTTTAAAACTGGATTTTATTATTCTAATATTGTTTTATTATCTGTGAGCTGCCCTGAGCACTATTGTACTGGTGGGGTGGGGGACAGATATGCTAAATAAATAAATAGCTTATGTATTTGATTTGAGTATAATGAAATACTCCTCTCGTTGCTCCCCCCTACTGTTTGCCATGATTCTGAATTTTAGTGCATGTGTAAAAGTGACCAACGTGCAGAAATAAACGTGGTGGCACCGAGGGACCTTGGGCATCCTTCCAGGCCTTCGACCACCCTTGAATTTAGCTCTGCTCCCTGCTCTGCCTTAGAGTGAAATTCATTGGTAGATGTCCCTATTGTTGACATCTGATTAGTATATGTTGTTTTGCATACATATAGTGCTGCAGGTTAGTCAGGCATGCTAATCGGTGCTTGCAGAAGCCTATCGGGATGGTGTGTCTGCCTCCTCTGCTTGCAGTGAGGCGGAGTGAGTTGCAATTGCTACAGCTGGCTCTCCTCTTCCTGAAAATGCACCTGAAAGAGAGTTTTTAAAGTGACGGTAAAACGACGAGAGATTGACTACAGAACTCTGAAATGCTGACTGCAGAAGGAGCACATGCTGTGGTAGTTTTGCTAATTCTGGCTAATGACTCTCCTCGGCATACTGAATTAGGGAGACAATTGCCTTCCAAAGATACTGTCAAAAGATGAGTGATAAAATGCACCTTATTGTACTATCAAATTGAGCGGAGTTTGGTCTAGCAGAGAACCTCTCATTTTCCATGTGTGTTTCAAAGCACTTTGCAAGGTAATGAGCTGAATACCGTGAGTGTAGCCAAGTGGAGTATCATTATGAGCTCAACAATAGCTCTTGCACAGCCTCACAGTGTCGAGAGAGGAAATATTGGCCAGGGCATTGTGGGGAATCTGGTGGCGGCTTTTGAAACAAATCCATCAGATCTTTTCTACCTGGCATTTGAGTTTGTCTGGAGCAGCCTCATTGTTAATGCATCCTTTAGCCTGACATCTGTATGCGCACAGACCAACATATAGTATGCATGCAGAGCCTAGATTGTGAATATATATCTGTTGCTTTCAAAGTGTGGACCTTCAGGTCGACAAATGGCTGAATAGTGAATTAATGAGGTTCTGCTGTTATCTTCCAAAGGGTGGGAGGACATGGCAGAAATGTTCAACAAAGAGGGTGGCCAGGGTACCATTACGAAGAACACAGTGCCAGTAGCCAAACTGCTGAGATGCTTCTCCAGTTGAATCTGTCTGTTCCTCCCATTTTGCCAAGTGGTTTATGTCGGCCTACATTAGGCAGGGGCGGCCTTTCAATGAGGCGAGGTGAGGCGGTCACCTCAGGCAGCAAATTATTGGGGTACCAGCGAGATGGCAAGATACCCCTTCTGCCCTTGTTTTTTAAAAACGGGGAGAAAGGGGATGCGAGTGCACAGAAGGGGGCCTCAGGTTCATAGATATCTTACCCTGGCACTGATATTCATTCCATCTGGTTGTGGGAGCTGACAGCTGGGACTCGTTAGGGAAGTTGTCTTTTAATTGCTCACTTGCCCATTTCTTTTGTGGGTTGGGTGGTAGGTAGCACCCATCATGCCCTACCACGCAACCTCCTTTGGTGTCCCTAGGAGCGACTCATGGGGACCAGTAGGGTGTTCCGAGTTTCCCCGTTGTTCCCTGTGGCCGGAACAAGCTGCACTTGCTCACAGAGTGCACAAGCTCACGGGGGGCACTGTACACAAGTTTTTGCATTGCCGTTTGCAATGCATTTTGCAACCCTGCCTTGAGAAGCACTTCAGAAATAGCCAGTAAAAGGGAATCTGTCCCTCCCAACACAGATAACATGGTCCAAACACAGTCCAAGAATCGTTGACACAGAATCTACTGCCAGCCACCGGGCCTGCACTGCAGTAACATCCTTGGCATAAGTTCCTCTCTCACACACAATTATGACTCCTTGAGGCTATTCCCATGGCCAGCCAAAACCAGGCTAAGGGAGCCCAGCCCTGTTTTGGCTGGTCATGTGCTGCCACAAGAGCTGCGTGGCTCCCAGTGGCCAGCCCTCTAAAATGCCCCCTCCCAAACGAGGTTAGCAGAGCAAGCATTTTTCTGATTGTGAGTTGCCTCTGCGTGGTTCCGTGCCGCGGCGACTCACAAGGAGACCCCCAACTGGGAGGCTCCCCAGACTACCCCGCGCACTTGTGCAGGGCATTCTGGAACTTCTGGGGGATGGGCCGCCCCTGATCCCCGCCACCCCAACCGACTCTGATAGAGTCGGTAATCGTGTGGCCGGCTGATCTAGCCGCCCAGGGCGAGCTCCCTGCTCATGTGTGGGGAATAGTGGCTTGACCCGCTCTCCCTGCAAAAGCCCTCGTGGCGCTTCACACTGCTTGTGTGAAGCGTCTCCTTATGTTCCAGTACTTCCTAGCTTTGCAACAGCTGCCACAGCAGCACCCTTACTTAGCAGCAAGCATAGCCATAAGCTCAACTGGAACAACATTTTGACTGAGGACACCTTGCAGTGCAGATTGCAGAGCAGACGAGAGCGGTGAGTGAAGCACAAGTTAGTCACAAGGCCAGACATGGAGCTCATCACAGCAATCACCAAGAAATATCACACAAACACACACTCCTCCCTCTCCCTTCTCCCTCCCCCTTAGCCAATGGGGGCACAGTTGCCCATGACAACACTTGATTTGTATGCTAACAAGCCAACCAAGAAGCAAGAAGATCACAAGCCAATAGGAAATCAGTGGCAGAAAACCAATCAGCAATGGAAAAACAGGCTTCCAGAATGGTGCTCAATACTTCAAAGCGTTTCATTCGAAATGGGGTTGTTCTGCTCTGAGCTCAAAACAGGCCCTCTATTTAAAGAGTGTTCTGTTTTGAGCTTGAAACGTTCTGTACATGCCTAATCTAGATTGTACTTGGGC
Source organism: Hemicordylus capensis (assembly GCF_027244095.1). NCBI lineage: Eukaryota > Metazoa > Chordata > Lepidosauria > Squamata > Cordylidae > Hemicordylus > Hemicordylus capensis. Next base: position 13,487,437 of record NC_069658.1, on the reverse strand, counting down.
GTGGAGAGCTGGTCTTGCTGCAGTGAGGATGATTTGTCCACTTTACTAAGCAGGGCTCACCTTGCTTTGCATTTGGATGGTTGACTGCATGCTAGCACTTTCTGTTATAAGATATTCCCTTTAGGGGACAGGGCCGTAGCTCCGGTAGAGCGTTTCCTTTGCATTCCGAAGGCTCCAGTTTCAATCCTTGACATCTCCAGGGAAAGACTCTTGCCTGCAACCTTGGAGAAGCCGCTGCCAGTCAGTGTAGACAGTACTGAACTACATGGACCAATGGTCTGTTTTGGTATAAGGCAGCTTCCTATGTTCCTTTTGACTATCCACGGACTGGCACCTATCACATGCATAGAGGCCTCTCTGGTTGGATGGTTATCATTCTTGCTTCTGTTTGAATGTAGTGATCCATGAGCTTATTTGTACTTATCGCTTTGCAAGCTTGGTCAGTGTTTTGAGCTTAACTTACTGTCAGAAGTTAAGCAGGATCAGGCCTACAAATGATCAGCTGGAAGGGCCGGAGGCATGCATGCAATTCAGACCATGCCAAATTTGAGGTCTGGAAGTGTGAGCCAAATTCCAGATGGCCAGAGACAGAGGAGAAGGGCCAGAGCAGTGAGCAGAGATTAGAGGAGCCAGAGGCAGGTAAAGGTAACGTGTGCTGTCAAGTCAGTTTGGACTCCTAGCGATCACAGAGCCCTGTGGTTTTCTTTGGCAGAATACAGGAGGGGTTTTCCATTGCCTCCTCTCGCACAGTATGAGATGATGCCTTTCAGCACCTTCCTATATCACTGCTGCCCGATAAAGGTGTTTTCCATAGTCTAGGAAACATACCAGCGGGGATTCGAACCGGCAACCTCTGGCTTGATAATCAAGTCATGTCCCTGCTGCGCCATTAGGTCGCTTCAGAGGCAGACACATAGTCACAATTAGGTTCCAAAAAGATCAGGATTCAAGGGGCCTCAGCAGGTACATTGTTAGAGCTGGGCTGAAGGTTTAGCCCAGATAAGATAATATGGTGGGGCAGGATCAGAAAGGGCAGGCCTTGGTGTCGACACCATTCTTCGCAAGGAGCCAAAGCTATATTACAATATAGCTATAGTATAACTATTGAATAATATTACATATAGTACATATCACTATATGTAATATAATTACAGAGCCTGAAGGTCAGCCAAACTGCTGTTGGCTCTCTAGAACAGGGATTCTCAACATTGGGTCCCCAGATGTTATTGGACTTTAACTCCCATAATCCCCAACTGAAGGCTACTGGGGCTGGGGGTTATGGGAGCTGAAGTCCAATAACATCTGGGGACCCAACGTTGAGAATCCCTGCTCTAGAAGATTACTTGGCCTGATTGGGCACAAGAGCTGCAATACCTTGTTTGGCCATTATCTGGGTGGCGCTATAGCACAACAAGGACCAGTAGTTACGGCTGCCTGAGAGCTGTCCTGATGGTGCAGAGAGTAAGGTGCCTGAGCCCTGCTGCTACATCCCGTGTTTGGACTCTCCTGGTGCCTTGTGCTTACTTGGTCATACAATCTGTTGTTTCTTCTGCTCTGAATGTGCACTGTCTGATTCCTTTGAATCAGACACTGTGGCGTTGCCTTAAAGTGTAGCCTGATCAGTCTGGAGTTTGAGAAAATAATGTTAATGTTCTGTAATGACTGTGGATGTTCCCCTGAATGGGCAATTCACCTGCAGGGGTGGGGTCTGGGAGAAAGGCTGGGCAGACGGTGTGTGAGAAACAGCAGTCTGGCAATTATTGAATAAGAACATAAGAACAGCCCTGCTGGATCGGGCCCAACGCCCATCTAATTCAGCATCCTGTTTCACACAGTGGCCCACCAGATGCCACTGGAAGCCTACAGCAGGAGTTGAGGGCATGTCCTCCCTCCTGCTGTTACTCTCCTGCAACTGGTACTCAGAGGCATCCTTCCTTTGAGGCTGGAGGTGGCCTATAGCCCTCTGACTAGTAGCCATAGACCTCTCCTCCATGAAGTTATCCAAACCCCTCTTAAATGGAGACAGTGAGAGTGTCTCCATCTCCACTGGAGACGGAGACACTCTGGAGACGGTGGGCGTGGGACTGAGTGGGCTGTGTGGATTTGGCTGAAGATGAAGGACCTTGAGAAGCAGGCTCCCTCTCTGGGGATCTGATGCAGGCGTGCCTCTTTGCCTCCACTTATGCTCTGTTTGTGTATCTGCAATAATGCAAACATTATGAAGACATCCTAAGCCGGTGTTCTTCATTGTAAGGCTCGGGAGCCGGTGCTGGCTCCCTGATGAATGGTTTATTAGGCTTGTGCAGAGCTTTGGCCAAAGCGGAATATGCCACATTTTGCTCCCCAGCCCAGCCCTGGAACAGCTAGGCGACTGTTCCAACTGTGCAGGGCTGTGCACAGAGGAGAGCTGGTCCTGTGGCAGCAAACATGCCCTGCTTGCATATGAATGGGAGGCTACATGTGTGAGCATTGTAAGGTCTTCCCACACTCTGGGAAGAGCATATGCATGCAGAAGGTTACAAGTCCACCCCGCCACCCTGGCATCTCCAAGACAGATTCCTGCCTGCGACCTTGGAGAAGCCGCTGCAAGTCTGTGTAGACAATACTGAGCTAGATGGACCCAGGGTCTGACTCGGTATATGGCAGCTTCCTATGATCCTAAGTTCCCCTAGTGCCAGAGAGCGGTGGGGGAGTGGGGGGGGGGGTCTTTAAAGTGCAGCTGAGCCTTGGCAAACCCAGTGACATCTGGGAAGCTGTGCACGGGATGCTGGGAAGTGTAGTCTTTCCCAGCATGTTCCCTAGAGTTCTATGGCTGGGGCTCAGTAGGGCTCCATTCCTCTTAAAGTCCATCCCCTCAGTGCTGGGGAAAGTGCGGCACTGTGCAGAGTTCAGTGCAGTGGGAAATGGCTCTTATATGGAAGGCTTTGTGGGGGGGGGCAAAGTGGCTCTTGTTTGAAAAACAGTGTAAATCACTGCCCTTTTATAAGAATTGGATCACACTCTTCTTTAAGTTCTTTGGCCTCTCTTCCAACATGAGATCTTTCTTCTCGACTTTTTGCTTCATCGTTGCACTCCACTCCGAAAATGCCTCTCTGGCATCCTCCTTAAATGACGTGGTCCAGAGTTGAACGCAGTCCACCAAAGTGCGTTTGTTGCTTTCAGCTGCAAGGATGCACACGGCTTTGCTGACTCTGGCAAAAGGGGGTTAAAGGAGCTGCTTGCTGCAGAGGGAAATCACCTGCCCCACCCGGTGAAGGATCATGCAAATCCGTCAGTCATGGAGGGTGGGAGCTGACAGCTGGGGCTCGTTAGGGAAGTCGTCTTTTAATGGGGAAGGGCTCGGGGCATGGGCGCGTCCCCTGTTCTCAGGGTGGGGTTTTGGCTGGAGTGCAGCCTGCCGGTGCCCTTCCCTGCGTGCCAAGTGCCAAACAGGGTGGAGGGTGAGACTGCCTGAACTCCTGGCTGCAAACATCCCGTGAGCAACAAAAGATGTTCCTTTGGAACAGACTGTCTTCAGCAAGGTCACAAATCAACCCAGTCCAGCTAAACTGTTGCTGGGGGATCTGCTCCCCTCTGACTGGGATCCTGCTCCCTCCCGCCCCTCCTCCTGCTTTCTGTTCTCACAACTTGACATTTCTTGCCTGATTGGCCAGATTTTGCCTGGGACAGAGGAACATAGGAAGCTGCCTTATACGGAGTCAGATTCTTGGTCCATCTAGCTCAGTATTGTCTACACTGACTGGCAGCAGCAACTCTCCAAGGTTTCAGGCAGGGGTCTTTCCCAGCCCAACCAGGAGATGTCAGGAATTGAACCTGGGACTTCTGCCTACAAAGCTCTCTGCCACTGAGCTACACCCCCCACCCCTAATGACAAGTTGGTAGGATGTGTTAGGCCTTCAACCTTGGGTATCTTATCTGTGGGTTAAGGGTCAGGTTTTTCCCTGGCTCAGTGACAGCTGTCAGTCAGTTTTCAAAGTCCTACCTAAGTCCTAACTGAGAAGGTTTCCACTAGCCTGTTGGATCATACATCTATGAAGGGGATAGATGGAAAATTCACAATAACCCCCAAATCAGTGTTAAGGCATTTCCTTCCTTTTTTTTTTCCTTTTGGGAAGAGTTGGAGGAGAGGTTATTATGATGGTGCACTTATAAGACTTAGCCTCATTTCTAGTTATATTACCTAGCTGAGAAATGCATGTCTGGATTTGAGGCAAGTATTATGACCTCTGAATTCTTTTACTTGGATCTGGGTGGTGGGTTCAGATAGCAATTAGAATCAAACTAGACATTCATCTAATCTCATTGTTCGGAAGAATGCTTACAATCGGAAGTGCCTCCCGCCCGCAAAAAAAGACAACAACAGTTGTGGGAAGGCCTGATCCGAATCTGGATCGCAGGGAGGTTAACTGTTTCCCCTCTCTTTCCCAAACTCTTATTCACCCCAGTAGTGGGTATTTTTAACAAGCACATTTTCAACAAGCACCTTAGGGGCAAATAGTAGGTTTAGGGAAATTTTTGTAGGGCAAACTGTGTAGAGAAAGAATGGACCTTCTCCCTATAGTTCCAATCAGGATAGGGCCCCCATGGCTGTGTGTGTGTGTGTGTGTGTGTGTGTAAGAGAGAGAGAGAGAGGGATTGCAAGCATACTTTTTAACAATGAAATTAAGTGAATATCTACTTTGACCCTAAGATTGGCTTGGAAATAAGCCAGACTTGTTTCCCTGATTTTGTGGGAAATGTCTTAGTTTATTTCAAACCATCCAAATTCAAGCCTGGGGTTGCTTACCCACTTGAGTTGAGGGGTCCAGAGATGACTTCCCTCCAAGTCTTGCTTCTGGTGCTGAAATCCTGCATCTCACGCTGCAGCTGGAAATTGCTGCTGAAATGCAGTTCTCTTCACAATCAAGCACCAGGGTGTTTTCCAGCCTAGCTGCTCAACAGCAGCAAAATGCCTCCATTCAGGCAAGTCACATTCGAAACGTAAACAGCAGGGGGAGCAGTCTCGCGGAAACTAACAACCCGAAAAACCAGCAACCTTTTAATGCCGGATATATGACATCCTAGCTTTATATCGCAGCAATTAAATTTGAAACAAGGCATTGGAAATGTGAGCGGCACCCTGCTGTCTGCGTAGGGACTGTGGTGTCACAATGTAGGAAGTGTGGAAGCATACTTCCGATCTACATGACCCCGTTGCAGGGTCTAATTTGGAAAGCACCCAGCATTGCCTCTGAGTAATCTGGCTGTGGAATGGGCACAGGCGCCTTTTGGAGAAGTGATGACAAACACATTGATGACCAGTCAGAGACACCCTGCTGTCACCGCAGCTCTCATATAGTTATTTTAAAATAATGTTTTTAAAAAGCTAATTTGAGTAGTGTTACCTTTCCCCACAGTAATGCTGCAACATTTCCAAATGTTTTCCTCTTTATTATTTTTGCATTCATTTTCCTTCTTGGAAGGATGTGCAGAGTCTGTCCCTTCTCTCACCACTGGATTGCGGATCTTCCATTTAGTTCGTTTAAGGGGTTTTTCCCCTTGCAGAAAAAGGGCCGCTCCCCACTTCCCTCAAGCAGCAGGACGTCTCCCCCTCTGCCCAGAGGGACTTCAGGTGTGAACATGCAGCTGCCCTATACTGTGTCAGATCATCTAGCCCTGCATTGTCTGTTTTGACTTCCAGATTTCCTTATCATTTGTTACCTAATAATTTAGCTGGAAATTGCCAGAGATTGAATTGGGGACCATATTTATGCAAAGCATGTGCCCTAGCACTGAACTGTGACCTCTCCCCATAGTTAGAGGGGAACCTTCACCATAGTTTCTAAACAAAACCACAAAATTCCTCTGTAAGCCCCAAGTTCACCTTTTTATTCCAACCCTTTCAATATTTGCATTTGAAGGGGTGCATTTGATGTCTGATTACTGTTTTGGGCTTTCCATCTTTGTCATTGACATTTACCATTTTTTGTTCGTCCAGTTTGCTTCCTGCTGCCCTTTCTACATGGTAAAATTATTTTAATGCCTCGTGGAGTGTGTGATTGCTGTGGGAGACATGTTGCAGTGTACAATTACTAGGTGCAATTTTCCTGATTACTTGTCTACGGGAAGAAAGCATCTCTGCCTGTCAGGGTGGCTGAGGGAATCAGGCTTAAGGCCATTCACTTGTTGCTTTAAATCTGATCAACTCTCCCTCATGGGTGAGTAACAAACCCATGCAGAAGCACTTGGGTGATGTAAACTTCTTATTTTCCACAATTCTGTCACCTCTGACAGCTTGCCTCTAAGCAAGTCCAGAGTTTGTTTACTTAAGAACATAAGATCAGCCCTGCTGGATCAGGCCCAAGGCCCATCTAGTCCAGCATCCTGTTTCACACAGTGGCCCACCAGATGCCCCTGAGAAACCCACAGGCAAGAGGTATGTGCATGCCCTCTCTCCTGCTGTTGCTCCCCTGCAACTGGTATTGAGAGGCATCTTGCCTCTGAGGCTGGAGGTGGCCCACAACCACCAGACTAGTAGCCATTGATAGACCTGTCCTCCATGAGTTTGTCTAAGCCTTTTTCAAAGCCATCCAAACTAGTGGTCATCACCACATCCCATGGCAAGGAATTCCATAGATTAATTGTGCACTGTTGAAAAAGTAGTTCCTCTTGTCAGTTCTAGACCTGACCTTCTGTTTCATGGCGTATCCCCTGGTTCTAGTGTTGTGAGAGAAGGAGAAAAATTTCTGTCTGCCCACTCTCTCCACTCCATGTATAATTTTATGCACCTCAATTATGTCTCCCCTTAGTTGCCTCTTTTCCAAAGTAAAGAACCCCAGATGTTGTAGCCTAGCCTAGGAAGGTGCTCCAGTTTCTCCCAACAGGAATGAAAGTTTCTTTTTAAAAGTATTTTTGGGCAAAGTAGTCATGAACATGTGCAGAGTGCCTTTCCTTTTTTTAGGGAATTCTCCCTCATTTGTCCTGATTCTGTTTGAGTATGCCGTAGAATCTGCACCCACAGGTTCATAGCTACACTTGCTAGCTTGTCACTGGTGAACACATTTTTAATGAACTGTCGTTTCATTTTAAAGTTAAGTTTTAAAGTGACATATATGTCTTTATTAATTTATATATTCACCCTTCATCTTGTAAAAATGAAACCTGCAAGCATTTTTAAAGCAGTTGCAAAACTTCTCTGAGGGCTGGGCGTAGTGTGTTGGTGATGTCATAGCCACTAGCCAATACACCCTGTCCACAGCTAGTTTGTTTCAGACGGAAACACTTTGAAAAGCTGCAGAACAGAGCCTCCGCCCCCTGCCCCGCCCACCTCCTGTCCTTCCTAGGAGCAAAAGAGGAGAATGCTGAGTGCTTTGATATTGCTCAAAACTTTCACGTCTGTCTTCACCCTAAGAATGCTTGTAAAACTCTTTAGGGGTGAGGTGGAGAGTGGGTGGGGGAAAGAGTGTTGCACTGACTCCAGTCCGTGCTCTCCAATTATCCAGAGCTTCCCTTGAACAATGAGTGCTAATTCTTGTTAATTATTTATATCACATAGTCAACTTGCATGGTGCTTTCCAAGGTAGGAGGGCAAGTCCCTGCCCTCAGGAGCTTACAGTCACCATCTCAGCCATTTGGAAGGTCGATTCACACCCAGCATAGGGTGGAAGTACTCAGCAACTGGTGTGCCCTGTGTGATCGTGGGGTGTGGGGACAGAATGAGTTGGGAAGAACCGTCTTGCGTGTAGAGGTGGTTGGCAGAGTTTGCAAAAGATTTCTAAAGAGATGCAATCTCTGCGCTTCAGGGATGCTTTGGGACTGATGCTGCTGTGAACGCAGCAGCCCTGCCTGCATAGGCTTGCTGCTGTACCCCTTGTAAACCTGTAAATGCACATTTTATTGTAGGTTTTCTAGTGCTCTCTTTCCTTCCAAAGGAAGGAACCTTGTAGAGCAGGGGTTCTCAACCTTGGGTCCCCAGATGTTGCAGGACTTCAGCTCCCATAATCCCCAGCCCCAGTGGCCTTTGGTTGGGGATTATGGGAGTTGAAGTCCTACAGCATCTGGGGACCCAAGGTCGAGAACCCCTGATGTAGGGGTTTCGCTGGGCTACCACCACGCTGCAAAGGGGGAGTGGAAGCCAGTCTTGAAAGAGAACACGGTGGCGAGCAGTAGGGTGTTGGACAGCACTCTGCCCTGAGCAGTGCAGAAGAGTAACGTGTGTGTGTGTGTGTGTGTGTGTGTGTGTGTGTGTGTGTGTGTGTGTGTGACATAAACAGGTCTTCGATGTCTAAAAGGAGCAGTTCCTTCTCTTATTCTGCCTTGACAGCTAGAAACAAACATTAGCAGGTATCTCCTAGACGCTTGAAATACGAAGAGGGGGAGAGCTGGTCTTGTGGTAGCAAGCATGACTTGTCCCCTTAGCTAAGCAGGGTCTGCCCCGGCTGCATATGAAAGGGAGACTAGAAGTGTGAGCACTGGAAGATATTCCCCTTAAGGGATGGAGCCGCTCTGGGAAGAGCACCAGAAGGTTCCAGGTTCCTTCCCTGGCAGCATCTCCAAGATAGGGCTGAGAGAGATTCCTGCCGGCAATCTTGGAGAAGCTGCTGCCAGTCTGTGCGGACAATACTGAGCTAGATGGACCAAGGGTCTGACTCAATATATGGCAGCTTCCTATGTTTCTAAAGGCACTGGACAAATAGTGAGGAAGGGAAGGGAGCAGTTTTAGATCAAGTCCTCTGTGTCCCGTCCCATCCCGTCCCCTGTTCCTCCCCTTCTTCTTCTTCTTTTTTTAAGCAGGGGTCAGGAGGGCATCTTGTCATCTCTGTCATCTGCTGCCTGAAGTGACCATCTCACTTGGCCTTATGGAAAGGCCACCCTGGGAAGGAAGAGAGGGAAGAACTGCCTTGAGTGAGGGCTAAGCCGTACACTCTGCTCTTTGTCTGATTGGGGGCTGCCTCTTTGCTTTCCCTAAATGTAAATAGCTGCCACATGGGGCCCCAAACAGGATCAGGCCACAGCAGAGGAAAGTGGGGCTTTAACTCTTTGCTACCTTCTGAATTGCTCCCACCACACACACACTGTTGGATTTGACCTGGGAGGAAAACTCCCATTGATGCTGGGGCAAAGAGCAGCTGTACAGGAAGAGACCTATGTGGCTGCTGTTCGAATTTAGAAAAAGCAAACAAGTAGACTTGTCAGTCACAAGTATTTTTGTAACTGCATATATAGATGTACTTTACTTTAGGAACATAGGAACATAGGAAGCTGCCATATACTGAGTCAGACCATTGGTCTATCTAGCTCAGTATTGTCTTCACAGACTGGCAGCAGCTTCTCCAAGGTTGCAGGCAGGAATCTCTCTCAGCCCTATCTTGGAGAAGCCAGGGAGGGAACTTGGAACCTAGATGCTCTTCCCAAAGTGACTCCATCCCCTGAGGGGAAGATCTTGCAGTGCTGACACATCAAGTCTCCCATTCATATGCAACCAGGGCAGACCCTGCTTAGCTATGGGGACAAGTCATACTTGCTACCACAAGACCAGCTCTTGTGTCGACTAGTACAGGAAAGGAATCTGCTACCTGTTAGTCTGGAGCCCCTTTTAACGTATCATAACTTTCCCAACAGAGTATTCTGGCCAATTACTGTGCTAGGTGGACCACTGGTTGACTCTGTAGAAGATGCCTCCAGGCATTCACTTGTAACTAGAAGCAATGTGAAAAATTCCTTTGATACAGTTTCCCAGGCCTGGCCCAAGCCCAACTGTACCTGAGACAGTGTGGTGCCACCTTCTGCCACAACCACACCCCATCCCTGGGGGTGTGCACAGTGTGCCATGCTTCTCACTCGTCAACCACTTGTGTGCAAAGCATGCTGCCTCTCCCCCCTGCCCCCCCCCGGCAGAGGAGAAGCCTTTCCCCAACTGGTAGAGAAGGAAGCAGAGAAGGAGCCCTCTCCTCCTCCTCCTCCTCCTCCTCCCCTCTTTCTTTTCTTGCTTCTGCTCTGCTTCCTCCGCCTACCCTCCTGGCTTCTGAGAAGGCAGAGGGAAGGTAGCAGGGAGTGGAAGCAAGTTTAACGGGCTTTTCAAAAATTCAGGGAGCAGGAGCAGGAGACAGAGTGGTGGCTGCTACTGCCAGGCAAAAAGGGGGGCTAGGGGAGGGAGGTGTGGTGAGGAAGCTGGTGGCAGTGGCGGGTGGGCACAGGGCACAAGCTGCCGCCTCTGCCAATCCTCTGGGGGCGGCTGCTTCATCACACCTCATCAGTGGGGCCAGCCCTGAAGTTTGCTCACCTCAGCAGCATGCTTTTGTCATCTCTTAAAATTTCTACAGAGGTTTCTCCTAGAGCTAGACCCTCCAACTTTTCCTCAAATCCCACTTTAGGGGAAGTTTTTAGCAACAACCTTTAGGGCTTAAATGAAGCATTTCTCAAACTTCTGATGCTTGCCTCACACAGGCTCTTTTGAATGAAAATGGGAAGCAAACTTCACCGTAACTTCATGCATAAAAAGATTTTAGGGACTGACTTCAGAGGAACCAACCTCTGTGTTTTCTGCAGGAGTTAACTGTGCTAGGTATGGTTCTCCTGGAAGTAGGTAATCTCCCTGCATCTTGAATTAGGGTTAATTCACACACACAACAGAACTGCCACATAGAACCAGAGATACGGCAGTCCTTAGTGGGGGCTGATGGAAAGAGGCCGGGTCGGAGCAGTAACTCATTCAGAGTACAGTGGGCAGCCTCCTCCCTCTCCCATGGTGCGGCAATTCAGAGTCATCCAAGGAAACTGATTGAGAGGAAATTTAGAACAGATAAAAATATGTCCTTCACGCAACACACAATGAAACAGTGGAATTTGATGTCTCAAGATGTGGTGATTGGGGGGGGGGGGGCGGGGCGGTGGCAGTCTGTTGGTTTAAATTAGCCAAATTCATGGAGGACAAGCTTTTAACTGTTTATTTGTTATGCCTGCCACATAGATCTTCCATATTCAGAGGCAGTATACCTTTGAATGTCAGTTGTTGGAGAACAATAGCAGAAGAGAGTTGGAGGCATCTGGTTGGCTGCTTTGGAAAACAGGAAGCTGGACGCATTGGAAGCTTGGGCTGATCTTCCAGAGCTCTTCTTGTATTCTTACGTAGACAGATACTTTGGTCTCACATGAGACTTGAATTTATCTGTCACAGTAGGCTAGCAAGTCTCTCACCCCAGACCAGTATTCCCCTGCACACAGTTCGGGGATTACTGAGCTAGGTACTGTAATTGATACAATTGAGTGGGGGTATAATAAACAAACAAACAAACCTAGTCTTACTCCAAAATCACCTAACAAGGCAAGTTTCCTAGAAAAGGCTCAGCCAAATAAAAAGGCAAAGTAGGAGTGACAATCCTGCGGTATCAGATAATACCCAACCTGAATTTGAGTGTGATAGGGAAAATTAAGTGTGGGTGGGGGGAAACACATGGTCGAGGTGCTTCCAGATGTAGATAGCAAAAAGCAGTTCCCATTTACCGGTAGAAATTAAAAAACAAAAGTGCACTGACTGATAAAGCAGGTCCCTTGACTGGATTAGGGCTTATTCTGTGAAAATTCATTACCAGTGTGCAAAAAGAGAGGAGACTGCTATCTCTCGGAGCAAAACTGACTACAAAAGGTTTTATCTGGCGTTTGTTCGAATGAATAGATTTCTTTCAAAAGGACTGGCGGAGGAAAAATGAATCAGTGGAAAATCTGTATATCTGCCCTGTCATTTTATTATACAAACAAGTCTACTGCTCTCCAGAAGGAAGATCAGTCAATTTTTTTGCAATAATAAATGCAGCGACTTAAAAAAAGCGGGGCCAGGGATAGGATAGTGGGAATGGTAGCCTGTGATATTTTTTACTCTGAATGGAAAAGTTGGCATTCCTCAAGTAGATCAAGGGAAATTACAATAGGGCTATCTGACCACTGCATCTGTATGGAAGCCTGCACTTTGGGGGTGTTCAAGTTATGCAGACCCCTCATCCTATGGCAAACCTATAGGGAAGGATTGCTGCCTTTTGGGTTTTCCAGAGTCCGTCCTGCCTATAATAGAACAGAAGGGGGAAAAGAGATCCTTCTCAGCCATGCTGCTAGGGAGGCATATAACACAAGGATGTAAGAAGCACTCTGCTTAGTCCTATCGAGCTGGGTTCCCCGATGCCCAGCATCCTTTTTCTAACAGTGGCCAATCTGGGGACAGGTGTCTCTAGGACAGGGGCAGCCCCAAGGTATCGTGGCGCCTGAGGCAAGGCCCAAAATGCCACCTTCTCACACACTCCTGCTGGGGACCACCCCTTTTCAAAACCAACCCTTGCAAGCCTTGAAGGGTCTTGGGGTGCAGAGAGGAGGGTGGGTTGCTGGCAGCCTCCTTTTCTCTTCTGAGGCTCCTTGAAAGCTTTGCGAAAAGTGTGAGAACAGACACTCCATGCAAAGTTTGCAAGGGTCAGGTTGGTTCCAAAGAGTGGCTTCAATAGTGACAGTGGGGGGCGGGCATCTGCCGCCGTCCTAGTAATCTGTCGTCTGAGGCGATTGCCTCACTATGCCTCACGATAGGGCCGCCTCTGCTGCTATGTGTAGCCCACAAACAGGGCAAGAGGACAACAGACTTCTGCTGCAGCTCCTTGCCTTTATGAAGCTTACTCCTGGCTTTGATGTCACTGCTCACCTCAGTACGCCCACCCCACTGATGCCTTGACTGAGGAGAATCCGGCCCCCTGGGCTGAAAAATCTTCTCAGTGCTAATGCAGAGAATTACCAGAGCCCCCAGCAGTAATGGGGGCTTCTAGGAAGGAAGGGAAGTCAGCCTTGAGCGCCGTTTGACTGGGATAGGACAGTGCCTCTTTCTTAAAGCTGGAATAGAGAGAGTCTGCCTCATCTTAAAGGGTCTGGAGACACCACTCCATTCTAGCGCTGGGAAGGTTGAGGCCTAGCTCAGCCTGGAAGTGGCATGCGACTCTCAATCATATGCCAATACCTGTTGGGAAAGCATTGCAGACCAAGCTCTGACTGGCAGCCCTGAGCGTCATGCACAGCTTCTGATCTGGGCTGTTCCTCCGCCTTTCCAGGACTCCAGGGGCCTTGGAAGCTGGGAAGGCTGAGGAGGGCTGCCTTGCTCAGCAGCAGCAGTGGGTAAGGGACCACCTCTGAATTTGGCAGTGCCAGGAGGTCCATCTCCAGTTACCACCGGTTCGTCTGGTAGCCACTCAGAGGCGGACCTTCTCTGTAACTCTCCTTTCTGTAGAGGAGAGCTGGTCTTGTGGTAGCAAGCAGGACTTGTCCCCTTAGCTAAGCAGGGTCTACCCTGGTTGCATATGAATGGGAGACTAGATGTGTGAGCACTGTAAGAAATTCCCCTCAGAGGATGGAACTGCTCTGGGAAGAGCAGAAGGTTCCAAGTTCCCTCCCTGGCAGCATCTCCAAGATAGGGCTGAGAGAGATTCCTGCCTGCAACCTTGGAGAAGCCGCTGCCGGTCTGTGTAGACAGTACTGAGCTAGATGGACCAATGGTCTGACTCAGTATATGGCAGCTTCCTATGTTCCTATGTTCCTAGCTGCTCCTGGGCTATGGAATGCACTCCTGGCATAAATCCGTAATTTGAGTTCATTACTGAGTTCATCAGTTTTTAAACTGCTGTAAACTGTTTTAAATGTTTGCCCTGGTTTTCCAGGATTTTTAACTGATTGAATGTTTAATTGGTTTCTATTCTGTTTTTATCATTTTGATTTTAATTGTTAACTGGCTTTAATTGTTTTTATTCTGTTGTAGATCGCCCTGAGCCATTTTGGAAGGGCGGTATAAATAAAATAAAATAAATGTTGGGGGGGTGTCCCTTGGGCTGACAGCTGGCCATTCGTGTCCTAAAGTAAGGACAAGATAGGTTATCTGTTCAGGGAAGGGCTGTAGCTCAGTGGGGTGGGGGTACATCTCCATAGCATGCAAACTCTTGCTTGGAAAGACTCTTGCTTGAAACCCTGGACAGCTCAGCTGCCAGCCATTGCACAAGGGTCTGGCTCAGTAGAAGGCAGCCCAGAATGTTAAGGTCAGGAGGGCTAGTCTTGGGTATTTGAAGGTCTGTCTACATTAATATTTGCCCTGGAATTTGTACCCTTCCATCTCTGATTGATTTGCTGATTCAAAACTCATGATTCACACCTGGAATATGTGCGGTTGAAATAAGCTCAAAGGCAGGAGTCAATCGCTGATAAGATCAGCACCTTGTTACTTACCCTCTCTTTCATCCTGGGATCAGTCAGGGGTGGTGACACCAAATGCCACCTTGTCCCATGCCCCTGGCGAGGGACAGCCCCTCTAAACACTAGGCTTTACAAGCTTTGAAAGTGGCACGGGGGAGATTGCCAGCAACCTCCTCTTCTCTCCTTGTGCTTCTTGCAAGTTTCCCAAGGTGTGTGAGGAGACGTGCTCCTTGCAAAGCGCACAAGGATCAGTGAGGTCTCGAAGAGCTACTCCAGGGGCAGCAATGGGGGGCACCCTGCAACACTGCCAGTGGCAGAATAATTTGGACAGAGTGGACTGCCCCTGGGATAAGTGATCATGTGGAATGTAGTGTAGCTGGTCCAGGCAATGAAGGGTCTGATGGTACCTAATCTTGCAGAGTTTGAAGCTAAGCAGATGTAAATCTGATAGGGTGTGTGTGTGTGTGTGGATCAGGGATTCTCAACTTTGGGTCCCCAGATGTCATTGGACTTCAGCTCCCATAATTCCCAACCAAAGGCCACGGGGGGTAGGGATTATGGGAGTTGAAGTCCAAGAACATCTGGGGACCCACACGTTGAGAATCCCTGGTGTAGATAGATAGATAGATAGATAGCCTAAATGACCTAAGATAGTCAACAAAGTGGAATGTTTGAATGTCTTTGTTCAGGGAGGAAAGGGATTTTTGTCTCGGGATAATATCCCTGAGAGAGCAGCCTCTAAATCTTCCTGTTAATGAGCCCTCCAACTTTTTATTGACCAGTTGCCTGGAAGGTGGAAAAGATGGCGTTCAAAGGCAAGTAGGTGAGTCTACTGGGATCCCATCATCATCAGCTGACAGGTGACTCTGAGACAGGAATGTTGCAAACCTATGGCGTCTTCTGATGTGTTGCGGATGTGTGTGCTGAAAATGCAGCGAGCTTGTGAATCTTATCATCAGATCTCTGGAAAAAGTGGTGGCTAATTGTGCAAGCTGTGTTGCAAGACAGCCAACTGCATGGGCAGCACGTAAACCATGATTCAGATCTACCTCTTCGGCTTCCGGATGGAGAGTGTAGTGTGCAATTAAAATTGTTATGGATACATGCAATGCCCAACAGTGATTCGGAACTGTGTTTAATCCAACGTGTGGGAAGGTAGAAATACCTGTGTGGGGAAAAGGGAACCCAAAGGAGGGGAAGGGGGCCCTGGCAGCTGAAAGTAAACCTGTGACTACTGTCAGAACTACCAGCAACTGGGGAAGAGAGGAGTACTGCAAAGCATGCCCTTTGAGCTTGGGAGCCCTGGGATCTTATAGAAAATATTCGGGGACCAAGACCTTCTCCTATTTGGTTCTACCTTCATAAGACCACTCTTGTTTTGAATGGGCAGCATTAAGCGGTTCCCCTTCTGTTATTGTTGATGGCTTGCTAGTGTTTAGCAGCTTCATCGCTGGAGACAAAACCATTAGTTGCTAGCGTAGCCGTTCCAACATCAGCCTAATGATCTTGGTTGGTGATGCAGCGAAGGAGAAGTATAGGCGAAAGGGCACAAGGTCGGGCTCTCTAAAGGTTCGTCAAGGCAGATGGGATCATTAGCAGCTTTGGGGAGGGGAGAAGGGGCGGATTGTGCTTGCTGCTGACCTTAGCACACAGCCACGCTTCCAACAGGAATTAAAGGACATCACTGGGTATACTGCTAACTGGAGAGTGGCTTGCCATTTACCGCTTGCCTCTAGGAATTGTTTACTGCATCCAGATTGTCTTGTTAGTGTTTCATACCACTGCTTCAGAACAGGTGTGTGTATGTGTGCATGTCGGGTGGCAGGGAAATGTACCAACCTTACAAGAGATTTTCTCTTTTTGTTTCCTGTCCATTGTTTGTGCTTGAATAAGTTGCCGTTTAGAGCAACCGTTTAACAAAATAGCAAAAATGGTGGGTGAAGAAAGCAAAAATCTGCGCACACACCCTGGTGTGTGGGGATCTAAAGAAGCAAGCCCATAGTCAGCCTAAAGGGGCGTGCCAGAAAAAGTAGGGGACCAGGTTTTACCACTTTAGTTATTCTCCTTTACATTGCAGTATAGCTAGCAGTTCAAAAAGTATTTGATTGTAAAAACTTGGGGAGGGGCAGAGAAAAATTTGCAGGGGGTGAGTGGGCTCGCTGTAGCGCCCCCCCCCACTACAAGTCTGAAAATGAGGTGAAACTGGATACCGAGAGGAAGAGAGAACGATTCTTGGGATTTTCAGGATAACTAGGAATACACCAAATGTTTCATTGTTTTGGTATCTTATGGAGTTCCACATTTTAAATGATTCACAATGATATTTAAGAAAAAATTGCTGATGTGCAAAGATAAAGATCAGTTAGGTATCCAACTCATCTGTAGTGTTGAATTTGGGAGCGCAATAACACAACTGTTCTTGGAATTGTTATTGGAAAGCCAACACCATGATCCCACCTCATGGTCCACATTGTTTCCTCCAAGGAGCATAGCGTAGCAATGAAACTTCCCGTGGCGGCTTAGTCATCTGCAGTCTTTGGCCTCTTAGATATTGAGCTGGGTCTCACGATCAGTGAGACCCGGTTTGTAAGAGTGGGCGGGGACCCCGCGCACAAGCAGGGCAGGAACCCTGGGCGGCCGGATCACTCGCCCACATGACTCCCGGCTCCATAACGAAGCCAGCGGGGGCTGGGGAGTTCAGGGGCCGTGCGGCCCCCGGAAGCTCCAGTATGCCCTCTCCGAGCATGCAGGACATACTGGGGAGACCCCTGAGCCGGGAGGCTGCTTTTCAGCCTCCCACCAGGGGTCTACTCATGAGTAACCACGGCGCGGAGCTGTGCCGCAGCTACTCACTATAAAAAAACCTGGGTTTGCGGAGCACTCACTCCGCAAACCCGGTTTAAGGGGCAGGCTACTTGAGCGGGTTACCCGCTCAAGAACCACCGGGCTCACAGCCGAGCCCGATGGTTCTCACAATTGTAGAAAATCAGGCTAGCGGAGGCTAGCCCGATTTTCTACAATTGTGTGTATCGCCTCATTGTATTGCTCTGGAACTGCCACCGAAAGGTTTTTCTTGGCATGCTAGTGGTTCAGTATTCCTTTGGAACAGTAGCGGAGCCAGACCAGTGGTGATCTGTGTCCAGGTGCAGCGGCGGCCCTGCTTGCCCCACCCCCTATGTCTGATGTCAGGTGCGGGGGGCGTGGTCTGTCTCTCGAATGGGGCTGTGCAGCCCTGTTCGGGAGTTAGATTCAGGCCAGCGCTGTGTTCGTAGCGCGGCCAGAAGTGGCTTTTCCTACCTTTAAGGCAGGGAAGATCAGATCCTGGCCACACTGTGAATGAAGCGATGGCCATTTAACTCCCGAACGGGGCTGTGCAGCCCTGCTCGGGAGCTAAACCAGCCTCCCCGCATCTGAGATCAGACGCGGGGGCGTGTCGGGGCCACGAGGTGCGGCCCCTGAGGGGGGTGGCCCGGGTTATTTGAACCCGGTCGCCTAATGATGGCTATGCCCCTGCTTTGGGAAGTCCCTTAGTTCAGCAGATGGAGCACATGCTTTGCATGCAG